>NC_081325.1:1510660-1814582 GCF_026419965.1 Kogia breviceps
GAGGGTTGTGGGAAATAGAGATTCCACTCTTAGAAGATGCTCACAAAATCCCACGTGATCCGAGAATCAGAACAGAAGCAGTCATTTGCAAGGATCCTGCGTTACACCTACCCCCTGATCTTAGAGAGTCTCCCAGAGACGCAAGAGGCATTTACAGCACAGCCTCAGGGACATGGACACTGGCAGCAGCCATCTGGGGGAGCTCATTCTACCTCACGGCCACTGGCACCAGCAAGCAAAATTTCAGAATCCTCCCTCTATCTATTTAGCCTCAGGACCTAGCCTTACCCATTTCCACCACACTATACACACAAGCACTAGGGGGCTGCAGGCCAAGCAACTAACTGAGCAGGCGCATAGCCACATCCACCAGCGAACACGATGCCTTCAGACCCTCAGTGCACAGCTGCCCCTGGACATGGGCCCAGCCACCAAAAGCCCAAGGACCAGCCTCCAGACCTCAGTGGACAGGCGCCAGCCCCAGAGTCCCTGACCCCTCTGACCAGTGAGCCTCCTCTGGCCTTGGAATCAGCCTCACCGTCGGCAGGTGATTACTGCCCAGGGACTGGATGGAGCTTTGACCTACACAACCGCAAACCTGCTCCAGCAGTGGGATCGGCCTCGTACACCAACAGGTACACACCGGCCCCAGGAATACCACAGCCCAGCAGCCTGTGTGACCAGAACACTCCCTTGCAGGCCAGAAGCAACCACGGGCTCAGCTGGGTCCTGACCCTGCCCGTCAGAATGCCAACACAAGACTAGGGACAGCCCAGACCCTGCAGAGAGCTGTGTCAGGGACAGTGATCCAACACCAACTCTGCGACTCCTGGGGCCTGCAGCCAGAACTCGGGACCTGGGTCTTCCTCCCAGTCGCCAGCATAGCCCCAGGACCAGGGACTGGGCACTAGCCCTGATACCACCTGCACTGCAATTCTACCCAGAAGTGAACCAGCACTAGATTTGGTGTCTCCCAGAGTTTTTCAGCGAGATGCCTCACGATTTAGCCTCAGCAAGTAGCACAGACAGCCTCCACACAAGGCAGGGTCTGGCAAACAAGCACTCTGGGGGCAGCCAAGCCTACCAGACCATCCACAGTAGTCAGCCCACCACAACAGAAGAGCCCAAGCAGCCCACATAGGGGGTACACCTAGAACATATAGTTCTAGTGACCAGGGGACAGTGGGTTGCTGGGACACATAAGACCTCTCCTACAAAAAGCCACTTCTCCAAGGTCAGGAAACGAAATGAACTTACTACATACAGAGCAATAAAAACAGCAAGTTAAGAAAAATGAGGTGATACAGAAACACGATCCAAATGAAGGAACAAGATAAGAACTCAGAAGAAGATCTAAGTGAAGTGGAGAGAGCCAATCTCCTCAACAAAGAGTTCAAGGTAATGACTGTAAAGATGATCAAAAAACTCAGAAGAATGGACATCCAGAGCAAGAAGTTAGAATGTTTTTAGAAAGAGTTAGACCATCAAAGAACAACAAAACAGAGATTAGGAATACAGTAACTGAAATGAAAAATACACTAAAAGGAAACTACTGTAGACTAAATGATACAGAGGAATGCATCCGAAAACGGAAGGACAGAGCACGGGCGGTCACTGAGGATGAACGGGAAAACAATAGATTAAAATGCAATGAGGAAAGTTGAACAGACGTGTGACACAACATCAAGTGTACTAATATTTGCATCATACTGGTCCCAGAAGCAAAAAGGTACGAGAAAGCAATGTAGAACATACCTGAAGACATAAGAGCTGAAAAGTTCCATAACCTGGGAAAGAAAACAGACATCCAAGTCCAGTAAACACAGTAAGGCCCAAACAGGATCAAGCCAAGGAGGACCACACCAAGACTCATTGTCATTAATCTGGCAACAAAATAAAGAGAAAAAGACACTAGTAAAAGGAGCAAAGGAAAAGCAACAAGTTACAAACATGGGAACTTGCATCAAGTTATCAGCTGACTTTTCAGGATAACCTCTGCATGCCAGAAGGGAGTGGCATGGTATATTTAAAGTCGTGAAAGGGAAAAGCCTATAACCAAAAATACTCTACCCAGCAAGGCTCTCCTTCAGATTTGGTGGTGAGATCTCAAGTTTTACAGAGAAACAAAACTAAAAGAGCTCAGCATCGTCAAACCAGCGGGATGAGAAATCTGAAAGGGGCTTTTCTAAGTGAAAAAGAAAAGGCCACGACTGAAACATAAAAATTAGGAAAGGAAACTTACTAAAGGAAAAACCTCATTGGATAAGGCAAATATTCAACACAGGTAGTAAATCAACCATGAACACAGCTAATAGGAAGGATGAAAGAAAATACTAATAAAATCATCTATATTCACAATAAGAAGGTAAGGGACACACAAGACAAGTAGATGTAAAATATAAGGTCCAATTCAGTAACTGTGGTGGAGCAGAGTAACAGTGCAGGGTTGTTAGTGTCCACGTGAAATTAAGAGCTCAGCAACTTCAATAATCACACACACGCGCGCGCGCGCACACACACACACACACACACACACATTTAAAAAAACTGAAAGAAATCCAAACATAACATTAAAGATAGTCCTCACATCACAGATGAAGAGAATAAAAGGAGAAGAAAGGAACACTGAAAAAATTAAAGAGGGATTCTAAAAATACCCAAGACAGATGAAAATGAACACACAATGATCCAAAATCTATGGGACACAGCCAACGCAGTTCACAGGGAGAAGTTATAGTGATACAAGCTTATTGTTAGGAAACAAGAAAAACATCAAATAAACAACCTAACATTACACCTGAAGGAATTAGAAAAAGAAGAAGAAAACAAAACTCAAAGCTGTCAGAAAGAAAAAAATTAAGAAAACAATACCATATGCAATCACACCAAAAAGAATAAGATACCTAGGAACAAACACACCTAAGCAGTAAAAGACATGTACTCAGAAATCTATCAGTCGTTGGTGAAAGAAGTTGAAGGCAACAGAAAAAGATGGGGAGAATATAGCATGTGTGTGGATGGCAGAATTAATACTGTGAAAATAAACTTACTACCAAAGACAACCTACAGATTTAATGCAATCCCTATCAGAATACCAAAGCATTTTCACAGAACTTGAAAAAGTAATTTGAAAATTTGTATAGAAACACAAAGACCCCAAATAGCCAAACAATCTTGAGAAAGAACAGAGCTGGAGGCATCACGCACCTTGACTTCAGATTAGACTGCAAAGCGACAGTAATCAAAGAGAATCGTACCGGAGCAAAAACAGACACAAAGATCACCGGAATAGAATAGATATCCCAGAAATAAGCCCACACACTTCTATTTAATTGATTTATGATGAAGCAGGAAATATGGAGAAAACACGTCTTTTCAATAAGGGGTACTGGGAAAACTGGTCAGCTACATGGAAAAGAATAAAATTAGATTATTTTAGCACACCATATATAAAATAAATGCAAAACTGAATAAAGACCTAAACGTAGGACCAGAAACCATAAAACCCCTAGAGGAAAATATAGAACATTCTTGAACATAAATGATAGCAACAGTTTTAGGTTCAGTCTACTAAGGCAAATGAAACAAAAGCAAAAATAAACAAGTGGGACTTCACTAAACTTAAAAGATTTTGAATAGCAAAGGAAACCAAAGACAAAATGAAAAGACAAGCTGCTGAAGTAGTGACAATATTTGCACATGATAAGACGTGAACATCAAAAAGATGACCAAGCAAGAGTTCATATCTAAACTACAGAAACGGCACATACAACTCAATATCAAAAAAATACCCAAAATCTTTTTTAAAAAATGAGAAGACCTAAATAGACATTTTTCCAAGGAAAAAATACAGATAGACAGACAGAACTCACAAAGATGCTAAACATAGCTAATTGGCAGTAAAATGCAAATCAAAACTATGAGATATATCACCTCAGTCTTGTCAGAATGGCTGTCATCAAAAAGATCACAAATAACAAAGGTTAGTGAGGATGTGGAGAAAGGGAAACACATGTACACTCTTGATGTGGAGGTGAAGTAGTGCAGCTACTGTGGAAAGCAGAATGGAGGTTCCACAAAAAACTAAAAAGAGAACTACCATAATATCCAACAATTTCACTCTTGGGTATATCAGAAGAAAACAAAAACACTATTTCAAAAAAATAACTGCACATCAATATTCGTAACAGTGTTGTTTGCCATAGCCAAGAGACAGAGTCAAACTCAGTGTTCATCACTAGGTTAGGGGATAAAACAGATTTTTTATGATGACTTCAGCAAAAAATGAAATTTTGCCATTTGCAAGAACATGGATGGATTTGGAGGCTATTATGCTTAGTAAAATAGGCCGCAGAGAAAACAAGCATGGCATCTAAAAAATTGAATACAACAACAAGAACAAGAAAAAACAGCCTCACAGGTTAAAGAACAGACTAGTGGTTACCAGCAGGGAGAGATAGGGTGGAGGAGCAAAAGAGTGGTAGGAGATTTGGAGGTATAATCACTAGGTATATAATCAATCATCTACAGTGATGTACTGTATAGCATGGGGAATATAGCCACTCTTTTATAGTAAGTATAAGTGGAGAAGAACCTAAACTTTTATGAATCGCTATGTTGTACCTCTGAAACTAATATAATAATGTATATTAACTATAGATCAATAAAATATAAAGTAAGGAACAATAAAAGGGAGACAGATTATTAGATAGAAATCAATTAAATAAACACAAGTTTTGAAAATCAAGGAATTAAAAAACAACATGTAAGACACAACATTGGCATTTGAAGTGTATAATCTATTTATTTAAAAGAAATCATGGGCTTCCCTGGTGGCGCAGTGGTTGAGCATCCACCTGCTCATGCAGAGGACATGGGTTCGTATCCCGGTCCGGGAGGATCCCACGTGCTGCGGAGCGGCTGGGCCCATGAGCCATGGCCGCTGAACCTGCGCGTCTGGAGCCTGTGCTCCGCAACGGGAGAGGCCACAATGGTGAGAGGCCCATGTACCGCAAAAAAATAATAATAAATAAATAAAAATAAATAAAAAATAAAAGAAAGAAAAGAAATCATTTAAGTGGTGAAAAATGGTACCCATTCTCACAATTTTGTATATCTAGGGTAAATTATTATCTACAAAAATATTTTACAAATATTCACTCTAAAAGAAAGAGAAAATTTGGATTAACCCATTTTAGTATACAAATTTAATATCAAAGTCTCCATGTCAAATTGATTTGAATAAGTTCTGTTAGCCACTTCTAGTTTCTTTGTGATGTAAAATCTTTTAAAGCATAAAATCAGCCTTTCTGCATTATTCCATTAGACATACATAGAAGTGAAAAGAAACAAGAAGACAGAACAATCAACCAGGAAGGTGAATTTACTGAGAAACAGCCATTCGTTCTCCCTCCTCCTTTTCTTTTCCTCCTTTTCCAGGTCTCTTTCGGTTCCAATCAAGAGAAGTCTTGAGAGTTCTGAGAATATTTCTTTGAGGGCTTCAAATCACCATACCTACAACTTCTGCCACAACTACACACACACGGGAACAAAAATAAACCTCTGCTATCTACTCATGTAGGAGGGATTCATGCAAAATAAACTCCTACAAGGAGACCAACGGGTGAGTTTTCTACCTGTTCTTTATAATGTCCTTCCATTAGAGTAAATCCCACACATGATGAGGCAGAAGCAGTTATGTGAGCTTTTCCTTGAAGTCAAAACTCTTACATTCATTTCAAGTACCTGGTGATCATAGGGTACAGCCAGGGAAAGTGCCATCCCCCTTGCGGGGGGGTGGCGGTGAATAGGCTCCCACAACCGTGCACTTCCTGATGTACACATTCTGGAGAAACAAAGGGCGGTCACACCGCAGTCAGCCTGTCAGGCTGTCGGGCCACTGCCAACCCGAGCAGCCTGGAAGTGCCCCATCAGTTGCTGAAAGCGAAACTTTTTCCCCCCTGTGAAGCCAGGCAATTTTGGCCAGAGGGTCAGAGGAGACTATTAATCAACTCCTCCTCTCTGCTCAGCTCCTTGGGGTTACAGCAACCCCATCTCCAAGCCCAAATCTGCCCCTGGAGTGCCGAACTGGAAGTGGCAGGTGGGCTGTGCCGGTGCTTCAGCGCCCTCTGGAGGTTGTCTGCTCTAATGGCAACTCTCAGCCCTTCCTCCTCCCCCTTCCCTAGTCCTGGGGGCTGCCTTGGCCTCCTGCAGCTGCTGGCCTGATTTCATTCTTCTTTTTTCTCCAATTACAATTGAAGTGTCCTACAGAGGTATGGAATCTCTTGAAGAAGGAAGATCTTTTAGTCAATACACCTTAACAGTGAGAAGTTGATTTCAAGAATGAACCTGAAATACTATATTTTTCTCCTGATGATTCCAAGGAGAGACAGCTCAAGTTTTCTAAATCATAAGAAAAACCAAGGTAAATATGATCTTCTGAGCCAGAGATGAAAAAACAGTTTTTAGCACCCTCTCCTCATGTCATATGACTGGGATTTAAATCAATCAACTGCCACTGGTTTTTAAATCACATGACCCAACTTTAAATCAATCAGCTGCTTCCCTGTAACTCAGGTGACTTGGCTTTGAACAGTAAGAAATGAAGAGGTATAAAAATGTTCTGAACAATAAATGGAAAAGCAACATTTTAGAAAGTGTTTTTTTTTCTTTTCGAATGGACCATTCATTGGATACGGAATAAAGGATTCTCTTGTGGATTTCTTGAACTGTAAGCATATACAATGTCTCCGTTGGCGTGATTGACTTAGTTTTGGGGGTTTTGTTGTTGTTGTTAACATCCTTATTGGAGTACAATTGCTTTACCATGTTGTGTTAGCTTCTGCTGTATAACAAAGTGAATCAGCTATTCGTATACATATATCGCCATATCCCCGCCCTCTTGTGTCTCCCTCCCACCCTCCCTATCCCACCCCTCTAGGTGGTCACAAAGCACCGAGCTGATCCCCCTGTGCTATAGGCAGCTGCTTTCCACTAGCTATCCACTTCACCTTTGCTAGTGTATATATGTCCATGCCACTCTCTCACTTCATTCCAGCTTACCCTTCCCCCTCCCTGTGTCCTCAAGTCCGTTCTCTACGTCTTTATTCCTCTGCAGCGACTCCTGCTAAGGATGGATACTTCCTTTTATGCTCAGGAATATGCCCTAGTTTAAATATGATTTGAGTTTGATCCTGTGAACCATCAGAACTTCCCACGGGAGATAAATGAGGAGATTCGGGCCTTTATTAGTACGCACGGTGAACACGGGTGTCCTGGCTGTACTTGCCAACCCTCCTCATTTACCCACCTATTTTTATCCACCTTTCTCCCTGTGAGTACCTTTGACCAACCCTGAGCTCAGGCTCCTGGCCTAGTACAGTGACTTTGTCAGTCTTTCTTTAAAAATGGACAGGTAACAAAATGAATGTAACCTAGAAGCAGCAGCTCAGTAAGGGAAATAAAATCACCAGTAATTATCTAATCACAGCCACAGCCATCCAGGGCTCAGGTCCCATAAGAATGGGACCTTCCTCAATTTGAAGGGCATCCAATCAAATAAGTAAAGGTGTTGCTCACCTCTGCCACTTGGAGGGATTGCTAGGCAGTCTACCCAGTGTATACTAACTGCAAAACACTGTCATGGTTTTGAAATACCTATTTTCCAGGAAAGCTTTTTGGGGTGCATGGGGAAGGTTTCTTTTTGACATCAAGCAAAAAATAAATCACCAAGCTCTTTAAGCACAGGGGTTTTTAAGAGGGCAGTAGAAGGAGGGAATGGGCAGAAAAGACGATCTTCTCTGAAGTGAAGGTCGTTTTTCCAAAAGAGTAGGATTTAGTCTCAGTTTAAGGAGAACACTTTTAAGTAGCTGGGGCAGCTCCAAACTGCAGTTTAGGGAATGAGTGCTTCAAAAGAACAGGGCTGTAAACGTCCTGGCAAGGCAGCAAGAGGATGAAGAGTTGGTTTTGCATAGTTTTGAACACAGGAGTAAAGAAGCAGAGGCATCTCTGACTAAAGGGCCCTGAGATCCTATGGCATCAGTGGGTCAGTTGCAGGGGGTGTAGGGGCGATATTTCTCTCTCAACGTCTCCCAGAGCAGCCACCCCTCTCTACCCCACCCCGCTACTCCTTTCACCCTTCCTGCCTCCACTGTTGGGTCCCCAGGGACAGCACTTCTTAAGCTGGAGCGCTCAGGCACCATCTCTGCAGTCTGGATTCTTCCTGGAGCCTGGCACGTTCTGGGACAGGAAGGCAGGTCTGCAAGGGCGCTGGGTTGCAGCCGGACCTGGAGGCCTGGAGGGGAACTGGAGTCGTGAAGCCCACCCACGTCCTTGAAGCCGGGGAAGGAACGCATCTTCCTAACAGTACTTCTCAGGTCTCAGCGGGTTCCCCACCCGACGGTGATCCATACTCACTTGAGGCAGCAAGGACTGCCTCTAACTGGCCCCCTCCATTCCGCCTTAAGGGTCCTCGCACATGTGTGAGAGCACAGGCCCCGGATCTATGCACTCGACTGAGGCCAGTGCTGCCGGGGTCCCTCCAGTCCCATCCCCCGGCCCCTCCCTCTGGGACTTTATCTAATAGAAGAGAGAGCACAGAGGAATTGGCTGAATCAAGGGACCCGGGAGCCTGGGTATGAGTTTGAAGACCGAGAATCTAAAGCGCAATTACATATTATTGGAAACTCTTGTGGAGTGTGTAGGGGGAGGTTAGGAGATTGAGAGGCTGAGTCGACCTGGTGAGTCCAGCCCCAGGACACCACAAAGCCCCTCCCCCCTTTCCCTGCCATCAGACAAGGGGTGCCGCAACTCCAGCCGGGACTCTGCACTTCCCCCTCCCTGATTCTCCTCCAGAAGAGCAGGTGGCCCCCCTCTGAGGGCAAGGGAAGACAACGGACCAAGTCCCCCTGCACTAAGGCGCTACTGGAGCTCTTCCTGAACAGCAGTGCTGGCTTGGAGCGAACCCGTGCACTGCCAAAATTGGTCTCGTCCTGCAGCTGAGGGACGCAGACTTTAAGTCAGCTGCCCTGGCTTTAAAACAATCAACCCCCCCCCTTTAAGTCAGGTGACCCGACTTTAAATCACTGTGTGCCCCTCAAGCCTGCAACTTCCAAAGTTGGGAACTTCACTTTGATCCCACACATGGTATGAGGGTGTACTTCATGTACCAGAAGGGTCTAGGTACTCTGGGGTACAGCAAGCAGTGCAGGACGCAGCAGCTCCCAGGCAAAGCTGGTGATGCACAGGGAGAGCAGGCACAGCCAGGCATGCAGAGGTTCCAGGACGGGAGCTGGGGCACAGCCAGCCGCGAGGCTGTGAAAGCAGAGGATCTGAGCCTTCTTGACAAAGGCAAACCCAGAGGATGGATGAGAAACAAAGACCAGATGAAACATGGATTTGAAAATCACATGCTGCTCTTGAAATTGGGGTGGGGGCACCCCAGATTTGAATCCTCTTACTCAACAGTTGCTAGTGTTTTGGCATTTGTCCAATTCCTTATAAAATTTACTGATAATATCTAACCCATAGAATACTGCATTTGTAGTGGTATTGCGTGCTAATGTCTCTATAGTGGAATAATCTTTTCTACGAGAAAAATGTACACTATCCGAATTAAATTAAAACCCCTCTTTATAAAGTACTGTATCTGACTTCCCTGGTGGCGCAGTGGTTAATAATCTGCATGCTAAGGCAGGGGACATGGGTTCGAGCCCTGGTCAGGGAAGATCTCACATGCCGCGGAGTAGCTAAGCCCATGTGCCACAACTACTGAGCCTTCAGGCCACAACTACTGAAGCCCGCACGCCTAGAGCCGATGCTCCACCACAAGCACAGCAAGAGAAGCCACTGCAATGAGAAGCCCACGCACTGCAACAAAAAGTAACCCCTGCTTGCTGCAACTAGAGAAAGCCCATGCATAGCAAAGAAGACCCAACGCAGCCAAAAATAAATAAATAAATAAATAAATATTTTTTTAAAGTACTATATCCTTCTGTACAACTTCTCTGGGAAGAACAGAGAGATGGCGTGGGAGAGTGAGAAAGACCAACACTTAGTGCACATGTCTCATGCAGGTGCTCTGCTGGCTCAGATAGTTTTATCCCCACTTTTACAAAGGAGGAAATAATCTCAGAGAGGTTTGGTAATTTTCCCGAAGCCAAACAGCTATTGAGTGGCAGAACCAGGATCTGAACCAAGTCTGTTACCTTAAAGCCTAAGTCCTCATCACAACAAAACTCAATTCATATTGACATTTATCGAATTACATTGCAACCTGGGGAGTTCTTGGCACAATCCTGAATAAGAGTGAGAAAGAAAGAAATAGCATTGTTCATACAGTCAATCAAAAATTTTGGAGCAGCTACTAGATGCGTGGCCCTTTTCGGGGTTCAGCAGTGATCAAGACAGGAAGAGTCCTGCTTACACAAACCATGTAGTGGGGAGGAAAGACGGGTGCAACTTGGCTGAGGGATTCAACTTGCTGGGCCTCTGTTTTCTCATCTGGAAAACGGGATGGGTGTTCCTCATTTCCTGGGATTGTCCAGCCCTCACATTCTCTGATTCCATAAGAATCATTTGTTTTCCTGTTTCTTTAAAATTCATTCAGGCAATGAGCTGTGATGAATGTTGTCAGCTGCTCCTCAAATCACTCTATTCCCACCCTCTTCCTGTGATCAGGTCTTTCTCCCAACATGACTCACAATCAATCAAGTCACAGAACCTAAGGGGCACCCAGCAGGAAAATTCCAGACCTTGTTTCTCAGGAGCTCTGAGGTCTACCTGCGAGGTAAACTTAACACACCTGGCACAAGGCGGCCATCCCGGGTTTCACATCAACATGATCTCAGGCACAAACCTCCTGGCTTTTCCATTGTGTCTTTAAGTTACTTGTTGAAACAACTGCACAACTATGACAAAGATATAAAATCAGGCATCTTCTGCCCCAGTGCCTGCTCATAAATGATTTTCTGCCACTTTAATGATAAAGATAGAACATTTCAACATTCTGCTGCCCTTATTATTTGTCATTTTTCTTGATATTTCTATTGAATACTCTTTCAATATTTTAACAATGGAACATTTATTTACCTTGTTCCAGACCCAGCCTGTAGTGGTAAAGGTTTTGTTGTTATATTTCTATTATGTTTCCTTTAAAAATCATTATGCTATTTAACTGGATTAAGTCAATTCTACAGGCATTTATCTTATGATATTGATGAAATTAATACATAGAGGGCAGTAGTACAAGTTGATTGTACTCCAGAGCCTCTCTCTATTAGCACAGTTAAGTAAGTATAACTATTATCTATATGTAAACCAAAGTACATGCCAAGTGAGACTCTCCGACGCTTCTTCACTGTCTGCCCCTCAAGCCTGTGAGAAATGGAATATTTCTTGCCATCTCAGTAAACAAAAGATGCCACAGTCATCCTCTCCAATGTGAGCGGGCAGGCCCTGAGGAACTCAGGATATGCAAATACAGGATGCAGGCCCCAGAGAGCTGAGGTGCATATCAAAGGAAGGAATTCGTGAGCCTGACTCCAGCATCTTCGCATACAAAGGAAAGCCCTGCATTGCTCACCTTGGGAGAGCAGGTTCTCCTTAGCTGACAATCACCTTTTCCCGTCCCCCATCACCTGCGCCAGCCCCCCGCCCTGTCCCCTCCCGCCCCCCGGGTGCTTTAGCTCAGGGAGGAAGGGGCGCACAGGGCCTCGGCTGAACAAGAGGCCTGGGAGCCTCGGGAGGAACTTTCGGCCGCTATCCCCGCCGTCGGGAGGAGGGTCGCTGACGCTGCGGCCGGACCCTGCGCCTCCCTCGCCCCGTGTCCCCTCAGGACGTTCAGCTGCCCTCTCCCCACGTCCCCTGGGCCCCGCGAGCCAGGCCGAGGGCAGGGCCGAGAGGAGGGGCCGAAGTTCCCCGGGACCAGACCCCAGGCCGCTCGTTCTGCACAGCAGCGGCGGGTGGCCGCGAAACCCTTCCCCTCAGAAGCTGCTCTTGCGCGGCCGCCCGGGCACCAGACCCACTTACCCGGCCCGCCGTCCCCACGACTGTCGCGGCTTCGGCCGCCGGGGCCCCTCCGCAGCCGGCAGCGTCAGTGAGGCCGCCCTCCCCTTGGGCTCCGGGGCAGCTCCGTGACGGCGGAGGGAAGAGACCCCGAGCCGGGAACTCCAGCTCTGAGGAAACGCGGGCTCCGTTCTGGGCGCTGCGGGTGGGGCCGCTCTGCCTGAGGCCTCCTGGGAGGGAGCGGGGCGCCGGGGGAGGAGCCGCCAGGAGCTCAGGGCCCCGTCGGGGGGCCTGGAGGGGCGGCCCGGCCTGAGGGCCCCGCCCACTGTGGCCACAGCGCAGGCCTTTTTCCTGCAATCCTACACAAAAAGTCAGAAAGATACACACGGTCTACAGTGAATGTTCACAAATGGTGGTTGCTGCTGTGCTTACTATCCTATTAAACGTGGGAAATCCATAACACACTTGAAGTTAGAAGTTAACTATGAATGTTTACCTTTCCTTATTATGTCTCTGCTATTCACAATTGTCGTTAATGAATCAGAGACTGTGGCATCACTAGTTAAAAATGAGCTCGTTAAAAAAATAGAACTCAGGCCCACCGGCCCTACGGTATCAGAATCTGCAATTTTACACTCTCTCCAGTGTACTTGTGGACCCATGAATAGTTGAAAGGTACATTTCTACCTCGACATGTCTTTTCTGTCTGAGAAATACGCACATTTTATCCAGTTTGATATAAATGAAACACTTAAAAATGCATATGTCCGTGTTGAAACCACCATTTTATCATTTCTTTTCCAGATAACTATAGTCTCTATACTGGTTTTATGGATCACATGACATACTCTTTTTTGTAGTTAGAAATAGGGAAAGGTACTTTGTAAAAAATATTATATATATATATATATATATATATATATATATTAGTGGATAATAGAAGACACTCTTCTAAATTAAAACCAGTTCTCTTAATTTGCTCTTTTCTTCTTGGGTCACATTATGAACTCTTCCCGTGGCCACATGTCATGTGTACTTTTAATTTCAGGGACTGCTGACATCCCAGGATGTGCCCATAGATTTCTCTCAAGAGAACTGGGAATGCCTGGACCGAGATCAATGGGAATTGTACAGGGATCTGATGTGACAAAAGTATAGGATCATGCTCTCCTTGACTGAGGATACCTTCCTTCCAGAATTCCTTATCCACCCACAGGGTTTAGAGTCCTTCATTTGTAGAATGTCTCCTGGAATGTTCTGCTTCCTACAATAGGGTTTCAGATTGCAACGATTCAGGAAATATTGGGAGTTTGCCGGTATAATTTATGTTATTCTTTGCAAACTGCAGCCTCCTTTATAATATACTTTGTAACTGCTTGGGATGTGTCTATATGAACAGTGTACTATATGCTTCTGTTATAGTCCTTACAATATTTTATTCTCTTATTATCTGTAACAATCTTCCATGGATTTTTTGGGCTTAAGGTGTATTAAAAGGGAGACGGCGATTCTGGGACTTCCCTGGTGATGCAGTGGTTAAGACTGCGCCTGCCAATTCAGGGGACACGGGTTCGATCCCTAGTCTGGGAAGATCCCACGTGCAACGGAGCAACTAACCCAGTGGGCCACAACTACTGAGCCTGCGTGCCACAACTACTGAAGCTGGTGCACCTTGAGCCTGTGTGCCATTTATTTTTAGAGAATAAAATCACCTCTGAGTGATTACAATTTAGACCAGCTAGTCAAAATTCTTTATCACCTGTTCTTCTCAAACACTGATCAATGGAACAAGTTTTACTAGGGATAACAGTGTAATTGTATTCTAGAGTTCATATCGGCAATATGGTTTTTGACCTTGATGCTGGATCACGACATTTCAATGGTATAACTGCTATTAATTGTCTCTTTGTTCAATGATTAAAGTCTCACATGATCTGAGTTCAGACTGGAGCCATCCTGGTTGGTTTCTGTCTATTGCAGTTTTCTTCCAGTATGAAAGGACAAGAGCAATACAGCTTACTTTACACAATGTCTTCAAACTAAATGATGACATAATCTACATTCAATTAATTTATACATACCCTACTGTAGAGCAGGGTTTGTTACGGTGGCAGAGCCCGGTAATTATGTAAAACTGAAACTTTTATCTGCACTGGTTCAAGTCCTCTTCCTAAGAATATGTTTATAATCAACACTCTTTCACAAGTTACCCAATTTAATTCACCATAGCATTCCTCATATTAACTAAATGGAAAATCCTAAGCTATATACAAATCCAGAAAGGGCCAAAAATCATCTGCCCACATGGATTATTACACCCCATTGCTGAGGCATTCAAATTACTTATTAAAGAACCACTATGTCCATCAACAGCATCAATTTATATATTATTGCCCCAATGCTAGCCTTAACCCTGGCTCTCACAACATGAATTCCTCTTCCCATATCTTAGCCACTAATTAATATAAATGTAGGCATACTCTTTATATTAGCCATATCACACCTAGCCATTTATTCCATCCTCCGTTCTGGATGAGCTTCACATTCAACATACTCACTCACTGGAGCTCTAGGGACAGTAGCATAGACAATCTCATATGAAGTAATGTAGCAGTTATTCTAACCTCAGTCTTACTGATAAATGGATCATTTACACTTTCAACAGTAATTATTACACAGGAACACCTATGACTATTTTCTTCTGACCTCTACTCAGAATTTTATTATCTCCGCAGTAGCAGAGATTCAATGAAGCCTCACTTGATTCAACAGAAGTAGAATCAAAACCTGTATATGACTTCAATGTAGAAGATGTAGCAGGCCCATTCACCTCTTCCTTGCTAGACAATATGTCAATTTCCTTATAATAAACATTTCCACAACAATCCATTTGTAGGAGCATTCGACGATCCCTAGGTGCCAGAATTATATACACCCCAAGTCATCATTAAAACACATCTAACAATCTCCTTTCTATGAATTTGAGCATCCTACCCACAATTTTGATATGATCAACGTCTACATCTCGTATAAAAATTTTTTTTCTACTAACATTAGCCCGATGTATATGAGAGTTTTCACCACCTGTCATCATACCAGGCAACCCACCACAAACTTAAGAAATATGTCTGACAAAAGAGTTACTGTGATAGAGTAAATTATAGAGGTTTCAATGCTCTTATTCCTGGAATTGAATTCTTCCCAAGAATTTTATATTCTCCATGTTACCACATTACAGCACATGCTATATACTAAGGTTCACTAGGTAAGCTTCAGGCCCATACCCCCAACATGTTGTCGTAGATCCTTCCTGTACTAATAAACTCTCATTGTTTTTACTATCATTCTACTGATCATTATCACAGGAAATATAATTGTATAAGAAGCTCACACTGGTTAATGGTATCCCCATTCTAATAAAAAACACAAACCCATAAGCTACAGAAGCATCCAACAAATATTTCCTAAAACAATCCACCACACCAATACTACTTATAATGGCTAGTATCATTAATCTAATATACTCTGGTCATGGAACACAATGAATAACAAAAATCTTTCATCCAGCAGCATCCACCCTCATGACAATCGCCCTTGTCACAAAAGTAGGACTTTCCCCATTTCACTTCTGAGTGCCTCACGTCACACAAGGCGTCCCATGAACAGCAGGCCTGATGCTATTAATATGACAAAAGTGCACCCCTGTCAGTTTTATACCACATGTCACCATCCATCCACCTAAATATACTATTAATCATAGTGATATTATAAATCATAGCTGGAGTCTGAGGGAGATTTCGTCAGACTCACCTGGAAAAAATTACACCCTCCTCATCAAGTGCCCATATAGGATGAATAACAGCCGTTATAAAGTATATTCCGATTATAACAATCCTAAACATACTAATTTATATCATAACAACACTCTCTTCTTATTATTTATGCCCAGAGCCTGTACTACAAGAGTGTCATTATCACACACATGAGGTAAAACCCCTCCCATCACAATCCTTTTCCTCACCATTATAGTATCATTAGGACATAGTCCATCACTATCAGGGTTTTTACCCAAATGAATACTTATCCAAGAGATAACAAAAATGACAACATCATTCTACCAACATTAATAGCCATCACAGCAGTGCTCAGCATATATTTCTACTTGCAGCTAACATACTCCACATCACTAACTGTATTCCCTTCATGAAACAACACAAAAACAAAGCACATTGAACATTCAAAGAAATAACCTTGCTATCATTACCAATCATAAAACCGAGACAATTACTACACATAACACCCATTCCATCCGTGCTGGACTAGGAATTTAGGTTAGTTCAGACCAAGAGCTTTCATAACCCAAAACAAGTAAAATTTACTTAATTTCTAAAAATAAGGATTGAAAGACTTCATCCTACATCAATTGAATGTAGAGCAAACATTGTAGTTAAGCCAAATCTTTACGAGACTGATGAGTTTTAACCCCAGGAAACTTTAGTTAACAGGCAAATCCTCTAGTCAACTGGCTTCAATCTGCTTCTTCTTCATTTGAGAAAGAAAAAAAGAAAAAAGGCAGGAAAATCTCTGGCAGAATTGAAGCTGCTTCTCTGAAATTACAATTCAATTTGTTGATTCACCACAGGGTTTGTGAGAAAGAGGGCTCAATCTCTGTCTTCAGATTTACAGTCGAATGCTAGCTCAGTCATTTTACCTCTGTTCATACACTGTTGATTATTTTCAACAAATCACAAAGATATCAGCATCTTATAATTACTATTTGGTGCTTGAGCTGGAGTAGCAGGCAGCACCTTAAGAATATTAATCCAGGCTGAGCTATGCTAACCTGGAGCGCTACTTGGAGATGCACAAATCTGTAACGTGGTCATAACAGTCCCTGCACTTGTAATAATTTTCTTTATTGTTGTACCCCTTATATTGCAGGGTTTGAAAACTCACTTGGGCCACTAATAACTCGCACACCTGAGGTAGCATTTCCCCGAGTAAACCATGTAAATTTTTGACTACTTCCCCCATCGTTCTTACTCCTACTCATATCACCAATAGTAGAAGCTTGTTCTGGTACCAGTGGACCGTGTATTCAGCTCTAGCCTGCAACCTGGCCCACGCAGGAGCCTCTGTCGACATAACCATTTCCTCCTTACATTTATCAGGTGTCTCCTCAATTCTTGGTGCTATTGCTTTTATTACTATAGTCTTTCATACAAAACCAGCAGTCATACCCCAATACCAAACACCATTATTTGTTTAATCTTCACCAACTATAGCCATATTACTATAATTACCACTCTCAGTCCGAGCAGCCAGAATTGCCATACTCTTAAGAGATAGAAATCTCAACACTACTTTCTCTGACCCTGCAGGAGGAGGCCGAATCCTATACCAACACCTATTTTGATTCTTTGGTCACCCTGAAGTCTGTATTCATGGCCTACCAGGGTTTGTTATAAATTCACACATCATTACACACTATTTAGGACAAAAGGTGCCTTTCAGCTATTTGGGAATAGTATGAGTCATGCCCACTGGCTTTTTAGGATTTCTCTTGTGGGCCCATCATATATTTACCATAGGGAGAGCTGTCCACTCAGGAGCATACTTTGCAAAAGCTACCATAATTGCTTCTATCCCTACAGGAGTGTGCTTTCTCTGGTTGCAGTGAGCAGTAGCGACTCTACGCTGCGGTGCATTGCCTTTTCACTGAAAAGGCTTTCTTTATTGCAGAGCATGGCTTTCACGCTCTAGAGGGCAGGCTCAGTAGTTGTGGCACATGGGCTTTTTGCTCCACGGCAGGTGGAATATTCCCACACGATGGCTCGAACCCGTGTCCCCTGCATTGGCAGGCAAATTCTTAACCACTGCACCACCAGGGAAGTCCCTGGTTAGCAACTGTTCACGGAGGTAATATTATATGACCTCCAATATATTATGAGTTTTAGGCTTTAGTTTTTCTTTTTACAGTAGGAGGTTTCACAGGAATCATCTTAGTGAACTCATCCCCGGACACTATCCTCCAGGATACATACTATGTAGCAGCACACTTCCATGATCTAATGTCCATGGGAGCGGGCTTCACTATTACGGGAGGCTTCCTACACGGATTCCCACTATTCTCAGGTTACACAGTGAACTCAGCATGAGCAAAAAGTCACTTCACGCGTATATTTGTAGTAGTAAATATGACTTCCCGCAGCACTTTCTGGCCTCTCAGGAATGTCATTACTTTAGTCTCACTACTCGGAGGCACACACAACATGAAATATTGTGTCTTTTGGCTCACTCATCTCAATAGCAGCAGTAATGCTAATCATAATCTTCATACTTTGAAAAGCATTTGCATCTAAACAAGAAGGCTAAGCACTAGAAACTGATACTCCTAACCTAGAATTGTTACATAAATGCCCTCCACCATATCCTATGTTTCAAGATCCTACCTATGTAAATATAAAATAAGGAAGGTCTCAGGTCCTTTTCAACCACTTTCAAGCCAACACCATAACAATTATGTCTTTCTCAATAAATGAGAGAAAAGTAAAAAGTGATGTAGCTTTGTCAAACTTAAATCAGAGGCTAAAATCCTGTATATCACGAAGGCATATCAATTTCATCTAGGATCTCAAGATATAACATCACCGATTATGGAAGAACATTTACATTCTCATCATCACACATTAATAGTGATTTTTGAAACTAGTTCTCTATATTATTTCTCTAACATTGACAACTAAAATAACTCATATACATATAATAGATGCACAGGTAGAGAAAATGTGAACAATTTATCAGCCATTATTGTAATCTTAATTGCTCTATCATCATTGTGAATCCTTTACATGATACATGAAATCAATAACTCTTCCCAAACCATAAAATCGACGGGTCAGTAATGATACTGAAGCTACAAATACACAGATTATGAAGATTTAAATGTTGGCTCCTCTGTAATCCCCACATCAGGGCTAAAACCAGGAGAATAATGACTAATAGAAGTCAACAACCACGGAGTTAGAGATAGTCATTGAATATTAGTTTCATCTGAAATTGTTGTACACTCCTGAGCTGTTCCTTCTCAGGCCTAAAAAGGGCTGCTATCCCAGAACGCCTAAATTAAAGAATCCTAATACCAACAGGACCAGGCCTATGTTGTAGACAAGAGAGCTCATTTTCCTGAGTTCAAAGACAGGCCAGAGGGATATGGCTGAGATGAGGGGTGAATCTGGAGCCCATGGGGATGCACTCTCCAAGCTCCAGGATAGGAATGGGCCATTATTGGTTTAATGGACCTCTGGGGTCCCAGGCCACCCACACCACACCCTCCCGAGCAGGATCTTGGCAACATTCCTTGTCAGTGATGAGGCAACCTAGCACTTGTCACGCCCCGATGTTGTGTCCTATGTGGGCACCATGCTGTGGGGACCACACCCACACTCTGCAGGTCCATGCTACAGGGTCCTTCTTGCCTCAGGAGTAGAGACCACCCAGCAAGCAGTTCGCTCCCCAACCAGCAGGAGGAGGGGAGGAGAGCAGGGGCACCAGGGGAATCTCACTCAGACAACAACACCCAGGGGTGCCAGCGGGGACAGTGATGATGCAGATGAGGCCCAGACCAAGAGATGCGACCAGAGGACACAAAAGGCAGCTGATCAGGTCCTGACTCAACTGCATCCCGGACACCTTTGTCCCTCCTACGCCCCTTCCTCATACATCCCCTCCTGAAATGCAGATTCTTCAGATGCAAACAGGCAGAGCCTCAGACTGAAAGTCAGCTCTTCCAAAATGACCCGTCAGCAAACACTGCAGGATTGCGCTCCAGTGGGGGCCCAGGAGTCCACAACTCATATGGCGAGCTGCGTCTGACCGGCAGAATAACAGTCGCCACACGCTAGATTCTTCTCGTATCACACTTTATTGGAGTACAGCTTGGTTAAGGAAAGATGGAAGGAAGACCCCGCAGCCTTAACGGCAGCTGCCTATATAAGATTCGGGGTACTGTGCAAGTCTCTGACTGGTTCATATCGAAGGCATAATTACACGTCGCCTTCGGACTGGTTACTGCTCTAAAACCTTGTTAGCATATCTCAACGCATGCGCACTGGCTACAGGATGGATGACTCAGCTTTTTCTATCCTGCTTTGCGGCAACGCTTTGCCGCGCCCCACATCTCCCCCTTTTTTATTTACTATAGCACAGTGAAGTTTTGCCGGTACACATGCTCACACCATGGTGTGCTCACGGTTCAACGGCAGTTTTTCACTGGCACATCTATGACACCCTCCTGCGTGCAATGCCATCATAGGGCGGCAGGGTGCAAGGGCTGTCTATGGCACATCTACGACACCCTCCTGCGTGCAATGCCATCATAGGGCGGCAGGGTGCAAGGGCTGTCGAGACCTAAAACAGAGCTCCCTATGGAGGTGCAATGGCAGCAAGGCCTCTCCGTGCAAGGGCAGTCATCTGGGATTATTCAGGGCAGAGAGCCAGGCTGCAGGGGAATCACCTTCACCGATAGCCAAAAGCGCCTGAGTGAGCAGAACCTTATCTCGACGCGCTCGGATACGAATTCGACAGACCAACCAGAGACATAGCACAATCCCAAACAGGCAGCAGGCTGCAAACGTAGCTACTCCCACCCACTCTTTGAAAAAGGAAAAAGCAGAGGAGAGCCAAGAGGTAAAGTCCCCGAAAGTAACTGGCTCCAGTTTGGTAGCATTAAGCCGCAATATTTGAATCTTCCGTTTCAGTATCATCCGTTCCGCCTCTCGGGACCAATTTCCCGCTAGGAATCTTCCGATCACTCTGCTTTTATTGAGTGCATCTGGAACGAGAAAAGGTGTGACACACACATGGCCTACATGCTGCATGCAGCCCACTTGTATGAGGCCATATAAATCATCCATGGCCTCTTCCAATAGATTGATTCTTTCATTGGTAGCTAAAATGCCACTCACAATATGAGCATCAAATCGAGTCTGTTCTTCCAAAATCTGTGAAGTTTTTGTCACAATTTCATTGATTTCTCCTGCGGCCTTAACTTGGCTCGCCATTGCTACACCTGCGGTAACCGCTGCGGTGGCAGAAATGGCTATTGCTGTGACAATGGCGGCAGTAATGCCAAAATCTCTTTTAATACGAAGCAAATTTAAAATGGGAAAATTATTTGGATCTGCCCGAATCGGAATAGGTACGAAAGTAGGCACCCGCACCACGATGGCAGTGGTAACCTGAGTCCCATTCCAACACTCAGACAGCCAGCAGTGGCCAGATCTCGTGCAATTTGCACTGTCATTAGTAAGCAGCAGTACAAAGGGCGATTTTACACAAACCGCTGCTGCTGATCTGGTGTAATTATACACTGATTCATATGTTTTCATGATCTTAAGTTTATATCTGGTCCCATTGGAATGTTGCACCGTCCCAGAAACATTGTAATAGGTACCATTACTTTGCTGCAACATGGCCAAAGCAGAGATATCCATGCTGGCCCCCACTTCATTAATCAACAGCCAGGAGTAAAATGGCCACCCTTCAAAAACCCAACGCTCATTAGTGATTTTATTCTTTCTACCCATATAAGACTTCAAATCAGGGGAAAATCGAAAACCTGAGCTAATTTCATATTTCGCTAGGGTTCTATCTTGACATTGGGTGAAAATCGGGGGTGACGCCGTATCTGGCTCACAGTAGGGAGCAACAATGGTCCTATTAGCCAGTACACAAGAAGAGTTTTTCCTTACTGGAACTATGCCTGTATGCTCCAAGGCAAAGGTAGTGACATTTGCCTCGTCAGTGCCATTGATTCCCGTACCCTGACCTTGTTGGGCTCCAGAGGCAATCTGCTGTAACGCTTCCGTCAAAACCTTTAATGGAACTATACTATGCCTTAGTGGGCTTTCCCACGCCTGTAATATTCCTTTTTTCAAAATAATACAATCCTTGTCAGTATCGAAACTGAAACAAAGACTTCTGTTCAAAACTATATTACTAGCATTATAAGGCACCCAATCAAGCTTCAATGGCGTGGTGCATGCCGCATTCATATCACAGCTGGTGGAATACAGCATAGGGAGCACTCTACTCTGGGAATGCACCGGCATGGGAACTGGCCAGGTCCGGCTGATTCCCCAAAAGGTCAGGTTCTCTGCCGTGAGCAAGGGAAGAAACATTACGATCATCCATTGTTGCATCATCCGTGCGACACTCGGCATCCCTTTCGAGTTTCTCTTCCACGCTCCGTGTCAATCTTGACGGCACCCAAATCGGGTCCTGATCCTGTGGAGAGACACAAAGAGATCCCCTGGATCGAGCAATAACGCGATCCGGGCCTTTCCATTGGTTGGATAACACATCTTTCCACATCACTGTACTATATTCCTTATGAGTCAATGCCACATGACGCTCTGCAGCAGTTTTATCATCATCATGCACATTCAAAAAATTTATGATAAATAAGGCAAGTGATAATCTCTGTTTGGGGGTGCAGTTCTCTGCTATTCTCCCTTTTTGTTTAAATAATAGTTCTTTGAGTGTCCGATTGGCACGCTCTATAATCCCTTGGCCTTGTGGGTTATAGGGCAAGCCAGTAACATGCAGCACCTGCATCCGTTGACAAAAAAGAGCAAAACTTTTAGAACTATAGGCTGGGCCATTATCCGTCTTTATCTTGGTGGGCTTACCCCAGGCTGCCCAGGCCTCAAGGCAATGGGTAATAACATGGTGAACCCGTTCCCCAGAGAGGGGAGTTGCATGAAATACTCCCGAGCAAGTATCTACTGACACATGTACATATTGTAGTTTTCCAAACGAAGAGACATGAGTGACATCCATTTGCCATAACTCATTTGGAGCAACACCTCTGGGATTAACACCAACATGTTGGGCAGGCAAGAACTGAGCGCAGGCAGAGCAACTTTTCACAATGTGTCTAGCTAATTCCCTGGTAATATGAAATTTTTTTCTTAAGACAGTAGATGACACGTGATATAGGTCATGAAATTCTTGAGCTTGCACTACGGGATCCAGCGCTACCAGAACACGTGTAGCCAGGTCAACCTGCTCATTTGCTTTTGCCATAGGGCCAGGCAACAAGGAATGTGCTCGAATATGGGTAATGTAAAAGGGCTGCACACGCGACAATATCTGTGACCTTATCCCTGTCAATAGGGTCGCTACTGTACTAGATGATTTCACATAGGGTGTAATTTCCAAGATTTTTACTGCATTCACTACATATAATGAGTCAGAAATTAAATTAAAGGGCTCCTGAAAGCGTCGAAAAACTTCCAACACCACCTGACATTCTACAACCTGAGGAGTGCCGGGTCGATAGTTCATAACCACCGGCTGTTGTCCTTGGACCATATAAGCCCCTCTTCCTGATTTAGATCCATCTGTGTAAATGGTTAAGGCATCATCCAAGGGCTGTTGCACAGTAACTTTTGGAAAAATAACAGGTTGTTGAATCATGAACTCCAAAAGCTCGCTTTTAGGCAAATGATTATCAATTACCCCGGAAAAGGTATAAATAAGAATAGCCCATTCAGAGGTAGTTGCAGTTAAAACCTCTATTTGATTTTTCGTATAGGGGACTACAAGTCTGTCTGGTGAGTTTGCAAAAGAGGAAACACATTGTTTAATACCTAATAGAGCTACCTCAGCAACCATGGATGGATAGTGCGACAGGGTTCTCATCCCCACAGATTTAGTGTGGATCCAAAGCAAGGGTCCATTTTGCCATAGAACACCAGTAGGAAACCCCAAGGTGGGGAAAACACACATCCAAATAGGCAGGGTAGGCTCACAGCGCAGCAATTGTGCCTTCATAAGGGCCTGTTCCACCTTATGGAGTGCTTTCCGAGCTGCAAGAGTCATGCGACGCGGGGAGTTAAGATCAGGATTGCCTTCTAATATTTCAAACAAAGGCTTCAATTCCAATCGAGTCAAACTTAAATATGGTCGAACCCAATTTATGTCTCCTAACAGCCGCTGGAAATCATTCAAAGTGGTTAAGCTATTGGTCCGGATTTCAATTTTGGGGGGAGTAATTGTAGTCTCATCAATAGTGGTCCCTAAAAATTTTATGGCATCTCCTTTTTGAATCTTTTCTGGGGCAAGAAACAAACCTTTCGTTCTCAAATGTTCAGTTAATTCACCTAAAACGTTATCAAGTAAATCCATACTACGGGCCGCTAATAACACATCATCCATATAATGGATGATTCTTACCCCGGGAAATTTGTCTCGTACAGGTTGCAAAGCCGTGTCAACATACAGCTGGCACATAGTGGGACTGTTAGCCATGCCTTGAGGAAGCACAACCCATTGATATCTCCGATCAGGCTTTTCATGATTAACAGAAGGTAGGGTAAAAGCAAATCTCTCTTTATCCTGCCTATTCAACGGAATAGAGAAAAAACAGTCCTTTATATCTACTGCTATAACTGGCCAGCCTCGCGGGATGGCTGTCAACATAGGCAACCCGCGTTGTATGGGACCCATGACCTGCATTTGTTGATTTATTGCTCGCAGATCATGAAGCAAACGCCATTTCCCTGACTTTTTCTTAATAACAAAAATGGGAGTATTCCAGGGTGAATGAGAGGGTTCTAAATGCCCCAACTGTAACTGTTCTTCCACTAGCTGTGATGCTGCCTCCAGTTTTTCCCTTGATAGAGGCCACTGAGGTACCCACACTGGTGTCGTGGTCATCCAAGTAATCGGAATCATTAACTCAGTGACCCCTGGGAAAAACCCAACCCTCGATGATGAGGATTCCCATGGGCTTCTATAGGGGCAATAATCCCCTGTAACCTTTTTCCTAACCCTCTATCTGGTATGAACCCTGACTTCAACATAATTTGTTGAGAAACCTCAGAATAATCATTAGTAAGCCTAAGTTTCAATTGACTCTGTACATCTCTTCACCATAAGTTAAGCGGTAAACCCTCAACCACGAAGGGACGAAACTTCCCTCTCTGATCTCCTGAGATCCAGGTCAATTCTTTGGAACTAATGTGAGGGGCCTGTGCATACCCTAGCCCCTGCAACGTCTGGGAAGATCGTTGCAAAGGCCAGGACCTTGGCCAAAACTTGAGGGTGATGATGCTACGGTCTGCCCCAGTATCCACTAATCCGGGAAATATCTTCCCTTCAATCTTCAAATCCAACATTGGACGATCGTCAAGAGACAATGACAAAAGGGCAAAATCAACTCCTGTAGATCCAAAACCGTTAGCTCCCCGCTCCTTAGGGCATGCAGGATAATTCTCATGGAGAGATGATAAAACTAACAACTGAGCAATCCGATCCCCAGGATTTATGATACTTATCCCCCTAGGGGATTGACACATCACTTTAATGAGTCCAGTGTAATCGGGGTCAATTACTCCAGGTTGGACTATAAGTCCTTTCAAAGTAGAAGAGGAACGGCCAATCACCAACCCAACTGCTCCCTTTGGCAGTGGTCCACTCATGTCTGTACTTACAGGTTGTATACCCATAGATGCTGTTAATACCATTCTGGAGGTGGCACGGAGGTCCAGCCCTGCGGATCCTGTCGTGGCTCGCCTTGGGGTCGGGGTGGCTGAAAAGTCACATTCTCGTGGGCCCCAAAAACTTTCGGGCCCTGGGACCATGGGCCCGTTCTCCCGTTTTTTGACTCGGAAGCATAGGTGGATCTAGGGTTAACTGCAGATGCAACAGGCTGAATAACTTGTCCAGTTATATCTTTAATAGATCTACATTCGTTGGCCCAATGCTTTCCTTTTTTGCATCGGGGACAAGTCCCTGGTATTTTCTGGGGCGAAGACGTTTTAGGCCTCGCGCCTAAATTTCTACATTGCCTTTTAATGTGCCCAGGCTGTCCACATTGGAAACAAACCCCTGATTTCACGGTACCAGTTGTATTTCGGGCAGCGGCCAGAACTGCTGCAGCAAGACCAGTGTTAGACAATGGCCCGCCTATTTCTCTGCACATTTTCATCCAGACATCTAAAGGCTTTCCTTTTACTGGTGTGATTGCTCTACGACATTCCTTCGTGCATTGCTCATAAATCAATTGCTTCACTAATGGCATAGCATCTTCTACACTACCAAAAATCCTACCAGCAGCTTCCATCATTCTGGCTACAAAGTCAGAAAATGCTTCTGTACTGCCCTGTATGATCTTAGTCAGGTTTCCTGAAACTTCTCCTTTATTTGGGAGGGCACGCCAGGCCTGCATACCGATTTGGTTTATTTGGCCATAGACCTCCACAGGAAACACTGTTTGGTTATTCAACCATTGACCTTGCCCTAATAACATATCAACATTCCAGGCAGGCTGCCCATGAGCGGCATTCTCCCGCGCCTGACCATATGCCAAGTCAGTTAAAATGGATTTCCAGTCCAGATACTGCCCCATTGATAAGCAAGCACGCGCAATGTCCTGCCAATCTGTGGGCGTCAAGGCATTTCGGGTAAGGCGTTGCAATAACATCAGAGTATAATTAGCAGTGACTCCATATCCTCTGGCAGCCTCTGCAAGATCCTTGATTATTCTATGATCTATCATCTCATAATATCTCTGACG
Organism: Kogia breviceps; assembly: GCF_026419965.1. Lineage (NCBI taxonomy): Eukaryota > Metazoa > Chordata > Mammalia > Artiodactyla > Physeteridae > Kogia > Kogia breviceps. The sequence continues at coordinate 1,537,248 of NC_081325.1, forward strand.
AGTGGCTGGATCCTCAAATGCAGGAAAGGCCATGGGCACTTGAGACCATGCCTCCCGAGGGATAAAAGTACATTTTAATGGTCCTTGAGGTACACAGGGGGCATTAGCGGCGGAAGCAGGGGTCTGTACAAGCGCGGAAGCTCGTGCTGCAGCGGGGGCATATAATGGCGGGCGAGCACACGGGGAACTCCCATACTGTCCCCGTTCATACTCTGCAGCTGCCTCTTCTAAAGCTGCCTCTTCTTTGGGATTCAATTCTTCCTGAGATAAATGTAAAGCTTTAAACTCATCTAAGAGCGGATACAATCTTGGCGCCGGCCCTTGTTTTTCTGCTTGTTTTTCTTCTCTTCTTCTTGGATTTTTAGGCCTATTTACAGTAGTCCCTACATTTTCGCCTTCTGACGCACTATCTTGACACATACTAAGAGCCTTGCGTCCCCTTTGAATTATATCCTCACATCCTCCCCCCTTGAGACACGAGTGTATCAACCTCCACAACGGGAGGGTGCCCCGAGAAAGCTCTCCCAGCTTACTGTGCTCAGTTAGATCTCTTCCGAGTTTTTCCCATGATGGAACAGTCAAGCTGCCAGATACTGCAAACCAGGGTGCAGCGCCATTAATATCTTGTAATAACTTGTTTATGGCTTTCTGTGACAGCTTAAGTCCCCGATCTCTCAATAAGGCTTGAATGGGTTCATGAAACCCAAAGGCAGTTTCGGCAGATGAGCTATTCCCCATACCGCCGATTCCTACTGAAAGCAGCTGGAGAACACTCGAACTGTTTACCGACCAGGGGTGCGCACTCGGCCACGCCGACAACACACAAAGGAAGAACGCGAGGACAACAAAAGGGACAAAAGTGAAAGCGAAAATTTACCTGACTGGACTACTCACCGACGGTTCACTCCGACGGTTCACTCCGTGTGTCGAGTTCTGAATCGGTCCTCCATGCGAGGTGCAACGATTCCCGGGTTTCGGCACCACTTATGGCGAGCTGCGTCTGACCAGCAGAATAACAGTCGCCACACGCTAGATTCTTCTCGTATCACACTTTATTGGAGTACAGCTTGGTTAAGGAAAGATGGAAGGAAGACCCCGCAGTCTTAACGGCAGCTGCCTATATAAGATTCAGGGTACTGTGCAAGTCTCTGACTGGTTCATATCGAAGGCATAGTTACACGTCGCCTTCGGACTGGTTACTGCTCTAAAACCTTGTTAGCATATCTCAACGCGTGCGCACTGGCTACAGGATGGATGACTCAGCTTTTTCTATCCTGCTTTGCGGCAACGCTTTGCCGCGCCCCACATCTAACTGATTCAGAAATGTATGAAAAAACTCACTGTTGGTAGCGGGACAGATGGGCTGACCTGAGTTAACATTGGAAATGTACACACTCTGCAGGCCAAAGACAAAATGTGCCACACATACACAGGGGACTCTATGTTCCTTCCCATGAGGGGTAGTAGCTAACGGTACTGAAACTACCATATCAGTAATCGAATGGAACAAGCGCTTAATTGAACAAATGACAAATGGTGGAAGCCAGGTTTCTTACCACTGCAGTGGGATGTTACAGTCAAACAAAGGGAGAAGGTTACAGTATGCATGTCATAACAGATCCGGTTGGAGATATCAGTATAACCTATCTTTAGCGTACACATAGTTCCACATGGAAATCTTTATAATTATGTGTATAGACATAGCCTGGGATACATGCATATATTTCTATGTACTGCCAGCTGAGCACATTTAGCTCCCACATGTAAGTTTTTAATACCATTCTCTAATAAAAAGAACAAGGGCTCTTTGAAGAAAAGGCTGATGCTAGGACTGAGACGGTAAATATAAGAAACACGATAATCTTAAAATATCAGAAAGTAAAGAGGTACCAAAAATTTTTTAAACCCACAAAAGAAAAATTATGTAAAATGAAAACAGGGGGAAATGGAAAAAGCCCTCAACAGCCAAAGCAAGAATTAACTAAGCAGTCTAAAACTGTAGTGCTGGATTATAACCAAAAGTTTACAATAATTATTCACGGGTCCAAACTGGTAAAAATAAATTACATCATTTTTGATGAATGGTGTTAAACAGAAATCTCCTATGCAGAAAGCCTCTCAACATATATATAGCCACTCAGCTGTCCATCAAGGATGTGAAGCTAACCCCTCTCTCCTCAAGCGTGGGCTCTGCATTATGACTTCCTCCTAAATAAGACACACAGGATGGACATGGGGAAAAAATTAACCGCACTGTGGGAAAACTTGACCAACACTACTTCAGCTGGGTGACCAAAGTTAAGAATATAAGTGAGAAGCTTCCTTAAGAGCCTGTCCTCTTGATATACAGTGAAGAGGAGTCACTTCACCTCTGTGATCTGCTTTCTCAAAGCCAAGTCGAACCACGACAGAACCACCAAGCAAATCCCAGTGCAGGGCAGTCTACAAAATACCTGCCCAGTCCTCCTCCACACTGTCAAGGTCATGGAAACCAGGAGAGTCTGAGCAACTGTCAGAGCCCAGAAGACACTAAACAGACATGATGACCCCATGTCCTATGAGACCCTGGAACAAGGAAAGGTATAACAAAGGGAACGTGAATGGGAACTTCAGTTAATAGTAAGGTATCAATGTTTGTTCATTATTTGTCATGTTTCTGTAGAAAATTAGACAGGAAAAATTAAACATCAAATAAGAAAAACCTACTGTAACAAACTGGAAATCTACAGGAAATGGGGCATTTCTTTGTAAAAAAAACCACATTACCAAAATGAACCCTAAATTAAGGAAAATACAAAAAGACCAATGAATCACCGAGGAACCTCTCCCCCATACTGGTTATCCTATCACTGTTCCAGGGTCTCCCTCTCCCGGGACAGGGAAGGAGCAGGCACAGAGCTGCTTGGCAGCTTCCCTAGTATATGACCCCACCCGGGGTCTTCACCTCCCCCAGCCACGCCTACCCAGTGAGGACACCTGAGGAAGGACCAGGGATTGTTGATTCAGATGTATCAACCAGGACTTTTTCTCTCCCCAGCGACTGGACACACTCACGGAAGTAAAATAAATGAGTGTTTATCGTCAGGGTAGAAATGCATTAATACTTGCAAGTGGCAAGTTGAAGGATGGGACTGGACCTGGCAGGTCCCGTGGCTCACACTGTCTCAGTGTGACCTTGCTTCTCTCCACACCTTTGTCCTGCTCAGTGCCTGTGGGGGACCCCATTCACAGGCACAAGCTCTCGCACTGCCCTTGGACCAACAGCTGTTCTAGGCTGGCAACCACTCACCATCCATTTTCCGAGAAAGAGTTTCTCCTTTTCCTGGATTCCAAGAAAGTCATGGCTTTAAATGCCTTTGATCTGGCTTGGGTGGCATTCTCACCCTTGACCCATCACCAGGAGATGGAAAATGGGACTGGCTAGATGTGGGCTGTAAACCCATCTTCGAGCTGGTGCAACACGCGCTCATCCTTCTGGAACTGTCTGGACTGGAAGCAGGTGAGATATAATTCCCAAAGGAAAACTGAGGCGCTTGGGCCTGAGAACAGACGCTGGCTTGGAGAAAGCAGCAGATTCTAAGTCAACGACAGCTCACTGCACAGCACAGAATCTGACACAAAAGGAAGAAAGGGGTTCACCTAGGGTCAGGGCTGCAGCTACTCATCCAGTGCTCTTCCTGTCCTCCCAAGACGGCAAGAAGTTCTTTCACTTGCTGAAAAGTCAGGATCATTGGTGGTGGTAAACGCAAGTCTCTTTCCTTGGGCGTCAGATCCTCACATCTCAGCCCATGTGCCCTCAGAAGACACACAGACTTCATCCCTGCCCCTGAGAGGTGGGAGCCCTTGAGCTATGCCATCTCCCTGGCCATATTAACTACCCATCCCTGAAAAACAATACTGTTCCTTTTCCAGTTTCTTCTCTCTCCTTTACTAACAGGAAGAAACCAAATGCTAAGGTGGTAAGGAAACTCGTGTGCCATGAAGTAACGGGAGGCTCAAGAACTCTTCCATGCCATGGAACCCATAATTGGCAGGCTTTCCAGAGGCCACTTGGATGTATATGGCTCTCCAGGACAATGCAGTCTCAGTGTCAACCTCCCATTTGGAGGTCCAGTTGCTCCCATATCTTTGACTCCTAATGAATATGCATGTCAAAAGTTTCTAACGACTGAAAGGACAAAGGACTGCAGGGCCACGGTCTGCTGTATGGGTGTTGTGTCAGGGACACAATCCAATGTTTAGAGGATTATTACTTCTCTTGGCAGCCTATGAGGCTGTGAGCGGGAGGCCTTTTTCTCAACCACATGCACCTTGGTAGTTGAAACTTCTCATAGGAAGGTCTACACTGCCCAGGTAGCTCTTGAATCGCCCGGCATCATGGTCAGCTCCGTAACTGTCCATGAGGGCCTGACAATGCCCAGGCTGGACTGAACTAGAGGACCACAGATGCCCGCCTGGCGAGTCAGAGGTCAAGGGCTGTCCTGCCTGAGACTTGATCATCTCTCATGCCCACTCAGATGGGACAAAGGATGCCTCCAGTTCCAGGAGGGCCCCACCGGCCCTTAAGAAGGCAGCATCCGGGGGCTGGCAGGTCACTGCACCCGGTCCTGTATAAATCCACACATGTCCACTGAGCGCCCTCCTGTCTGGGCTGCACTGGGCCCTGGGGCTGCCCAGGCAGAGTAGGGCCAGCATCACCCTCCCCAGGTAGGAGGGCCGAAGGAAACCATGCCTGACTTCTGACATGCTCCTCGATCCTTGACAGAGGTCGAGGTGGATAAGAAACAGTCCGAGACAAGAAGAGACATTTCATTCTTCTCTCAGAGCCCAGGACTAGTGGGAGGGAGGCCAGAAAAACAGTTATTGACCTCAGCTCCCTGACTCCTGTCTGACCCTGGGCAAGTCCTATCCATTCTGGAGGCTTCAGAGAGGAGGAGAGGGGCGGGCAATGAGGGCCGATTGTGCTGAAACCTAACTCTAACCTTTACCCTAAGAACCCTAACCTCTAACCGTAACCCCCTAACAATCCTAGCCCCAGACCCCTAGACCCTCGCCCCTGACCCCTAAACTCTAATCCCTGACCCTTTAACCACAGCCCTCTACCATGACTCTCCAACAATGACCCATAACCCTAAACCGTGACCCCTGAACCCTCACACGGACTCAACCCCAGGCCTAAAGCCTGGCGTAGTGGGTACCGAGGGATGACTGTATGAACTCTCACAGAAACCAAGGAATTCAATCTTCCTGACCATGAATTTAGCAACGTTTTTTTAGATTTGACAGTAAAGCATAAGAAATGAAAGAAAAAATAGATAAATTGGATTTCCTCAAACTTACAAACCTTTGTGCATCAAAAGAGGCTATCCAGAAAGTAAAGACAGCCCACAGAATGGAAGACAATATTGGCACATTATATATCTGATAAGACTCTCTATCTAGAATGTACCCAGGACTTTTACAACTCATCAACAAAAAGACAAACAATAACATTTTTGAAACAGACAAATGGCTTGCACGGACTGCTCTCCAGGCAAGACACACAAATGGTCAACAAGGACACGAAAAGCTGTCAAACATCAGTAGTCATGATGGAAACGCAAATTAAAACCCCAGTGTGGTGCCCCTTCACACACGCTAGAGTAAAAATAAATTTTAATATAAATTTTTAAATATGTAAATAAAAACAACAAATGCTGGCAACAATGTAGAGAAATTGGAACCCTTAAAAGTTACTTGTGGAGATGTACAATGGTGCAGTCTATGTGTTCAAAACTTTAGCATTTACTCAAAAATATAAAATATAATTACCATGTGGTTCAACAACTCCACTCCTAGACATATACCCCAAAAATGGAAAACAGGCGTTCAAACAAAAACTTGTACACCAATTATTCATAGCAGCACTGTTCAAAATAGCCCAAGGTAGAAAGGATTTCAATGTCCATCAGCAGGTAAACGGATAAGCAAAATAAGGTAGATCCATAAGCTGCATTATTCTGTCCTATAAAGGAATAAAGTAAAATTCTACAGCCGCTGTGGAAAACTGTATGGTGGCTCCTCAGAAACATGGAAAACGTATGATCCCTTGATTCCGCTCCAGGGTGTACACCCAAAATATTAGAAAGCGAGGACTGGAACAGACATTTGTACCCCGTATTCATAGCAACATTATTCACAACAGCCAAAAGGTGGAAGCGGCACAGCACATCCTTCAGCAGATGAATGGACAAGTACAGTGTATTATATACACAACGGAATATGATTCAACCTTGAAAACTAAGGTAATTCTCACACATGCTACAACGTGCATGAACCTTGAAGTCGTTATGCCAAGTGAAACCATCCAGACACAGAAAGGACACACGTTCTATGATTCCACTAGTATGAGGTATCCAGATAAGTCAAATTCAAAGACAAAGTAGAATAAGGTTGCCAGGGGTTGAGGTGAGTTAGCGTTTAATGGCTCCGGTTTCACATGGGGAAAATAAAGCTCTGGAGATGGAGGGTGAGGATATTTTTACAACAATGTGAATGTGTACTTAAAAATGGTTTCAATGGGGCTTCCCTCGCGGCACAGTGGTTAAGAATCCGCCTGCCAATGCAGGGGACACGGGTTCAAGCGCTGGTCCTGGGACATCCCGCATGCCGCAGAGCAACTAAGCCCGCGAGCCACAGCTACTGAGCCTTCGTGCCACAACTACTGAAACCCATGCGCCTAGAGCCTGTGCTCCACAACAAGAGAAGCCACCGCAATGAGAAGCCTGCACACGGCAACAAAGAGTAGCCCCTGCTCGCCGCAACTAGAAAAAGCTTGCGTGCAGCAACAAAGACCCGACACAGGCAAAAAATAAAATAAAATAATTTTTTAAAGCTTTAAAAAAATGGTTTAAATGGTAAACTGGAGTATTTTGTGAAAGTGGAAAACTTTATACTGCTATTTAAAGTTTTTTATACACTTGAAATTTACTAGAAAATAAAGTACTTATCAAAACCACCATGTCATACCACGCCGGAAACACAGACATCAAACTCTGTTATAGAGGCCAAGCTCTACCCAGATCCAGTTCACCCGCAGTGGTGATGCTAATCAGCCCTGTAGCAGTCCACATACTACAGGAGGCACCGTGGGAAGGTTACACTGGGAGCCACTATGTCTCGGGTGCCGATTGCTGAATTCTAGTTTTCCACATTCAACCGCCAAAAAACTGTTACAACTAAAACATGAATTCAGTAAAGCTGCAGGATACAAAAAAAGAAAAATCAACGCACAAAAATCATTTGCGATTCTATACGCTGATAATGAACCATCAGAAAGAGAATTTTTAAAAAATCTCACTTACAACTGCATCCAAAAAGATAACGAGGAGTAGATTGAACCAAGGACGTGAAGGACCTGCACACTGAAAACTGGAAGACACTGATAAAGGAAACTGAACAGACAAAAATAAATGGAAAGGTACCCCGTGCTCATGAGTAAACAGAATACTGTGAAGATATGCATTCTAAGGTGGGACTTCCCTGGCCGCCCAGGGGTCGGGACCCTGCACTCCCGCTGCAGGGGCCGCGGGTTCCATCCCTGGTTGGGGAACTAAGATCCCGCATCCTGCAGGCCACATGGTGTGGCCCCCAATATTTTTTAATTAAAAGAATATGCATCCTAGCCAAATTAATGTACACACTTAATGCAATCCCTACCCAAAGTCCAATGACATTTTCCATAGAAACAGAACAATCTTAAGTTGTGTGTGGAGCCACGAAGGACCCAGAAGAGCCAGAGCGACCCTGAGGCAGGAGAACGAGCTGGAGGCATCTCGCTCCCTGACTTCACACTTCATTACGAAGCTACAGTCCCAGCAAAGTGTGGCATTGGCACAGAAACAGGCACACGGGCCAGAGGAGCAGAGCAGAGAGCCCAGGAGTCAACCTACAGCTATGCGATCAGTTAATTCACAAGAAAGGAGCCCAGAACGTACGCCGGGGAAAGGACAGGCCCCTCAATAAACGGTGCTGGGAAAACCAGACGCCACTCGCCAAAGAACAACACTGAACTCTGTCTACACCCCACACAAAAGGGGCCAAACACCCAGTTTTCCACATCAAGCCCTTCCTCTCCCGGGTCCTCTGAAGACAGACACCCGCAGCGGTCAGCCACGCACAGGAACCTTCTCCCCATTTTTTCTCACCTTCTCCCTCAGCGGCATCACCTCCCGGCAGGTCCCGAGGAGATCAGGCTCCTCTCAGCATGAACTGGACCCCCCAGTGTCCCAGAGCTGAAGCCTCGGCGGGTCCTGAGGAGACCCGGTTTCCGTTAGTGTGGACTTGGCCCCGGGTTGTACCGAAGCCAGGCCATCAGCGTGGACTCAGCCCCGCGTGTTCCTGAAGCCAAAGCCCCAGCAGGTCCCGAGGAGACAGGGCTCCTCCCAGCATGAACATGAACAGCGTGATCTAAACAGACATCCGGCGAAAAAAGATACAGATCGTAAAAGTCGTACAGAAACAAGCTCAACAACATATACCATTAGGGAACTACAAATTAAAATCATGAGACACCATAGCACACCAGTTGGGACTGCTAAGCTCCAAAAATATGACAATACCAATTGCTAGAGGGTGAGGAACAGAAGGAACTCTCCCTCATAGCTGGGAGGATGCCTGTGCAGCCACTTTGTAAGACAATTTGGCAGTTTTTTCCAAAGCTAAACAAGTCTCACGTTGGGATCCAACAATCATACTTCCAGTATTTAGGCAACTGCTTTGAAAATCTATGTCCAAATGCAAACAAGGATGCAATTATGCACAGCAGCACTTCCATAATGGCTAAAAACTTGAAATCAGGATATCCTTCAAAAGATGAATGCATAAGCAAATTGGGATACATCCATGTCAAGGCGAGTAGAATATGCCACCCCAAAATATGTCTCTCTGGCATAAGGGTTATTGGTCTGCTTTAAAAAAATAGGGCTTCCCTGGTGGCTCAGTGGGTAAGAGCCCACCTGCCGATTCAGGGGACACAGGTTCGAGGCCCGGTCCGGGAAGATCCCACATGCCGCAGAGCAACTAAGCCTGTGCGCCACAACTACTGAGCCTGCGCTCTAGAGCCCGCGAGCCACAACTACTGAGCCCGTGTGCCACAACTACTGAAGCCTGCATGCCTAGAGCCTGTGCTCCGTGACAAGAAAAGCCACCACAAAGAGTAGCCCCCGCTCGCCACACGCAGAGAAAAGCCTACATGTGGCAACGAAGACCCAATGAAGCCAAAAATAAAATAATAAATTTATTTTTTAAAAAATCTCAGAAAGCTGAGATTGCCGTTTTATGAAGGGCATTTACAATAGAGAAATCTCCATTTATAAGGGTATGTCCCTCTTTGCACCAAACATAGAAGGATAATTAAATCTTAAGTAACTCTTTTCAATGGGGAAGTCCTGACTTAAATGTGCACACAGCCATACCCTTGTTTACTGTGCTTTGCATGATAACCTTCCATAACTGGCCTTCCCCCCTTCCCCAGCATCTTTTCTGTTTTTAGCTGAAGACGGTATTGAAGGGGATGGTTTGGGGAGTGACTCAGTTTTCCGTGGTATCCCCCCTCTATTCAGAAGGTATACATGTTATTAAACTTCTGCTTTTCTCCTGGTAATCTGTCTTTTATTACAGGGGCGGGGGGGGCCTCAACCAAGAACCTAGAAAAGTAGAGGGAAAATTGTTTTTCCTCCCATACACACACAGTGGAATACTACTCAGCAGAAAGGAATGCACCATCCACCTATGGAAAGACATGGATAAACCTTCAGCGTGTACTGCTAAGTGAAAACTCCAGCCTGAGCAGGCTGCACACAGTGTGACCCCATTGATGACATCCCGGGAAAGGCAAAGCTACATAGATGATAAGCAGATCATGGGGTGGGGGGTCTGAAGTAGTCCATGTGATACTCTAGGATGGATACCTGTCACTATGCATTTGTCTAAGCCCATAGATGTGTGTAGCCCAAGGGGCCAATCATAATCTACTCAAATTTAGTTATTTAGGGTGTAGGATGTTGCACGATGGAATACGTCATGTGACAGAATCTAACTGTATTAGAAATATATGGAAACAACTCACTGTAGGGGATGGGGTAAAAGCTGCTGACTTAAGTTACCTTTGGAAATGAATGGAATCTGTAGGCTAAAGGCAAAATGGCCCGTATATATACAGTGGGCTTTGTTTTATGAAGTTCTTTCCAGGGTGTAGTAGCTAACAATTCTGAAACCTCTGCACATGTAGTGTGGAAAGGAGCAATGCATAGATAAATGGCAGATGGTGGGAGCCAGGCTCCTTGCTGTGGGAGTGCGAAGTTACAGGTACGCAAGGGGAGAGCCTCTGCCCTCGTAATCCTGGATCTGGGCTTCCTGGGAGGATGCCGACTGGCCGGGGGGAACACACAGATCTTCACGGCGGGAAGACCCTGCAGACATAGGAACTTCGCACCCCATCTTTCCATCCACACCTGCTGGAAACACTCAGCCCTCCGTAATCAGTCAACTGCAGCGTTTAAGACATTCTCACCCCTAAGCAGATAAAGGAGCGTGAGGGTCTTGCTTACCCCTAAGCTGTCCCAGAATCTAGGCCCTGGGTGGAGACAGTTTGGGGATTCCTGGGACACTGAATCCAGGCTCTGGGGGTGGAGCCAGGTTGGGGGTTCCTGGGCCTCTGACCAGCAGGTGAGAGGAAGGAGGAAGACCAGTCCTGAGGACAGAGGTGCCCTGAAGTCTGTGAGCCCAGGAGCCCCGATGGGACTCATTCCCAGTGAGGACATGGGCGGGGCCTGCAGTGGTTCTGTGTTCCCCCCGGGCCCTTTGATGAAGCCATGGCAGCACTGGGCCCAGACGTCTCCTGGCGGCGTCTCAAACTCTGACACAGTGGTTTTACAAAGGAACAAGAGAATGGAGCTGAGCCCCTGACGGCCACTCCTTTCTGGCTCTGAGTTGCTTCCAACAAGACCGCAGTCACCTGCATTAGTCTGCTGTGACCCATCTGCCCCCACTTTGCCTTTCCTCTCCCTCCCTGCGATGATTCCAGGGACATTTCCAGCCCGGACCCCTCTCCCAGGCCAGACGCCTCCGTCCAGTCACTGCACACCCATCTCACCTTGGGGGCTTAGCAGGGTTTCAGAGGACTGGGATCCTGCAGCTCCCCACACCCAGGAGCAGCCCCACCTTCCCAGGTTGCTGAGCCCAGGCACCAGGTGTAACCGAGCAGGACCCTGTGGGGCCTTCGCAGGACAGAGCCCTCCCCCACACCCTCTGCTGTAGCTCCCCTCTGAAGTACCCGGATAACAGTGCCCGATGCATGCTTCCTCCACCACCAAGTGGAAGAAATTAACTACTTGATGATCAGGAACAGGTAACCCCGGAGCTCCTGGTGCTTAAGAATTTATAACGTTAACCGCCTGTTACCTCACCATCAATCAGTGAATCGTGCACCAGCTGATCACATACCCTGCGACCCCCCTCCTTCACTTGGCCTTGAAAATTGCTTTGCTGAAATCCTTCAGGGAGCTCGGGGTTCTAGAGCACAGGCCACCTGGCCTCCTTGTATCGGCACTTTGACAATTCAGGCTGCACCTTCCTCCACCACCCCCGGTGTCAGTAGACTGGCTCTGCTGCCCTCGGGCGAGCGGACCCACGTTCGGTTCGGTAACACTGGCGCCTCCCAGGCTCCCACTCGCCTTGTGCCCCAGTGACTGTCAGCTCCTCCTCCACAGTCTTGTTGCAGCAAAAGCAGAAACGAAGTTTCCCTGCCCCGAGAACAAGGGGACAGCGAAAAGACTAGAGAAGAAACGTAACCTGGCCTGAAAGAGCTCATCACTCCTTGTTTCACTTTGTCACTCATCTGTAGTAACTAGATTTGTACTCTACAAAGCTAACCTCACTCCGACACTATGGGATTTACCTTCGGCACCCATCACCCCTCACTGTGTGTGTTACAGCCCCTGCTTCTCACTCCCTAACCTTATTATGTAACGCACTTACATTCTATACGCTCCTCACAACAAATCACCCCTAGTTTTTCATTTCAGAAACAAGGTCACTGGCCAATAAACCAGAGGCAAACGGACGCAATTACCAGTCTGCTGGACCCCAATTACCGGCGACCTGATGCCAGCGATGACTGTTTTGAAATAATGCAAAGGAAAGGAGGAATGCAAGACCTTCACTACTTTGATCCTTATCCTCTACCCTGGACTGCGGAAGCCCCACATATAAAATCTTCCCTGATTCTCAAAGAGGGGTGCCCAGTTCTTGAGGTCTAGCCGGCTGTGTCTTCCCTGCTGCCTCGCAGAAAAATAAAGCCATCTCTCTCTTCCTCCAAAACCCGTCTCCGTATTTCTGTTCGGCCTCGGTGCACTGGGAAGCCGATATTTCAACAACAGCCTGTAGCCAGTTCCCACGCTAATTCCCCTCTACGCCCACAGCCGTGGCCCAAGCCCGATCTTGTGCCTGGTTCCTCCATCAGACCTGACAAAACTCCCTGCCCCACGGTGCGTCTCACATCCCACCCCAACGTGGTCTTTCTGAAGCATAAACGAGACTGTGACTCTCTCCCTCCTGTAATCCCCCAAAGTGTCCCCACTTTCGCTAGGGTATCTGCCAAGGCCCTGAGAGTCCCCGGCAGCCCCACTAGGCTGCTGACTCCTGGGTTCCCAGACACTGAGCACCTCAGCAGGCCAGGTGACACGGCAGGAAACCCCAGAACTGGTCACCTCAGGAGGGGGCTGGCACTGCCACTGCCTGATCAAAGAGAGCAGAGAAGGGTTCCCCAGCTGGGACACAAACTCTGCACGAGTGGCCTCTCCTTGAGCCATTAGCTCACCTCGTATGACTTGAGGGAAGGAAGGACCGAGGCACACTTGGTTCCTAAGGAGGATGCTATAGGCTCAGTCATGTCTCCCCAAATCCACATGCTGAATCCCTAACCCCCAGGACGCCAGGACGTGGCTGTATTTGGAGATGGGATTTTTAAAGAAGTGATCAAGGTAAAAATGACGTCACTAGGGTGGATCCTAATGCAACAGGGTTGACATCCTACAAGAAGAGATTAGGACACAGATAGGCACAGGGGGAGACCATGTGAGGACCTGGGGAGAAGATGGCTGTCTAAGCACCAAGGAGAGAGACCTCAGAAGAAGCCATCCTGCAACACCTTGATCTCACATGTCTGGTCTCCAGGACTGGGGGAGGATGAATTCCTGTTGTTTTAAACCACCCAGCTTGTGGTCGTTTGTTACAGAAGCCACAGAACAGTCACACGGACCCTGCTCTGTGGGACCCTGGAAGTGCGGGTCTCATTAAAGACCAACAGAGGCTGGGTTACAGAACCCTTAGAGTCAGCACTGGGCCCCAGAAATTCTAAAGCAGTGGCTGGACACCAGAACGTTGAGGGGTCAGTCGGAAGCCAATCCCTAAGGGTGCCGGCTGCACACGGCCTCCCCAGGTTTTTATGCCTGCCTGTACAAGTTGGGGATAAGTATTTCCATCCTGATTCGGGACCTCTGATATCACCGTTCACGCTGCCAATTAAGAACCCACTAGTTACACAGAGGAAAACCCTATCAGGAAAACCCTTGCTCCAGTGGTAAACAATTCTGAAGTTGGTCAGAGGTGGGGAATCATCTCTCATGCAGCCAGCAGCCCCCCCGCAAGGAACGTCCTCATTGCAAAGCTGGGGGACCATGTCAAGGCGTCCCTGAGTAAACATGAGCTGACCCCCAGGCCAGCTGCTGCTGAACTGTTCCCACCCTTCCCAGCTAAAACACCTGAATGTGTGCAAGGACTTGAAAGCCTAGAGGAAGGGCCACGGAGCCACACCAGCACGGAGGCCGACTTGGGGCCTGCAGGCCAGCCAGCATGGTCCTGGCCCCGGGCGCTCTTCTGGAAGCTTTCCATCTCCCTGCCCAATGTACCCCTCCTGTCCCGGCCCCCACCGCTTTTCTCCGTCCTCACCTCTGCCCGGGGAGAAATTCCAGCGGCAGGTATGGGTGACACATCCTCTTCTTTAGCAGGTGGCAGCGCGGCAACTCCTGCAGAAAGTCCAGCAGAGCCCCACTCGCACCGGGCCATGCACAGAGCCGTGGGCCCTACTCCCTCCCACCAGCCCAGCCCCGAGACTGCCGATGGGGCAGAGAATATGGCGTCAGGCACAGCTGCAGGGGCTCTTGCTGCCTGGAGCGGTGTTTATATTGACCTCAGCCCAGGCACACCTGGGGAGGGCTGGCCGGCCGGGTCAGACTGCCCAGGTCAGCCACTCCTCGCCCCTCAGGGGCTCACAGTTGCAGAAAATGGGCCTTGCTGCACCGGCCAGGTCCAAGAACAGGTATAGGTCCTGAGGGTCAGGATAGACAAGGGGCTGAAGCTCTGGCTCGTTTTCTAATCATTTTATCTGGTCCATGAGTGGGAGACAACTTCAAGAAGACCGTCTCCTAATGAGAGGAACCCAGGAGTCAGGGAGAGGAGGGGTCGTGGGTAAAACAGAGGCCTGGTGCCCCAGCTACAGTGGAAGCCTCTGGAAGACCCGGTGGAAGGAGGCCACACAAAGTGAAGCCCAGGGTCACAGACCTGTCCCGGAGCTGCTGTTTGTTAGTTCAGGTCCTGCTCTGAGGTGCTTTGTGTCAGCTCTGACCAACAGGTGAGCTGGGGGTGCTCTGAAATGAGGGCTACGTGCACAGTTCCTGTGTGCCCAGCCTTGCCGGTGTACCTGCCCAGTTGACCTCCATAGCCTGGGAGGGGCCTGAGCACGAGAGCCCCGTGGGCTGCTGGGTACCAGCTCAGCTGAGCCTCATACCCTGGGAGGGGCCTGAGCACGAGAGCCCCGTGGGCTGCTGGGTACAAGCTCAGCTCAGCCTCATATCCTGGGAGGGGCCTGACCACGAGTGCCCCGTGGGCTGCTGGGTACCTGCTCAGCTGAGCTCCATACCCTGGGAGCGGCCTGACCACGAGAGCCCCGGGGGCTGCTGGGTACGAGCTCAGCTCAGCCTCATATCCTGGGAGGGGCCTGACCACGAGTGCCCCGTGGACTGCTGGGTACCTGCTCAGCTGAGCTCCATACCCTGGGAGGGGCCTGACCACGAGAGCCCCATGGGCTGCTGGGTACCTGCTCAGCTGAGCTCCATACCCTGGGAGGGGTGTGACCACGAGAGCCCCGGGGGCTGCTGGGTACCAGCTCAGCTGAGCTTCATACCCTGGGAGGGGCCTGACCACGAGACCTTGTGGGCTGGGAGGGGTGTGTGTGTATAAGTGTCCTCTCTGTGCAGCTGGCATAGAGTTGCTTGGCACCTTCCCTGTGGGCAGTGCTGGGATGGAATGAGGACCAGGAGATGCCACGGACCCCCTGAACCCCTGTCCATCCTGAGTGTGAGGTGAGTAGGCGGGTGCTGGCCATTGGGCTGAGTGAGGGAGGCCCCACGGGTACCTCTTGTGTCTTCCACCTGACACCACGGAGGCCTCCCCAGGATAGAGCAGACAGCCTGCCTGGGGCAGGTGGGAGCTCCTGGTGACCCTGCAGGGGACATGAGAGGGACGGACCAGGCAGGAGGGGGTGGGAGCCCAGGCAGAGCCATGGGGTTCGGGGTCGAGGGGGCCTTTCTGGGTCTGAGCTGGGAGTGGACATGTAGGTGGTGCGTGTGATCCAGGAAAGCTGCCCTGGTGACGTGAGGCTGAACGTGCTTCAGTGACAAGCCTGCCAGGTGATCCCAGAACAGGACAGTGAGACGGATCCTGTTAGAAGAAGGTGAGTGAGTCCCCCCGGGAGGAGGCTCTGTGAGTTGGCCCCGGGAGGGGGTGAAGGGAACGGGCGTGGAACCTGCGGGGGGTGGGTGCAAACCCCACTCCGTGGTCCCTCAGCTGTGCTTCCAGCTGGATTACTTGGCTTCTCGGAGCCTCACCTTCCTGGTCTGCTCGTGGGGTGATGGCAGCACGGACTGACTAGTAATTTGCTCAGAACCGGGTAGGAAGGGGTCTAGTGGAAATTCCACAGAACACCGTCAGCATGGGAATCGCGGGCCCTGTTTCCCGCAGGTCTGTCTTCAGGATCAGGCGAGCAAATCCGAGCAGACTTGCAGCAGAGCCGAGGGATGGGCTCCGTTTGGTGGGTCCCCCCGTGTCCTGAATCTCGGAAGGAGCAGCTCCAGCGGGCAGTGGCAGCTTCATCCCACACCTGGAAGCATCCAGATCTCAAGGCCGAGCAGCCCCCGAGCCCTGTGTCCGGGCCCCCGGGAGGCAGGCGGGACAGGCCGGCATCCTCCTTGCCCTCTTTCTGCCCAGAACATTCGAGGTCCAGGCCGTCACTGGGGAGAAGCAGGGATGGGGGTGTCCCATGTGGGAAGAGCACACGGAGCAGAGTGTGTATCGTGGGTTGGTGGGGCGCGGGCCCTGGGAGGGGCAGACGGGGGGCCTGAGGGAGCAGGGCGGGGCCAGGGGTCCTCGGGGGCGGGGGGCGAGCTGTGCCTGTGCCGGGCCTCAGACTCCACGGGGCTTCCCTCCCCTGGTCACTGGGAGGAGGGGCCGAGCAGCGTGGATGGACGGACCCTCGCGTCCCAGGCCCTGGCAGCCTCGGCCCTTCAGGCTCTGGGCCGGGGAGCCTGAGGAGCGCAGGTGCAGTTGTGCCCACAGGGAGGCCTGCAGGGGCCGAGCAGGAAGCGCCGGGTGGTCTCGCCTGTGCGGAAGCTTCCGAGCCGGTGTCCGGGGGGAGCTCTCACCTCGCACGTGGCTTTCGAGTCCACAGCTCAGATCACCTTCTAGCCGCTTGCTTTGTTTTCTAGACACAAACTCCTAATATCTCCTGTGTCCCCTGCCCGTGAAAAGGCGCGTCTGATCTGGCACCAGGTGCTGCCTCTGGTCCCTCCTGACTGGACGCCCGGCAGCCAGTGTCACCGCGTCACGACTGTCAGGGGGTGTCAGGCGTGGGGGGATGAGAGCACAGGGTGCAGGCCCACGAGGGGCCGTGCCGTCTGCGGAGCCGGTGCTGTGGCTGTACGTGTTCCCTCCCCGACACCGCGGGCAGAGAGCACCGCCCCCTTCCAGACTGCTACCAAGTGAAGTCACGTGGCCCCTGCTCGGCCCCGGCCTGGCGAGGCGCTCTGCCTCGGCGGGGAAGCTTTCCTTTTTCCACGGGGGTGCAAGTAGGCAAATAACAAAACCAAAGCTGAGACCAGCACAGCACAGGCTCTGTTCAGTGGCCAGAGAATGCAGAAGCGGGAACTAAGTTCACAGATCACCTTCTCGCCCTCCTGGAGAGAGTGCTTTAGTTTTAAGGAGTAACGACAAAGGGAGGAGGAGTGAGGCTGATGATGGGGTGAAGAGGCCTTCCGGGGAAGGGGCGGGGCTTTTTCCAAGGGGGTGGGGCACCACCTCCTTTTACCCGGTTCCGGTCGTTCCTGTCCAGTCACGGCCACCGGTGGGTGTGTCACTGAATATGCTGATATAGTAAATTCAATCTGTGATGAGACTCAGGGTCTGTTGCAGGTCACATTCGTTGCCATCTTGGTCCCAGCTGGTGCCATCTGTCTGTTTGTAGCTTCCTTTCTTATCTCTGGACCCCTTAACTTAAATACTTAGGTGAACTCCTGCTGAAGGTGGGGGTGGAGGACAGCCCTGTGAAAGGTGGGAGCACGGGTTCTGAGCAGGACCTGCAGCAGCTCTGACAACAAGAGGCGGAGCCTGAGACGGGCGGTCAGTCTGACGCCCTCACTGGGGCCTGTGGTCGGCTTGCGGAGGTGGTCAGCCGGGGCACGTGTCAGGGAAGGTTCTCGGTGTTTACGCAGAGGATGCGAACGTGGGCCCAGATGCAGAGCTGCCTGCGGACGCTGCTACAGAAACCCCTGATTCTTTCCTGAGAAAAGTGGTGTGGGGGGGCATTCAGGCAACAGGGCAAAGTGCTTGCTTTGGATGTTCCTGTGGGGAAGTGGGTGCATAGCAACAGGGGCTCAGCCTGCATAACCCCAGAAGTCCTCCCAGGACAGCTCCAGAGGGCCTTGGACTCAGCTTAACTACCACCCGGGTCTCCTACCTCCTCCCCTGGGAGGGGGTCCTTCATATTCCAGGGCCCTAAGATCCTCCCCACCGACCTCTGACCCCGACTGCAGAGTCAGGGGCCCAGAGACCCCCTCCCCGGCTTCTTTTTTCTTGGAGGCTCCCAGATTCCCTGAAGCTGTTATACCCAGGGTTTATTATGGTGAAGGATGCAAGTTAAAATCAGCGAGGACAGAGGCAATGAGTAGGGTCCAGCATCCTCGGCTGTGGCCGCCCAGGGAAGTCCACCTGAGTCCTGAAGTGCAGGGTTTATTGGGGTCTGTCTCGTCCATGTGGGGACCGCCGTGTGCCTGACCTTGGCCTCCAGCCCCCGGGGGCGACTCAGGAAGCCCCACCGTGTATCACGCCGTCAGCACAGACCAGCCTGGAGCGAGGCCCACGGAGCACGGACACTCCCGTCGGACTCAAGGTGACCTCTGGAGCCAGGACAGAGCCCCGGCCTCTCTGTGGGCAGGTGAACCCACACCACAGGGGCCCTGGTGCACTGCCCGTTCCGTGGGGTCAGCTGGGTGCACGCGGGTCAGCCAGTGCCTGTGTCTCAGCCTGTGACCACTGACCACACTGTCCCGCTCTGCTCACAAGAGCGAGGCCAATGGAGGGACAACGGGGGTGGGAACAAAGCCAGGTCGGGGTCAGGCTGGGTGAGAAAGAGCCAAGGAGCGAGAACAATGCTGCCCTTGCCTGGTGAGCCGAGCGCCGACGTCCGTCCTGTGGGCAGCCCCTCTCCCCACGTCCCGAGGCAAGGCTGCCTTTCCTGCACCCTGCGGCAGGGTCATGCCTGTGTATACAGCAGGACGCACAGCCGTGCACGCAGCAGGCCCGGTGCCCGCCCTTGGAGTGTACCTGGGGGCTTGATGAGGGTGGACCATCCCGACAGGACCTGGGCCGAGCCCGGGGAGGATGGAGGGGAGAAGCGTTCGGCAGCCCCTGCAGGGGGTTCTCACCTGTCTGCACAGGGGACCTGAGGACACCGACCGCGGGTGGACAGGAGGGGAGCCCAGTCCTGGGTCATCCCTGAGGCTGACGAGGGGTGTGGAGCTGGGCGTGATGGCGGTGGGGCGGACGGGCTGAGCGCCGGACCGTGTGGAGACAGGGCACCCGAGGCAGCGGGGAAGGTGGAGACCGTGCCCGACGCAGGGCGGAGACACCAGCAGGCGGCGCTGCAGGCGCGGGATCGGGGCTGCTCCCCGCAGGGCGGCGCCAGAGCCCCGCACCGCTGGAGGCCACGTGGTGTCCACGCCAGACCCCCCCGCCCCCCGGAAGAGAAAGGAAGCCCCGTGTACACTGCTGAAAACACCAGTGCGGGGCGTTTGCCCTCCTCTTCACCTGGCGGGGAAACAGGCAGATTGGAGTGGAGAGCGACGGGGTGGAGGTGGGAAATGCGGGTGCTCGGAGCCTGGAGAGGAGGCTCCTGAGGGGGTGAGGCCACAGGGCGCAGGAGAGGGACAGGGGATGGACAGGGCGATGGGCAGGGAGTGTCCGGCGCTGGAGCACGTGCATCCTCCCTCGGGCCGGCCCCCCCTCCCCCGAAGGCTGGGTCTGTGAACACAGGGGACCCCGGAAGGGGGTTTTCTGGCTGGCTGGCTCACGGAAGCTGGGTGTCTGGGGACATGGGGCAGTCTGCAGCCGCGGTGAAGACATTGTTCTCTCCAGGGAAAAGAGGGGGACACTCAGTCCCTGGTCTGTGAATGGTCTAGTCCTCTGCGTGTCATGTTCTTCTCGGGGGTCACTGGGGCTTTCTCCTCACTCCGTGGGGTACAGGAGGGGAGGGATGGACACGTCCTGGGTTCACTGTGCCTGGTATCCTGGGGAGGACCTCTCTGACCCACACGTTCACAGGCCTCAGTCACCCCTGCTCGACACCCCCCTCCATAGACTCGGCAAGAGGACCTGCCGAGTTCCTAGAGCTCTGTATCCAGGGCCCAAAGGACAAAATCTCATGATCCAGTCCGACCCCTGCCTCTGGGAGAAGGGGTAACTGAGGCTTGGGAAGAGGCTCTGCTTTGCCCGAGGTCACACAGCCAGTAGCCAGGCTGGGCACCCGGCTCACTGACCCGGTCCAGCTCTTGGCTCCTCTGCAGCTACCCGGGAGCCCAGGGTCACACCAGCCCCGCGGAGGCCCGGGTTCGGGGGGGTGGCCGTCCCAGGCACAGCTCGCGCCCCAGCTCCAAGGACCCGGTCTGCTTGGCGACAGGCCCCCCCCCACCCCGGACGGCCCCCATCATTTCCCCACCAGCTGCCCTGGTGGCAGGCCTCTCAGAGCATGACCCGTGTGAGGCCAGGGGGAGGAGGAGAGAAGACACAGCCAGGCAGCTCCAGAAACAGGGGAAAACGTGGCAACACTCGCCGGTGCAGGGAGGTCTGCAGAGCCTGCTGCAGCAAAAGCTGAAGTGGGTGCTGACCTCGGGGGGGCCCCTGCCTCAGGCTCCAGACACTGTCCATCCCCTAGACTTGAGCCTTCCAAGGGGCCCTGCCTCCCTCGGGGGCCCCTTACAGATGCCACCAGCCATGTCTACAAGTGTCCCCTGACGTCTTCCCGCTAGTATCAGTGACATGGGCTGTGGTGGAGTAGCCAGGTGCAGGGGGTGTGGCCACAGGAGGGACCCCTTCCCAGCTGTGCCTTGGGAACCAGCTGCCCGATTCCCCTGGGCCCAGGGATGGGGTGGAGCTGCTCGAGGACCCACGTCTCAGCCTGTCCTTCCCAGTGACCAGGCTGACTTGTCTCTTGGTTCCAGAGGGGACACTACCGCCCCAGGGGCTCGGCCGTGCCCCAGCCCTGCCCACCTGGCACCTTTAGCCCGCGCATCAAGCTCCGCTCAGAGGTAGGGAAGCGTCTGGGTGTGAGGAGGGCCTGTTTGGATCTAGCCAAACCACACTGCCTCCGAGGTCCAAGGTTGCCACACTCTCTAAGGGGGCCACCTCCTGCAGGCTGCCGGCTCCGCGTGCCCGCCCGGCTACCGTTGCAGCGCTTTCGGCCTCGCCAGCCCTTCTGGGCCCTGCAGCGCAGGCTTCTTCCGCCTCAGTGGGGCCCTCGTCCCCAGCGGCTCCCTGGGAGAGCCGACCGGTGGCCCTTGCCCTGCAGGTAGCCCCCAGGGCTGGGCTGAGGAGCAGCCTGGAAAGGTAGGGAAGGAGCAGCCTCCAAGGTTGCTTCCCACATGGGGCCACGGGTCCCCTGGGCCCTCCAGGAGCTGGTTTAGGATGGAGCTGCTCTGAGCGCCCGGCAGTGCTCTTTCCTTGGCCCTGACCTGTCGGGTCTGCTTCCCTTTCAGGACACTTTTGCCCCCCAGGCACTGCCCCCCCCAGGCCCCGCCCAGCAGGCACCCACAACGTCCTGGCCGCTCAGGGCCACCGCGAGCCTGGTCCAGAGGGGTGAGTGCCCAGAGGCCTCCCAGGGGCGCACGTGTACATCCGGCACACAGTTTACGTCGCTGCTACAGGACGTGGCGGGGCCACCTGCTCCCTCAGACCCCTCTCAACCTCAGTTGTCTGTGACTTGAAGAAGAATTCCACGACTTCTTGCCGTCTTTATGTCTCGTGGTCTCTTTGCTGGGTATCAGGGAGTCATTCCTGATTTCACACCTGGGTGTCTTTTGCTGCAATTGCAGCCATTTAAGCTCCATGCTAATGCTGATGATGCCTGAGGCCACGGAAGGAAGGTGAGACCAGGCGGCCATCTCCTCCCCACTCTGCGCCGCAGGGGCGCGGCCCTCTGACCCCCTCCCCTCTCGTCTCCTCTGTAGCTTCTTCTGCCTGGCAAACACCTCCTCCGTAGTGGGGAACGAGTGTCCTGCTGGCCACTACTGGCCTGCTTCCACCTCCTTTGCTTCTCAGTTCCCCTGCCCAGGGGGCACCTACCAGCCCCAGAGAGGGGGGGTCCGGCGGTCAGACTGCACCCCCTGTGAGCCGGGTAAGGGGCAGGGCCGTACCCTCTCCAGCCACCTTAGGCCACCTCCTCCCTGGCCAGTGAGGGACGGACTCAGGCCCGGCTCAGTTAGGGATGCTCTGGCCACAGCCCACAGTGCACCTTAGATCGGCCCACGTTTGCTGGTTGGGTGTGGGGTACCCCAGTCTCTCTGCCCCCCGAGCCCAGGGGTCCTGTCTTTCCCTCTCCCCTACACGCTCCTACTGTCTCCTGCCTGGACTGGTGGCCACGTCTGGGCCTTGCAGTGCAGGATTCCACTGTGCTCAGGGGGCATCCGTTCCCAATCCTACCGATAGGATCACAAGAAGTCTCTGTCCCCCGGGCCGCTTCTGTCCTCAGGGCAGCCCCAGGCCCACTCCGTGCCCCCCCCCCCCCGTGAGTCACTGACGGATGAGCACCGGCTGTGCAGGGTCTGCTCTGGGCCCGAGAGGGAAAGGGGTGAAGACCCAGCCTCAGGGAGGCTCCTGGGGAAGGATACAGAAGAACACCCCCCCCCCCCGACTGCTCTCGAAGAGCTTCGTCCATTCCGGACCCACACAGCGGGGGGCTTGTGGGTGCAGTGATGAATGGGGCGCTTTAGAGGCTGGGCCCAGGCACCCTGTGGGAAGCCTGAACGGGGAGGGGTGGGTGACAGAGGCACAGTGAGAGGGAGAGGTGCCCGGCGGCGGGGATGGGGGGTGAGGCACGCCTCGGCTGTGCAGCACCCACGAGGCCGTCGGGCGGCCAGGGAGCCTCACAGGCACCGGTCTGGGAGGCCGAGCGGACGGAGCAGGATCTGGCTCTGGCATCGGAGACCGACCACCACAGGTCTCCGCCCGGGAGGCCTGCTGGTGGTGGCCACAGTGTGTGGACCTGCAGGCTCTCTCCTGGCCCTTCCTGGGGCCCCGTCGCTGGAGGACTGCCAGCCGTGCCCAGCCGGCTGCTTCCGCCCCCGGGCTGGCCTGAGCTCCCCGGAGGCCCCGCGTGAAGGACGCTGGTTCTGCGCCGGGGCCTCTGTCTCTGGGCGCAGTCCAGGTAAGGGCGGACGCCGCTTGCGGTCTGGGGAGGGGTAGGGTGCTGCCAGGCCCGCAGAGGGCCGGCCCGGAAGGGAGACCCGGCCTGTGGGCTGTGGCTCTGCCCTAAGGCTCCTGTAGCCCGACAGCAGCGAGGTGGGCCCCTGTGACCTGCAGCCTGCCGCGGAGGGGCCTGGGAGCACCGTGCCTTAGAGGGGCTCCCCCTGCACCCAGAGCTCGGGAAGGGAGACCGGACCCAGCCTCCACCCGGCTCGGTGGCCACCTCATTCTCAGGCAGTCTCTCACCCAGCACCCGTGAGAACGGCCCGTGCGCCAGGCACGGCCCGCAGAGACCCGACAGCATCGAGTCCCCTGCCCCCACCGAGCTGATGACCTGACAGCACCAGCAAGGGTGGCGGCTCCGGACCGGGGGCGAGGCTCCTCTGACGCCGCAGCTCTCAGGAGGGCCCTCCCACTGTCCCCGTCCTTAAGTTCTGGCCTCAGCCCCGACCCTGGCGCACAGCCAAGCTGAGACAGCGCCTCCGAAAACAGTCATCACGCATTCCGGGAAGTGAACAAAGCGAACTTACGAAAGCAAAGCGCAGTTTCATCCTCCAGAAGGCGGGCACCGTGTACAGCTTTCTGGTCCTGCCCCGTCCCTTCCCGGGGTCTGACCCCCAAATCAGCTCCACTGCAGCCTGGCACCTCACGCCCTTGCCACTCGAGGGCCCTCGGGAAACCAAGTCTGTGAGCGGGGTGGGCTTCCTCTTCTCCCCGGCGCTCCGTACCATGAGAGCACGGGGGCTCCCGGGGGCTCGGTCCACACAGCAGTTCCCCAAGGCAGCTGCTTGCGTAGGAACCTCTCATAGGACTAGGAGCGCCCCGGGAGCTCCGTCCGTGCGAGGTGCTCTCGTTGGAAGCCTGGGTCGGCCTCGCGCCCGGCCGGTGGGGCTACAGCTCCGCCTCCCGGCCCGTGGAGCGCACCGCCCCGCGCCGCCCCAGCGCGGTCGGTCACCGCAGACCCGACTCCCGCCCACCACGCGGGCTTTCCACGCAGGGAACCTGCCTCCCCTCCAGGTGCTCCTAGGACTGAGCTGCGAGGGGCCCGGCGGTGTCACAGGCCCCACGAACCACACGGCCCCACCCCGCCTCACCGACGTGGAGGAAGTCAGAGGGGCCTCTGGGCTCTGGCTGCAGGGAGATGGGGCGTCTCCCGAGAGGCACCGACTGTCCTGAGACTGTTATTACAGGTCCGTCTGAGACAGTCCCCTGCCCACCCCACCCTCTCCCACAGCCTCCGGTGCCAACAGTACGTCCCTGCAGAAGAGCTCTGTGATGCCCAGCATCTGGCCAGGGCCCCCCAGCTCTCCCTGGCCTGGGTCCTCAGCCTGAAGGACGAGGCTGGGGACAGCGTCCAGAGCGTGAGCCCCGCTCAAGGAAAGGCTGGACGGGAAGGGCAGCCTCAGCCTGCTCGAGACAGGAGAGGTGGGCCCCCGGCACCCGTGGCTACGGAGCCCCCGGCACCAGTCTAAAGAACCCGGGCGGCGGGAGGGAAAGCCCATCTTTTAAGGAGCCTTCCTACCTGGTCTTTTGCTACCTGCACGAATGTCTGATCTGCGGGCTGGAAGGGAGGGCAGGAAGGAGGCAGTAGTGGTGTTTCTCACGCCCACGTCGAGCATCTCGTTTGAACGCCAGAAGGGGCCTTGGAAATCATCAGCTTCGCTTTACGGAAGTGTGAAGCGAGGTCCAGAGCTGTGAAAGCGCTCCCGACCGTCACAGAAATGGTGTGAACCCTGCTAGAGCCCGACCAGAGCCTCGTCCCAGCCCAGACCTCTGGCCACAGGGCAGAGCCATCTCCTGGCCACCGTGGTGTGGCCCTGGCTGTCTTCGGGGCCTCAATGCTTCGTCGAGGTCGGGGGCAGAGGACCAGGGCCCGGACACGGGAAAGGCTCACCCTGGATATCTGTCCACCGGAGGTTCTAGGGGGCTGTGTCTGCTTGTCACTGAAAGGGTAGGAAGGGTCCCCTGTCCTGGGACTGGACAGCAGATTCGGGATGATAGGGTGATGTTTCTAAGTTGCTCTGTAAGTAGCACGTTTGCAGGCAGAGAGAGAAGAGAGGAAAACAGTGACTCAGTACAGGGGCCTGAGTTGAGTCAGGGGTGTTTCCTGAAGAGAGAGGAAGGGCCCAGGGTTCAGGACGCCACCAGGGCGAGTTTAGTGAGGAAGGAAGCATGTCCTGGGAGAGGGTGGGTGGCACCGCTGAGCCTAGCCTCACCGGGACCTGTGCCAGATGGGTGGTTGGCCTTCCGTCCGGCCATCTCTGCAAGTCCTGCTTCTCCTCCCCGGTGTTCAAAGCTGTGCTTTGCTCTTAGAGACTAACAAGCACGGTGGGCCCAGACCCGTCCTTCCGAGGGAGCGCCGGGGTCCACCTGGTCCCGTGTGGCCCCCACGGCATCCTTGGCTTCGTCATCTCCAGACGGAACGTGCTGGGCTCCTTGCTCCTCGGTGAGCGCAGAGGGGGACCGAGCCAGGCCCTCCCAGAGACGGTGGAGGGAGTGGGGGGACCCCTCAGTCTGGCAGGGATCCCAGGTCACGTGGGAAGACAGCCTTTGGGGAGGTGAGGCCCCCTGAAGGCCTGGGACTGCCCCTCAAGGGGAAGCAAGGCAGCTGGGGCCCAAAGGTAAGGTGTGTGGCTCCCCGGGCAGGCCCAGGTCCTCCAGCTCTCCTCCCCCAAACTGTCCCAGGTCCGCCTGGGTCCAGCCCACGGCAGCAAGGGCGTCACTGGACTGCAGGCCCGGAGCGCCCCGCCCCCTGGGATCGCAGCACCCATCCCCGTATTCCAAACCCAGTGATCTGCCTGGCACGGGGGGACGCGATTCTCTTCCAGCTTCATATTCGTCGCCACCGTGAGTCCCGCCCTGACTCTCTCGTCCTTCCCCCGCCCGGCCGTCCAGGGACCTCCAGACAGACCGGACGGACCCACAGCAGTGAGTCACAGGCCTGCACTGTCCCCTTGCTCTTGGCCCGACTGGTCCTTTCACCGGGGGCGGCGATTCCGCATCTGGGAGCTGACGTTCCAGCTCCAGGTGGGGTTGTCAGCCCTCTTCGCCTTGGGACAGACGAGGGAGGCCACGACCCTCGTCAGGTCTTAACGGATGCCGGGCAGGTGCTTGGGGCCCCCAAGAGCACCCGGCGGTCGGCGGCCAGGCTCCACGGAGACACAGAGTCCCGAGCTCAGGTCGACGCACTTGGCCAGGTCGATAGAGACACATGTCCTGGTCCATCGCTGTTCCTTTCTGGGCCCAGAACGCGAGGAAAGTTCCAGGATTGTCTGTTCTTCCAAGGCAGCCGGTCGGGTTGGTGAACGGCCTCTCTCCGCCTGTCAACGAGACCCTGAGCTGGCGAACGACACACTCCTGGAGCCCCAGCCTCTGCCCCCCCACGAGGGGCGCCCAAGCCCAAGGGGCGGCAGGCGTCGGCACCCTAAGGTCCCCGGCACCAAGAGTCTTGTGTTTACAGCCAGCACCCGATTTAGAGCCTCAAGCCACTCCAGCCCAGCTACAAGTCTTGAGGGCTCCCTGCCCGTGGTAACCCCCATTGCCGCGGCCACCCTCGTCCTCCACGTCGAGGAGAGGCTGAGAGAGTTTGTTCCCTTACGTTGACTTGCTTTCTCTTCATCTGTTCAGACCCGTGGTCTGCAATTCCCTTCATCCCCGCCCCGGCTCACTACCAATAAGTGGGAACGTCACTGATACTGAGATAAGCCCTTTATCTGCTATCTGATCCTCACAACAACCCTGTGAAGTGGATATGATTGTTCATTTTAAAGGTGAGGAAGCTGGGGCTCAGGGAGGTTATGTTACAGGAAGGAGCTGGGATTTCCGCCCAGGGAGTCTGAATCTCAGAGCCCACCCTACCGGGCCCTCCCCTCTGATCCCCGCACCAAAGCCACGATGGTCTTTCTTCCCAGAAACCCCTCTCCTGTTGGTTTCCTGATTTCAGGTGCCGAGAAAGCTTATACAAATAATGGAAGTCTCCTGCAGGAAAGGGGGGGAGAATCTAGACACTCCTGCTAAAATCGCAAGGCCTGGGGCCCTCGGAGGGTCAGGGACTCCAGAAAGAAGAATCACACAAAAGAAAGGTCAGTGAGGAACCTGGAGGCCTGGATTCCAGACTGGACTCTGCCCTGGACGCTGTCGATCTTGAGAAAACACCTTCCAGCCAGCTCCATGAGCTACAACCTGGCGATAATGTCACTCCACAGACGTTTATTGCTGCCTTTGACACAGGGCCGAAAGGGTCAGGAAGAACCATGGTTCTAGTAAAAGATTCTAGAGATTTCAAGAAGTCCGCAAGGATCAGGAAGGATAAGATAGGCTGTAAATAAGGGTGGGTCCTACCAGCTGGCGTTGGCAAAGGGTCTTCCTAGAGGAGGAGAGATGGCGCTGAGAGGGCTCAGGTTTGACTCGTGAACTGAGACCCGGCCCCAAGGCTCCCTGGAGATCACCCAGCCGTCCCATTTCAAGGTGTGGAAACAGATCTGGAACTGACGGGCCCAACGGGACCCTGAAGAGTACATCCTATGCTGACCAGGGTCACAGCAGGGAGCAGCTGGCTTATTCTAGATGGAAAGGTTGAGAGAAGTGTAATAAGAGAGACATAGGAAGGCTGTGCAGGTCCAGGCAGCACGGTCCCCCTCCCAGGCCTGCAAGGTGACGGCAGAGAGCAGTCACTGGACCACAGGAGGAGAGCACGCAGCTTTGCAAGGAAAAGACCCTTTTCCCCTACCCATCTTAGGCTCTGCCCGTGGGCAACAAGAGAAAAGCAAGCAGAAGCTCATTCACAGGCGCACGGCCCAAGTGTAGGAGCCCTCAGTGCTGAGTAACTTGAAGGGGTGGTTAGAACTGGGGCCTATATATCATCTTAACAAAAGAACAGTACATTTTTCAAGAAGTGACAAGGTGAAAGGAAAGGACTTTGAGTTTCTAGGACGGCAGATTGTGGGATGGTAGATATATGGGAAAGTCATGGTGGATAGGGCTGGCTTTTATGTCCAGTCCTCTGGTGGCATCTCTGGGCTGGTAAGGGTCTAGGGTGCCTCCAGTGATTAACTTGTGAGCTTCCTGGTAGAGAGGGGAGGGGCCCCTTCAAAAGGTAAGTCCTGTTTGTAGGCAAATATGGGAGGCAGCCAGCTTTTCTTGTATCTCAGTTGCCTGCAGCTCAAAATAATCAATATGCCCAGCGGGCTTATGTCGGGGTAAATTCTGCTCCCGGCACCGAGAAGTCGGCCCGCCTGCTGGGCAGGGAAGGCTGCGTGGGCCCGGTCATCCAGCTTCAGGGGGTCTAAGGGTTTGTCAGTTTCTCCGGCAAATGTTAAAATCTCATCTTTGTCTAAGCGCAGACGTCCCAGGGAGACGTTAAAAGCAGCCAGTGTCTTTTTTATTCTGGTTGAGGGGGTGCATCACCGGGCAGCAGAGGCCTGAAAGGGGGCCTCTCATCCCTCTTATTCCAGCCCCGAGCAGCACCCAGGACCCGGAAGGCTCCCCTGGGGTGACACCGGAGGAGGAGCCGCCGCGAGCCCAGGCCCCGCACGCAGGCACGGAGCCCTTCCTGAGCTGCAGGTAGGAGCCGGGCAGCCTTGGGCGGGGACACGGCCAGCTGCAGTGGGGAAGCCGCCTCACCCCCAGCCTGCCCGCTAGCTGCACCCTCCTGCAACTCCGGGAAACAGAAAGTACACACGGCGTCGAGGGAAAAGTGCCCGGGAGGCATATTTTGTGGAGAAAGAAATTTCGATTGGAGGATACTGGTCGAGAAAATCATGCTTGCCGTCAACAAGTGTGCATTGATTTCTACGATATTCACAAGGGCAAGAGGTGGGGGCCTGTGAAGGTTTAAAAGAATTTTTAAAACAGTGGGGGAAAGAATCCCAAAGGGAAGCAACGAACGAGAGGTATGATCGCATAATAATATAAAACCTCTAGGTCAAAATTTTCCGATTAGTAATACTTTTACTCTTTTGAGAAGACGTATGCAAATGGCCCTAAGAGAAAGGAAATACAAACAAGTAAATTATATCAGAACGTTCAAAGAATCAGAAAAATGTTAATTAAACTACATGCCCTTTTTTATCTACCTAAAACATTTAACTAAAGTACTAAGTAATTGTGAGGAATAAAGAAATAAACACTCCCATATTCCACTGGTTGAACGGTACAAAAATTAAACCCTTCTGGAAAACAGTCTGTCAGTTTCTATCAAAAGCTTCTAAAATATTCATTCCATTTGACCCAGTATCTCCAATTCTAGGAATCTCTCTGAAGAAATCATTTTTACATATAAGTAAACGTGAATAAACATGTTCATTGCAATTTTTAATGATTAAAAAAAATAAGTGGAGATGACCTAAATTTCCAATAATATGATTTATCTGAATTATGGTAGATCCCTATCATGAAATACTAAAGTGTCTACTAAAAATGATGTTATAGAGAATTTTTCGTGTCTTTCAAGTGAAAGATGAGGAGAGAGAATTGCACGCATGGCAGGATTTCAAACGTGAGTATTTGCCTGTTCTTAAAAAGAGAAAAGAGGGGCTTCCCTGGTGGCGCAGTGGTTGGGAGTCCGCCTGCCGATGCAGGGGACGCGGGTTCGTGCCCCGGTCCGGGAGGATCCCACATGCAGCGGAGCAGCTGGGCCCGTGAGCCGTGGCCGCTGGGCCTGCGCGTCCGAGGAAACCTCAGCAGAAAAGAACGGGACCGTTTGCTGCACCCACGTCGGGGGGGCTCAGCTGATCTGTTCCCGGAGGCCAGGGTCTCGGGCAGCTCGCAGCTCTAGGCGGGGTCTGCCTGGGGCACTGCAGCGGGGCAGCTGTCGCCTGGAGTCTCCCCCCGTCCGGGGCCAGCGGTCCAGCCTGGACGCGGCCTTCCCACAGCCGCGGCAGAACCACAGAAGGGCTCTGGGGGCGCAGTCTCAGGGACGGCACAGGGTGACTTCTGTCCATCTTAGGCGCCAAAGCAATCCCGGTGGCAGGGTCTAACGTCCAGGGGTGAGAAAAAAGTCCACTCCCAGAGGGAGGGTACCACCAAAGAACACGGCAAAGGGCACTGGCTCAGAGAGCGGGCAAAGGACTGGGGCCACGAGTGGGTTAGGATGACGTTTCATGTGCTTGTTTATACGCTTAAATGGTAGATTTACTAATATTCTACACCAAACAGGGTTACTGTTTACAATTAGAAAAATAGAAGTCGGGAGATTTTTTTGTTCTGGCATAGTTTTATTTTTCGTTGTCTTTTTAATTAAAAGATACTAGGGCACAGCTGATGTGAAAGGAATAGGAATGTGAGGTAAACATATGAAATATAATTTTCTGTCAATAAGGTAGCCTCAGAAATCGTTGTTTCCCGTTCACAGCAAGTGAGCTGCTCCTCCGGGGGCAGCAAATCCTGCAGATCCCAGGAGCACTGTTCCCTCCCGTCCCAGGGTGGGGACAGACTGGGAGACTTTTTCTATGGAAAGAACACTTTTTCCTTTTCCCTCTTCATGAGGGTGAAAGAGCAGAGAGCGTGACAGCCCGTGACCCACGGAGCTACCTGGCATCCAGAATGCACGGTAACGACTTCATCCATCATTCCCAGGCACCAAGCCGTGGTTCGTTTTCTTTCTGCCAGAGGCACAGGGACTCTCATCGGTGCCCAAGGGGAGCAGAAAAGGGGGTTATTTATGGAGCACCTCCCGTGAGCCAGGCCCTGGGCTGGTCACCGGCCCAGAGCACACACCCCCAACGGCATCTCGACACAGACCTTCTCCTCGTCCAGTCTTCGGATGCGGAAGGTGCGCCTCGAGACGGGCAGTAACTTTGTCCAGGAGAGATGCCCGTGCTTTTCGTCCTGCGTCACCCACCCAGCCTCACTCGGAAGCGCAAGAGGGGCAGGAAGAAGAGCTCGGCCTCCTGAGCTCCCGGTCCTGCTCAACCGGCGTTTACAGGACCGGCGCTCCCAGCACAGGCCCAGGTCCCTCCCCCAGGGCCCGGCAGGCAGGTCCGCAGGGCTGAGAAGGCAAGACACACACACACAACGCAGACACCCTCGGAGGCGTCCACGCGGCGCAGCGCTGTCCGTCGATGGGCGCCGCCTGCCAATACTTAAAACTCCTTCCCTCTCCCTTTGTGTTTCCCCTCTACTGGCCCCTCTGTGCTCCATTCCAGGTGATTTCCGACCAAGTTTCACAGGCGCACTGCAGCCAGGTCAGTAGGTCATCCATCACCCCCGCTGTGGCTGCCTCGGCATTTCTCGTTTCTAGATTTCTCCTCTCCACAAGATTCCTGTTCTTGCCTCGTGGCTTCCCTCCCTTCTCCGTCCCTCTTCACGCGTCGAACGTGCTTCCGCGACGCGCACACGCAGCTCGCACACTGTCTGTAGTCTCTTGGGTGCACGGTGTCTGAGCCGTCCTCCGAGGGACGGTCCTCCGCTCAGGCCTCCACGGGGCAGCCCTGTGTTTCTGCTCGCACACTGCGGCGCCGCTGCTTCGGGCCCTGCCCGTAGGTCGCCCCCACGTCTCGGCTCCGGGCTCCTGCGGCGCGAGGGGCCCCTTCCGGTTCCAGCTTCTCACATCAGCTCTGTTCCAGCCTCAGCGCCGAGCAAGAAACCTGCGCGGCTACGGGGCTGTGTGCTCAGGCTGGATGCAGGGCCTTCATTCGCGTTCAGAGAAGGGTCAGCCACGTACGGTCCAGACTACTCGGTTTCCACCACGGTGGCCCCGTTCCTCTAAGGAGGAGCGCCCTCGCCCTTGCCTTCAGCTTCCACCTGCCCCGGCTCGCGTCCTCACGTCTGGGGTCGAGAGAGGTCCCGTTCAAACGCGGCTCTGCATTTGCGTTGTATCTGCGTTGTATCTGGCATCTCAGGTGCGGAGCAAGAGGTGGCCTTTCCTTGACATCCGAGTTCCCGAGCACCAGATGTTTTGTTAACTCCTGGGAAGCCCCACAGGTAGCTTACATTTACCGTGTTCAAAGCAAAGCCGTCAACACCCACAATGGCCTACAAACTCGAGGACCCTATGACCCTTAACTCCTGACTTCATCTTCCTGGTCGCGTCAGTCACGCGACAGCTGCTAGAAAGGCAGGGATGTGAAAGGGTAACGGAGTCAGCGCTCTCTCTTTAAACAGTTTTACAGAATCTATCCCCTCAACAATATCCTTTTGTGTCTCTTCTGGTCCAGAAGGGATCAGAGCAGAATCACACTAGGAAGAGGAAGCCGCAGAGGCAGGCGGGGTGGAGAGTGTCCTGGGCCCCTGGGGCCCCCTCCCCGCCCCCAGCTGCTGCTCTCAGCCCACAGGCGGGCCAGCCCACGGGACCGTGTCCAGCCTCTCCTGGCAGCCAGTGTTGAGTCGAGGCTCTCAGCCCTTGCAGCCAGATCAAGCCACGCCCGGACTCCAGCATGTCAGAGCTGTGTTCCAGGCCAGGGACCCAGGGGGCCCCAAGCAGATGTGCACACGGGGCCTGGAGGAACGGCCGCCCCCTGTCGGGCCTCTGCCATAGCATGAGAGGGTCTCCAAGGCCTCTCAGCCCTGAGGTGCTGCAATTCGGGGCTCCAGGTCACTGAGGGAGGGAGGGACAGGCTGCCTCAGGGCCGAAGTCCCCTACCGAGTCCTCGCTCGTGGGCATGGGCTAAGAGGGCTGCTCTACGGGCTGCCAGCTGGCCTGCTTTTCCGGCCGGTACAACCTTCTCAGAAATGCCCTTCTCCACAGCTGAATGGCTCCCGCCCCTTTCAGTAGACTGAGTCCCTGGGCCAGGACAGAAGGGTAATCACTCCCCACTTCAGGCCATTAAAAAGCCACCGGGGACGCCCTCCCCCACCGCCCCCGGGGCCTCCACGCAGCAGATCCAGACCGCTTCCCACCAGCTTCAGGGATTGACACAGCTGACGCCAGGTGTGTCTGCACTCACATCAGACACGCGGCTCGGAGCGGACCCAGGCCCAGAGGTGGGCTGTGAGCAAGACAGACGTGACCCCCATGGCGGGGGCGGGGGGGTCCCACAGTGGGTCTGAAAGAGCAGCCTGCAGTGAGAGGCGTGTCCACCCAGACCCGAGCCCGGGGCCGCCTCTTGTGGGTCCTAAATCAACCATCCGAGCAGCCAGACATCTAGCAACCTGGACAGCAGCGTCCATTCACAGAAGGGAACCCGGAAGCCGGAGCAGCTGGTCCAGGTTTTCATGGTGCCGGGCCTGGACTGGAGCCTGGCCGGCGACCGGCGACCGCCAGGGGCCCAGGTACAAAGGTCCCCGTGAGGTGGGGTGGGGGGTTTGGGGCCTCCAGGGCTGGGGCTCATGTGCCCAGAGGACAGTGGCCCCCGAGGGGTCAGAGCAGGAGGCGGTCAGCGCATCGCAAACCTGCAAGAGAATTGCCGGGCATCTTGTTAAAAGGCGGCTTCTGACCCCAGGGGGCCAGAGCGCCCGCGTTTCTAATGAGCTCCGGCAGAGACGCCCGGGCTGCGGGTCTGTGGCCCCCACCCCGGAGTCAAGGTCACGGGAGAACACGGTCTGGGGTTCACAGGGTTGGGAGGGCCCGGGGGTCATGGATTTCATCTGTTCCTGAGTTTGAACAGCTACTCGACGCCCAAGTCCAGTACAAGCCGCGCCTGTGAACCGGGAGCTCGGGTGGCACGGGAGCCGGACTCGGAGCCCCTGAGAGCCCCTCGTCCCTGAGCCCACGCAGCCCTAGGAGCGCCCAGAAGGCTGTCCCCACCCCTCCGTAAGTGCCCTCTGGGGGCGGAAGGCTGGGCTGAGAGCCCTAATGGCACAGTCCGTCCCGTCCCCGCCCGCCCCCCCCGCCCCCCCAGCCCCACCCCCGCTCCCCCCCGCTCGCCCCCCCGCCCCCACCCCACCCCGCTCTCGGGACCCCACAGTGGGTGGCGCCGTTTCCGGGCCACACGCGGGGTCTGTCTGACAGCAGAGCCCACGCTCCGCACCACCACGCTACAGCCGTGCTACCCATGGGTTCACAGCTGCTGGAAGCTACGCACAGTCAGTAACGGGAGGCCGGCTCTCATCCAGAGGCCCCGCCGAAGGGCCCCCGACCTGGGCCTGGGCCGCTGGGTCCCAGCGCACGTGCCTCACAAACGTCGTGAGTGCCCTGGGCCGGCGTCAAAGGTTCTGCAGGGACTCACCTTCACTTTCCAAGTATGATTTTGAACTGTTTCTAAAAGGAAAATTAAGAAAATGCATTCAAAGGTATAACAGTCAACATACAAATCGTTGGAAATCCCCAAAGTTTTAACTTCAACTACTAGATTAATGTGTTTTAATGTAGATTCCAAGGTACATCTCCTGCCATCTCTAATTTTAAAATATCCTGAAATTGCAGAGCAAGACATTTTCAGACTTTTGGAACTTGTAATAGTGGATCTGCATGAATCTGGACTTTTCTCAGTACCGTGCCACCGGCTGACAAGCGGGACGCCGGCGGGTGCCTGTATCCACCCTCGGGTTCAAACCGTTCGTGTCCATTAGCAGAGCCTCCCTGACCTCACTGCACGCTGCGTAACAAGTTAAATAAACTTGAACCCATAAAATAATGCATACCCCTGGAAGGGGGCCTTTCCCCCACTTCCTGCGCTGCATCCGCGTGGGATTTTGTTGGCAGGAAGCCTCCCCTTCTCTGCCTGCCTGCATCCTGTCGGAGCCTGAGGCTCTTGGGCCACCCCCCTGCCTCTCGGGGTGAAGCCCTGGGCCTCGCCCACTCTTGTCAAGTCATCCAGCGTGGGCAGCATCTCTGGAGAAAACACCGCAGCATTTCCGTGTTGGAGCTGCTCCCAGACCCGGTCCGTCTGTCCCCACGCAGAGGAGGGACAGCCCCCAGAACTCCCGGGCCTCAGGTCACAGCCCTGCCACATCCCGCCCTGCATTCCTTCCTTCGGTGTTGTTGACAGTCCGGCCTCCCCGCCTGCGCCCAGTTGCCCCAGCTCTGCTCTGACACCAGGAAGCTCCAGGACTGAAGGACTGATACAAAGGCACCCTCCAGCAGCAGGCCAAGCACCAAGCGTTCTCAGCTGCGCTCAGCTTTACCCTGGGGGCGATGACCTGCCACTGGGAGGGGCTGCGAGAGACACCTCTGCTCCCGCCTGGGCGGATGAGGAGGGGACCAAATTAACACTCCCCGCAGGGCCTGAGGACTTCAGCTCCTGCTCCCCCAGGAGAGCTGCTCGCTGCAGGCTCTGCTTGAGGCACATCAGGACTGAGACGCTGCACGTTACTCTCTTGGCATCATGACCTGAGCATGGTAAACACTCAGTAGGAAGGGGCCTCTGTCGCCTCCTTCCTTGTTCTGTCAAATGGGGTTAATAGGAATAAAACACAGACCTACTGGAGCACGGACGTGAGGACACGGGGAGGGGGAAGGGTGAGCTGGGACGAAGTGAGAGAGTGGCATGGACATATATGCACTACCAAACGTAAAACCCATAGCTAGTGGGAAGCAGCCGCACAGCACAGGGAGATCAGCTCGGTGCTCTGTGACCCCCTAGAGGGGTGGGATGGGGAGGGTGGGAGGGGATATGGGAACATATGTACATGTATAGCTGATTCACTTTGTTGTAAAGCAGAAACTAACACACCATTGTAAAGCAATTATACTCCAATAAAGATGTTAAAAATAATAATACCAAACTCGGTATTGTGTTGGGGGTTAAGTGAGTAAACATACATAACATCTTTAGAAGAGCTTTGACACACAGCAAGCACTTTGAGAGTGTTCCTTATGAAAATACGATTTTATTATTGCTGTTGTGTATTTCATGCCAAGACGGCATTAGCAGCCCAGAGCCAAGCTTCCTGTCCCTCTTTTGGGAACAGCTTAAAACATTTTATCCACAGCCACTGAAGACAGAAGAGCCCCTTCTTATTCAATTTTATTGTATAATACTGTCTACCTAAACTTCTTTACACAGAATTAAATTTCATAATTTCAAACTGCTCACGGGACTTCCCTAGTGGTCCACTGGTTAAGAATCCTCACTTCCAATGCAGGGGACGCAGGTTCAATCCCTGGTCAAGGAACCGAGATCCCGCATGCTGCATGGTGCGGCCGAAGAAACAAAGAGGTCACCGTTCACACGTCTTGTGTTGTATCCTCCGGGGCTATGCATAGGTACTAAAAATTGTGATCACCATTTGCATATCTTGAGTTCTGCTTTTTCATACCTATTTTATCTGTAATAATCTTTTCCTAGATCTGAACAGGACAATGTCAGGGATCACTTTCATTTTTTACCAATGTGGTATCGGAGCAACGTCCCATAATTTGTCGAGTCATTCTCCTATTAACTCTCTGCTTACGTCTCTAGTCTTCTACTTTTGAACAGTGCTATGATGAATATCTTTACAAAGATTCGATTTTTTTTCTTCTCAGTCACCGTATCGTAATATGTTTTTTTGAGGTGACATTCGGTCAGAGGGTTTGAGTGGTTTTTGAGTTTTAGCTCTATTATCAGGTTGCCTTATGATGTCTGATCCTTGAACCTAGGTGGCCCCCCAACCCCGAGACAGCACACAGCCGAGAGGAGGCCCCAAAGAGACCACGGTGCCTGAACAGCTCGCCGGCCAGGCCCTCTCCCCTCTGTGAATAACGTCCGCACTCATCGTCACACACTCAGCGTGAGCTTGTCCTACCCTGTTTCTATCTTCTCAACCTAGCTCTGTGATGAAAGAAGGAAAATAAAATTGATTAAGTGTCTATAATGCTCAAGGCGGTGTCTCCTACTCACAAAACCCTACAAGGAAGTCACTCTTGGCCCCATTTCTGAAGATGAAAACACTGGAGAATTCCCCGGCGGTCCAGTGGTTAGGGCTCGGCGCTCTCACTGCCGAGGGTCCGGGGTTCATTCCCTGGTCAGGGAACTAAGATCCTGCAAGCCACAGGGCGTGGCCCAAAAGAAAACAACAATGAAGACGAAAACACTGAGCTTCGTGGAGATTCAATTAGTTGCCTCAGCCCCAGAGGCAGCAGAGGACTGTGTGGAAACAGGCCTTCCTCACCCATGCCAGCAGCCTGTCACCCCACAGAGCTCTGCGAAGAACAGTGCTGGTGCCGGGGATGATGACAGGAAGGACACGCAGTGACGTCGGTGGTGTCGGGCATCCTTAGCTGCAGGGACAGCGGGAGACGCGCCTCCCAGTTGGCGGGAGCACCGGCCAGGAAGAAGCAGCTGGAGGTCCGGCTCGTCTGGCCTCGTGGCTCCCTGGACGTGGGGGCGGCGACACTGGACCGCGTTCCCAGCGCGGTCTCTTCCCTTTCTTCCACACTGATGGCTCCAGAGAGATCGTCCTCCCTGTACAGACTCCTCTGGGCTGAGGACGGGGTGACTGGCACCCTTCCACAGAGTTGCAGCCTGTCTCTGGCCAAAGCAGGACCGGCAAAGGTTTCGCCGCAATTCAGCTGATTCTGGAGCCAAGGCTTCTTTCTTGTGGAGGGAAATAAATATACGGCTCTTAGGGCCCAGGGACCGTCCCTGACTTACAGGCAGTGGGGAAAGAGGCTCCAACCCGGCTCCAGCCCTAATTAGATGTGTGACCCAGGACAAGACACTGGCCCTCCTTGCCTCCAAGACGTGGGCAGTGACGGAACCTACCTCTACGGCTGGGTTAAGGACTCCTTGAGACACGCAAAGCCATCAGAACCGTGCATGGCTCGCAGAAAGTGCCGACAGACGTTAAGTGTTACTATTTTACTTGGTCCCTAGTAAGAATTCAGTTGGGTAAAAAGCCTTTTTATTGAGAACCTGCTGTATGTAAGGGATTCTTCTAGGCAGTGGTCCTGCCCTCTGTAGACCGTGAGGCTGACACGAACGTAGTAATTGGAACATTCAGCAGGTTTTAGCTTTTTTAAGTATAATTTACAGGAAAGGGCCATGGAAACACAGGGAGGGGGAGTCCAGGAAGGATCTGGAAAACCTATGTGGACAAGTTGACACTTAAGCTGGCCTTGAAGCTGGGATTCTGCCATCAGAGGTGGTGGAAGGAGATGGAATTTTCTAGGCAGAGGGAGGGCAAGAGTCAAGGCCTGGAAGCTGGGAAGGGAGCACGACCGAGAATCGTGGCTGGTGTAGGTACAACACAAGCCCTGGACAGACTCGGCGGGCCGCACAAAGGTGCGCTGCCAGGGCCGGACCCGTGTCTGAGGAGCTGGTTGGAGAGTGTGGGTTTTGCTATTTCCTGGGAGACCTTTGGTGAGTTGGTTAACATTGACCTTCTGAGTCCTCAGATGTAAGGGGGTGAGGTAACACCCTCACCTCACCGGGTTATTGCAAAGACTGGATGCTCACTGTCTTTCAGAAGAGCTGTGTCCACTGCAGAGCATTATGCGAATACCAGCAGCCTCCCTGATGTGGGTCCTGCCTGGCGTGCGAGAAGACGGGCCGGGGGGCCTTCTGGACGTCCCTGGAACGTGGGGGAGAGGCGTGAGTCCGCCTCCGTGGACGTTTCCTGCTGCTGGGTCTCCCGGCTTCACTGTTCTCCGAGCCGAGCCGCGGGATTGCCAGGCTGATTTCGAGTTCTCCAGCTCCAAACCAGCGCACATTCATGTAGAAGAGCGCAAAATCCTGCAAGACACTTGGGTCACGTGCTTTGCAGACGAATGGACTTTGTTTCTCCTCATCCTTGGAACATATTTATTTTTTTCATAATCGTTTGTAGCAAAAGACATTACTCTAGAGAAGCAGAAGCCTTTCTCTTACAACTGCTCTGCGTGTCTGATTTGATTTGCACAGGTGCTTGGCCCCCACTTGCCAGGGTTCCAGTATTAGGGGTTCTTAGTAGAAAATCAGTAAAGTACATAAAATAATAGGGGGAAAAAGCATAGGATTTGAAGTCAGAAGACTCGCATTCAGATCCTGTTCCTTCCACTCCCTGACCTGTAATTATAACCCTCTAATATGTAGGAAGCCCCAGTTTGGCCCCGAGCATCTGAAAGTATGTTTGAGGTAACATAAGTGAATGCACAATAAATAAAACGTTTGGTCAATGATGGATACTAAGCAAACTTTAGCAGCAGCCATCATATTTTAAATAAGTAACCAGCAAGGCTATCTACCGTTGGGTGCTCTGCGGATACAGAGGGGAAACCACTTTCCCCAGCTCTGGCTGAAGTGGAGACCTGGCATTCCACGAGAAAGACGCCAACACGGGAAAAGAATGAACCCTCCCGAGTCGTCCCTGGGTCAGGACCTACTGCCTTCAGGCTGCAGTTACGCGCCTCCACGGCCAGATGGCGGCCGAGGGTGACTAGGACGCCGCGTTCACCCCGGCTCTTCTCAGAAGGGGAAGGAGAGCAGCCTGGGGGCAGAGGGGTCCCCTCGCGTTCCGAGGCAAGGCAGCGACTGATGAAAGTGCATCAGGGGTCAACAGTCGAGGCCTGAACCAATATCCTTCAGGCTCCAGCCTGGCTGGGGGTGGGGAGGGGGGCGGGGGATGATGACGATATCGATTGCCCTTCAGCCTGAACTTTCAGACCGGCTCCTGCAGGCGCGGCCCCGGTGGTGCAGACGTTCGGGCCAGCGCCGCAGAGGGAGGGCGGGGCGTGCGCGGGGAGGGGAGGGGTGAGGAGGGAGGGCGGGGCCGCGGGAGGCCTCGCCGCCGCCCACGCCCAGCCTGGAGGCAGCCCCGCGGGGCCGCGTCCGCAAGCCGCTGAAACTTTGGCGTTTATCGCACACGGTAGCAAGGGTTTGAGAGATCTGTTGAATCGATGGGAACTTAACCGAACTTTCTCTGCGCAGCAGTTGTACGTGTCCTAGGTCTAGCTGGAAGGAGGGGCTGAAGCATCACCCTTGAGAGCATCTCAA
Organism: Kogia breviceps; assembly: GCF_026419965.1. NCBI lineage: Eukaryota > Metazoa > Chordata > Mammalia > Artiodactyla > Physeteridae > Kogia > Kogia breviceps. The sequence continues at coordinate 1,577,066 of NC_081325.1, forward strand.
TGAAATGAGCACTTGCAAGGGTCCCGGCTACCACCAGGGGATCACCCCGCATGGGAGGCTTTGGCCCCTTCAAGGAATCTCTTGTAACTGTATTAAAGTCTGGTCTCTAAGGCTTTTTACAAAACTGGAGGCAGATAAATCTTGTGGGACGAGATTTTGAACTGCTAATTTCCTGCAAAGCGTTTACAGGCTGAGGGCAACGTCTTCGCAGATCCTTCTCTGCCAGTACCCTTCTGGAGGGAACAGGTCACCCACAAATCCTAACCCTGAATTCAGCATTAAAAGTAATCATTGAGCAAGACATTCCCACACAGCACGAAGATTCCCGGGTTCCCAGGAAGTCATAGAAAGAAGCAAAAAAAAGATCTTTTTTATCCCTTTTCACAAAAAGAATCAAGGTTTCGTGACCTTGGTCCCCAAATGGTCCAGATTAATAAGTCAGAGAACCATCTCCAGCCCTTTACAGGAGAATAATCCCTACTTATTCTTTTTAAGCCAGTCTTTCTACCCAGACTTCTTCCTGCGGCTCTTTACCAAAACATCAACATAGCAGGGAATTCTTGTGGGGCGGCACCCGAAGTAAATTATTCTAGCTTGAGTGGCGGGGAGCGGGTGAGAAGAATCCATTCTAGATGCGGAGGAGTAGACAGACCACGAATCATAGACATGATAAAGAGCTTGTGAAGACTCCCTCTAAAGGACGGTAGAATCACACCTAATGAAAACCAGGAACTTTAGCTGACAGCATCCAGCACATCTCTGGCGCAAACTCAGCTCTTGGTAAGCGTTCTTCCCTTTCCTCACCTTTCTGTCTTCTGTTTCATGGGGCTTTCAGGTGAGGGTTTACGGGGTGAAGAGACACAGGAGGTGGCCTGGCAGAAATCTGAGTTCTCCTAAAATTGGGGTCAGGAGAATCATAGAAGCCAGAGCTGGAAGGTGCCCTAGAGTTCATCCAACCCTTCGTTTTACAGATGAAGAAGCCAAGCTTCCAGGTGGAAGTGACTTCCCTGAGTTTCCACAGCTTGTGAGTCAAGAGGAGGAGGAGGCCGTGGACCCCAGGTGCCCACTGGACTCTGCAGGATGACCAGGAGCAGGACACAGTGAACAGGGAGCCGTGTGAGACAAGGGACAAAGCCATCTCTGGAGCCAAGGACTCCCACGTGTCGGTGTCTCCTCCTCCTGGGCAAGTCCCTTGGATCCTCTGACCCTCAGCTTCCCATCTGTAAACACGTGTACGCTAATATGCCTGGGGCGGAGAAGCTGGGAGGGTGAGAGGGGCCGCGGGCCGCCCCAGCTCCGTGCACAGAGGCTGTCACGAGGGAGAGGATGGGACAGAGGCCGGTAGACGGAGGCAGGCTTTGAGGAGCTGGGGATCTGAGCAGCCAACTGAAGCGGATCCAAACCCACACCCAAGTGAGTCGGTCCTGACGCAATGGGGCTGCTTCCTCTGCTGCAGACTTTGCCACTGTCTCCTACTGCCCTGTGCCTCATTTCTCCTTCCTGCTTTCCTCCGTGGTTCCATCCATCCAGCCCGCTGTTCACCAGGCTGGGGTGGTACCGGAAGGTGTGAAGGGTCCCGGTCTCTGTTGCCGAGGGCGTGCGGGCCCCTCCACGCGCGTCCCGCAGAGTCACCCCGAGAGCGAGAGGCTCACGTCCCCAGGGCGCAGCGAAGGAAAGTGGGGCCTGGGGAGGCTGTCCCGTACCACGGCCGGCACGCAGCCGAGCCAGGCTCCGAACCCAAATGGACTATACAACCGAGGCGTTATTGAGCTTAGAGGTGGTTTTTTTTGTTTTTTTTTTTTTTTTTTTTTTTTTTTTGCGGTACGTGGGCCTCTCACTGTCGCGGCCTCTCCCGTTGCGGAGCGCAGGCTCCGGACGCGCAGGCTCAGCGGCCATGGCTCACGGGCCCAGCGGCGAGTGGGATCTTCCCGGACCGGGGCTCGAACCCGCGTCCCCTGCATCGGCAGGCGGACTCTCAACCACTGCGCCACCAGGGAAGCCCCTAGAGATGGTTTTATCACCGGCCTTAGTCTCAGAGGAGGAGAGGGAATAATGGCAAGAATACTGACCGTGTATTGGTGGCAGTTACCATATCCAGGCACCATATATTCTTTTTTTTAAATTGAAGTACAGTTGACTTACAATGTTGTGTTAACTACTGCTGTACAGCAAAGTGACTCAGTTATACATAGAGATACACCCTTTTTCTTATATTCTTTTGCACTTTGGTTTCTAGGAGATGGAATGTAGTTCCTTGTGCTGTACGGTAGGACCTCGTTGTTTGTCCGTCCTCTATATAAAAGCTCACATCTGCTCGCGCCAACCTCCCTTCCCATCCCTCCCCCATCCCCTCCCCCTCTGCAACCACCAGTCTGTTCTCTATGTCCACGATTCTGTTTCTGTTTCATGTGTGTCCTATTCTAGATCCCACAGATGAGTGAGATCCTATTGTAACAGGGAAGAGCTAAATCGGACTCCACGTTCGACGTGTTTCTTTGACTTTAACCTTTGCTTTTCGTTGCTTTTGTTATTATAATCATACAAAATGGCCTGCCTCGGGGAACCCCGGCCGCCTGTGAACCTGCAAGAAAAAAGAAACTGACACATCCCCCGCCCCGAGGCTGGTCCTTCCAGGAGCCGTTTTGCAAGACTGATGGCCCTTTTACTTTACTTCCTCATCACCTCTGCCTCTCTGAGTCTGTAAAAGAAAGAGGCATCGAGACCCCAATAAGGTGGTTTTTCAGAGACACTATCTACCATCTCCTCTGTCAGCCGGCTTTCCGAATCCAGTCGTCTTCCTTGCCTCAGCACCTCGTCTTGGCTCCCGTGAATAGTGCTGCTATGAACGTAGCGGGTGCGTGCGTCCTTTTGAATTATGGTTTTGTCCAGCTATATGCCCGGGAGTGGGGTTGCTGGATCATATAGTAATTCTATTTTTAGTTTTCTGAGGAACCTCCATACCGTTTTCCATAGTGGCTGTTATCAATTTACATTCCCACCAACAGTGCAGGAGGGTTCCTTTTTCTCCACACCCTCTCCAGCGTTTGTGATTTGTAGACTTTTTGATGATGGCCGTTCTGACCCGTGTGAAGGCACCATGTATTCTAAGCACTGTATACGCAGTATCGCATTCCATCCTCGCCATGGCCAGCTAGGACAGGTATTATTGTCCCAGTTTCATACCTGGGGAAGACCGAAGTTCAGAAAACAGTCAGCCCACAATCTCAGGCAAAATTAGTGACAGACCTGGGGCTGAGACCGGGAGGTGAGGAACCCCGGCGCCTCTGCTCTGAGCTGCTGTAGCACCCTGGCCACCTCCCCGGGGCACGGCAGGAGCACGGGGGAGGGCGTCCGCACACTTCCTGAAAGGCGGCTTGTGGATCAGCATCTCGACCCGAATAGAATAGATACAGACGCGCAGCATTTATAGCATAGAATGATGCAAAACATGATTTTAAAACACCGGCAGCTCAATCCAATCACCACTGAGAAGCAGAAACAATCATAATACATACACTTTTTCCAACTTTATTGGTGAGGTTTCTATATCTGACAATACAGCTGACTTAAATTGCCTAAAATCCTTAGGGCTGCTAAAAATAGAGCAACCTTGAAGCAAGGCTGATCTTAAAACAAGCAACCTTGGGGCAGGGTGGGGTAGGGTAATTCCCAGCTGCCATAAACTAGGAAGGAACTGAGAACTGGAGCCGTCAGTGTGTGAGCCGAGCCGAGCCGTGGCTGCCCTCAGGGCAGGGTGGTCCCAATCTCCTCAGAGCTTGAACGAAAACAAGATTTAAATTCTCACGAGGAGGGCTTCCCCGCCCCCCCCCCTCCCCGGTGGTGCAGTGGTGAAGAGTCCGCCTGCCAATTCAGGGGACACGGGTTCGAGCCCTGGTCCGGGAAGATCCCACATGCTGCGGAGCAACTAAGCCCGTGCGCCACAACTACTGAACCTGCGCTCTAGAGACTACGAGCCCATGTGCCACAACTACTGAAGCCCACGTGCCTAAAGCCCGTGCTCCGCAACAAGAGAAGCCACCGCAATGAGAAGCCCGGGCACCACATCAAAGAGTAGCCCCCCACTCGCCGCAACTAGAGAAAGCCCTCGCGCAGCAACCCAGACCCAACGCAGCCAAAAATAAATTTTTTAAAAAATTCTCACAGGAGGGTAACTGGAGCTGAGAACACAGCCTATACAATACTTAGATCCCAAACCCCTCCTCACATCAGAGGGGTGAACTAGGAAAAACTCAAGTGCTTAGGAACAGGCTACTGGAAAGAAGTGTATCTGCTCTAGGCACTGGGTGAAAGAAATGTTTCCTTGAGAATTCAGGACCCCAGGCCTTCTCCTAAAAAAGAGGTGGAACTTGAATATATGTTACCCTGGGATCCCCAAGCCATGATATTATCATAAAACTTGTTGCAAAACTGGTCTGGATGGACTTTCAGAACAAAACTTCAAGGGATTTTCATGGTGGAAAGAAGCCCCACTAAAACAAACTCCATGACCAAAAATGAAAAGACACATGAGGAAACAGCCAATGTGAGTGACGGCACACAAAATGAACAGCAAGATTAGAGCAGTCAATATTGGAGGTAATAGAATGGCAGCATGAAAGAGAATGTAAAAATGTGCTGAACCATTAAAAATAAAGCTTCTTGGGCTTCCCTGGTGGCGCAGCGGTTGAGAGTCCGCCTGCCGATGCAGGGGACGCGGGTTCGTGCCCTGGTCCGGGAGGATCCCACGTGCCGCGGAGAGGCTGGGCCCTTGAGCCACGGCCGCTGGGCCTGCGCGTCCAGAGCCTGTGCTCCGCAACGGGAGGGGCCACAACAGTGAGAGGCCTGCGTACCGCAAAAAAAAAAATAAAAAATAAAGCTTCTACAAAGGAGTAAGGTCCTATTTAAAAATAAGGGGGGAGGGGGACTTGAAAAAATACCAAACAACTTTCAGAAATGAAAAACATAGGGTCAAATAACAGAATATACACAGCTAAAGAGAGATTTGGTAGAACTGAAAGGTGCATTTAGGGAAACTGCAGCAGAGAAAAGCAAAGAGATCAAAAATCTGCAAGTGGGCTTCCCTGGTGGCGCAGTGGTTGCGAGTCCGCCTGCCGATGCAGGGGACGCGGGTTCGTGCCCCGGGTCTGGGAAGATCCCACATGCCGCGGAGTGGCTGGGCCCGTGCACCACAACTACTGAGCCCACGCGCCACAACTACTGAAGCCCGTGTGCCTAGAGCCCGTGCTCTGCAACAAGAGAAGCCACCGCAAGAAGAAGCTCACACACCGCAACGAAGGGTAGCCCCCGCTCGCCACAACGAAGACCCAATGCAGCCAAAAATAAATAAATTCAATAAATAAATTTTCTTAAAAACTAGACTATAAATATGTAATTGTCCCCAAAATGGCCTCTAAAGAGTGCTTCAGTCATGTTGAAATGACCGCACCTAAACGTGTTTCCATTTATATCACTAGGATTTCAGTAAGAGAAAGCATTTCTTTCTGAAGTCAGTTAACAAACGGATAAGATCACTATCATATATAAAGCAACTGCTGTCATTTAACACCCAGATCTTCTGAGGTGGACATATTCCCAGTGATGCCTCTTTTGCATCAGATATTGGAGTATGTTTCACAGAGGTTACTCTTCTAGAAAGGACACAGTAGTAGCTACATCGACGGGCGCTCACTAGCTCCCAGACCATGTGCTGACACATTCCAGGGGGGTGAGTGCGTTGGCCTCTGTGCGGGTGAGGACGCCAGGTTGTGAAAGAGCCATCTCCACTGGGCACGGCACACACGACCGTCTGGGGCTGGAAAGAATGTATACGCGGCAAGACACAAAGACTCCAGAAAATACTTGAACCGTCTGCATCAGGAAGAACGGCCCGCAGGAAAGCAATGCTGAAAATAGGAGGTCGCTGTTGCCTAAATGAAGCCGGAAACAGGTGGGCCAGAAAGCACTGCCATTCCTGTGCGATCGTCCGCCGGTTCGACTCTGTTCGGTCAACAGACGGTCATGACACAGTCACGAAGCCGACCTAGAGGGTGGGCAGCCCAGCACCGTCCGTCGACACAGCTCCTCCCGCCAGGAGCGCAGACCGGACCAACTCAGACAGCAGGACGGGCTGAACCAGAAATCAGCTTCTATTCGCTGGCCATTCCTTGGGTTTGAAGCTACTTTTGTAAAAATTGAGGGTAGAGCAGCTAAATCTGCTGTGGATTGAGAACTGGAGAGGAAAAACACTGTCGGTAAATAATTATTGGGGAACATTACGCAAATGTTTAATCCCTTGAGCCCTGAAGTGGGTGGACAGGGAAGCAAAGGGAGGTGAGGTGCCTGGAAGCCTGTCCGTGGCACGAGGGAGGGCCCCCTGGACTGGTTTGCGCTGACCTGTGTCCCTGGGTGGGTGTGGGTGTTTGTTCGTGTGGACTCTCCCCGTGCCTGAACCAGCCAGTTCTCAGAGAGCGGCCTTTGTCACTTTGGGGGTCACCACTTAGCAGTTACAGCACGCACCCTCAGTCTCTCTGCAAACCCACGACTTCGGCCGCCAGAGAGCTGGGGAGGGGAGAGTGGCGGCTGGGTCCCAGGGCACGCCACGGGGGTGGGGGGTTGCTTGCCACCCCTTCTGTCCTGCTCCGTATCTTACTATCAACCCTGAAGCAGGCGACCCCGTCGTCCCACACCAGCACCATCCGCCAAGTGACAGAGGCGTGCCACCCCCTGGGGTGCGGGGGCCCTGCCCCTGCCCCGCTCGGCCCTGTTTCTCTCCGCCTCTGCACAGAGCATCCCTGGACGCCCTGCCTGGCTGCTGCTGAGCCCTCACGTCCCCAAGCCCCTTCCTGAGAACCGCCCGCCCCTGCCCGCGCTGCAGGCAACCCCTCCGCCTGGTCCTGGTGCCCTCAGGCTCCTTTGGGGACGAGCAGTGCAGACGTCCTTCGAGCGCCATCACAGCCGCAGGTTCAGATCCACTGAGGCTGTCATTACGCCGGCTTGTGGCCCTGCTCCTGGCATAACACGGGGCCCGTTCCAGATTCTCCATGTCCATCAAGGAGAGACCCGGGCTTATCCTGATGCCACTTTCCACTTGCTCTTTGGGCCCACTAGCCTGCTTTCCACATTCTCGAGAAAAAGCAAGACACAGTTGACAGGTAACTTTAATAATGTGTTCTAGCACATTCCCTTCTAATGTTGGACGTTGGAAGTTTTAAAATTTGTAGAGACAAATCTATTGATGTTTTCTTTTGTGGTTTCTTCCATTGCTTATCCCATCCTTCCCTATCCCAAGGTTAGCCCTATTGTCTATTTTTTTCTTTCTTTGTTCGTGGACGGTATGAGGTAGGAACCTAATTTCATTTTTTTTACATGTAATATTATTCCTCTACTTTTAATACCTTCCCTATCTTACATCAAGTTCTTATATAAACACATGTTTTCTAGTCCATTGATCTATTTTGGATCTCTTGTCCTTCATTTGCCTACTTTGATTCAATACCACTGTGTTTTAAATACTACAGCTTAATGATAATTTCTTACATCCAATAATTCAAGTTCTTCCTCTTAATTCTTCTTTTTTTCTTAGAAACATTTTAGCTATTCTTAGATGTTTAACTCTTTCATTGACGACGTTCCACCAAAAAATTTGTTGGAATTTTTGTTGGAGTTGCGTTGGATCTACAGATCAATTTCTGTAGCATCTACATTTCTTGGATATTGATCTCTACCTTCATGAAACCTGGCCTATTTCTCTGCTTGGGTCTTCCATGTCTTTCAGTACTATTTAATAATTGATTCCATAAAGTTCTTGCACATTTTTGTTTGTTTTAATTTGAAGTAATTTGTAGTTTGTTGCTATTGTCTTTTTTTTTACATTATATTTTCTACTTGGTTATTGCATTAAGGTGTTATTAATTTTTTAAAACCAACTTCATTAAAGTATAATTTACACAAAATAAAATGCACACATTTTAAGTGTACAGTTAGATGAGTTTTGACAAACATATACACTCACGTAACCGATACCTCAGTCACGATACAGAATGTTTCCATCACCTCGTAATGGTTCCCAATCTTTACCCATAACCCAGAGCACCACAGACTAACTCGTCTGCTTTGTAGCACCACAGATCAGACTTGTCTTTCCTAGCATTCTACACAAATGAAATGATACAGCATAAACCTTTTGTCTCTGGCTTCCTTTGCTCAGCATAATGGGGTTTTTTGTTGTTGTTTTGGGCGGTTTTCTTGGCTGCGTTGGATCTTCCTTACTGCGCGTGGGCTTTCTCTCTACCTGCGGCGAGCGGGGGCTACTCTGTTGCAGGGCGCGGGCTTGTCATTGCCGTGGCTTTTCTTGTTGCGGAGCACAGGCTCTAGGCACGCAGGCTTCAGTAGTTGTGGCACATGGGCTCAGTAGTTGTGGCTCGCGGGCTCTAGAGCGCAGGCTCAGTAGTTGTGGCGCACGGGCTTAGTTGCTCCGTGGCACGTGGGATCTTCCCCCACCAGGGCTCAAACCCGTTTTCCCCGCATTGGCAGGCGGATTCTTAACCCCTGCGCCACCAGGGACGTCCCAACATAATGTTTATACAAGCCATCCAGATTGTGAATCAGTAGTTAATTCCTTTACATTGATTCTGCTGTGTAGATGTTCTGTAAATTGTGTATCCACTTACCTATTGAGGGACTTTTGGGTTGCTTCCATTTGGGGGCTATTTTAAATAAAGCTGCCATGAACATTCATGTACAAGTCTTTTTGCATAAGCAAACATTTTCATTTCTCTTGACTAAATAACTAGAAGTGGAATTGCTAGGCAATATGCTTAACTTACAAAAGGCTGCCAAACTGTTTTCCAAAACAGTTGTCGTTTCTTACATTCCACCTGTAATGCCATTCAGCTGATCCACATCTTGGCTACCAGTTGGCAATTTGAATCTTTAGTGATTCGATTTGAATCTTTCAGCAAATTTATCCACTGCATTTAAGTTTTCAAAAGTATTAAATTTTGATATCTATGATCCTTTTCTTTTTTCTTAACCAGTCTAGCTAGATTTACCCATTTCTATCAATTAAAAACAGCTTTATGTTTTATTTTCTGTATTGCTTGTCTGTTTTGTATTTCAGATTTCTATTCCTGTCTTCACTTTTCCCTTCTTACTTACTTTGGGTTTAACTTATTCTCCTAGCACCTCAAATTGGAAGCTTAGAGAGTGACTTGACACCTTTTTTCCTCTTCTAATATAAACATTTAAAGCTAAAAATTGTCTGCTTTTACGCTGCACCCCATAAATGATACATTGTGATTTTAATTTTAATTTTTATTCATTTCAAAGTATTTTTCTAATTTCCCTTGTGACTTTATTTACCCATGGGTCATTTAGAAGTTTGTTGCTTGGGGGGGGTGTGGTGGGATGAACTGGGAGATTGGATTGACATATATACACTAATATGTATAAAATAGATATCTAATACGAACCTGCTGTATAAAAATAAAATCCAAAAAAGAAGGAAGTATGTTGCTTAATTTCAAAATATTTGGGGGATTTTCCAAATATCTTTCTGTTATTCAATTCATAAAATATCTATCCAACAAATTGTTGAACTCACTTATTAGTAGCCATGGTTCATAACCAGATTTTCTTAGATTTTCCCTATGGGTAAGTATTTCACATGACAGTACAAATTTTACACTGGCCAGATCCTCCAGTGTCATGTTAACTCGCAGAGGCGATAAAAGGGGTGTCACGTGTCATTTTTCTGAGACTCTTCTAAGATTTCACCATTCAGAATGATGTTTGCTATAGGTTTTGAGGCATTACTGTTTAATAGGTTATTTACATGAGCAAAGATTGGATATTTGAGTGCATTTTCTACCTCCTCTGATACAACACTATGTTTCCTTTTTTTTTTTTTTTGGTACGCGGGCCTCTCATCGCTGTGGCCTCTCCCGTTGCAGAGCACAGGCTCCGGACGCGCAGGCGCAGCGGCCACGGCTCACGGGCCCAGCCGCTCCGCGGCACGTGGGATCCTCCCGGACCGGGGCACGAACCCGCCTCCCCCGCATCGGCAGTTGGACGCTCAACCACTGCGCCACCAGGGAAGCCCCTCTTTTTCTCTCTTAATTTGCCAAAGTGATGACTTACACTGAAAATTTTCTGACATTATATCACTTTTGAAACTTTATTGCTCATTTTTAAAAATACAGTTCTGAGTTCATTTTTGCTTGCTTTTTCGTTATTGTATTTTGATAGTAATTTTAATACACCTGGAATTTATCTGGGCATACAGTGTGAGGTGAAAACCAAAACATAGTTCATTTACTTATTTACATTTTAATATAAAGCTTTTATGGTGACTGAAGGGAGCTCAGTGTGCGCCTGTGGCCTTCGCTCCCCGCGTCCTCGGCTTCCGGGTTCGGGGCCTGTGTCCTCGGCTCCAGCGGTTCCCACGTGGATGCGGGCTTCCGGCCGACCGCGGGCCCGCGCGTCCAGCGGCGGCGCCCACCCGGGGCCTCCCCGGACCTTCGGCCGGAACCGGACCGGCTCCTCGGCCCCGCTGTGCAGGGCGGCCGGGCTGCCCTCCCTGAACCGGCGGCCGCTCGGCGGACGGACCCCCGCCGCCTCCAGGCACCGCTGCACGTAGGCCGACGGGGCGCGCCGGACAAGGGGGCCCCCGCGGCCGTCTGCTCCCGGGGTCCCCGTCCCCCCACCCCCCCGGCTCGGCCTCCAGGGTGGCGGGGCCGAGGGCCGTCCCGAGCAGGACCTTCGTCGAGAGGCGGCTCTCAGTGACCCGGACCCTTTTCCTCCTTCGTCTTTCGCGTGCAAGCGTCCAGGAGGCAGGAAGCAGTTCCCGCAGCGCCGGCGCCGACGGAAGGGCGCGCCCTGGGTGGGCGGAAAAGCCAAATGCATCCCATCTGGGTGGGTAGCGGCCGCCTCCAAACACCGCACCGGGGACGCTGGAACCTTCCGTCCCCCGAGGAGGGGCCCGAACAGCTCCGGGGGCTCTGCTGCTCCGCGGGGCGGTCGCGGGCGTCGTCAGGGGGCCCCTGGGCTGCGGCCGGGCCGGGCCGCCCCACCCGCTTGGCCACCTGTCGCCTCTGGGCCGCAGACGGACCTGGACGTGGCCTCTCGCTGTGAGTAAGCGCGCGCACCAGCAAGTATTCCTCCGTAAGAGCAGTGACCCGAGAACGTTTCCAGTCACGCTCGGGTGCACGCGGGGGGGGACCCTTCCAGGCCGCCGTGGCTGGTTTAGAATCATCCTCATGAAGATTGTCCAGAGAAGCGGGTCATGTGCACACCTCATTGGCTCCTTTTTTTTTTATTTTAGTAAATTTATTTATTTACTTGTTTGTTTAATTTTGGCAGCATTGGGTCTTCGTTGCTGCGCGCAGGCTTCTCATTGTGATGGCTTGCTTCGGAGCACAGGCTCTAGGCACGCGGGCTTCAGTAGTTGTGGCACACGGGCTCAGTAGTTGTGGCGCACGGGCTTTGTTGCTCCGCGGCATGTGGGATCTTCCCGGACCAGGGCTCGAACCCGTGTCCGCTGCACCGGCAGGCGGATTCTTAATGACTGCACCACCAGGGAAGCCCCTCGTTGGCTCTTTGGTTACTTCATCACCCATGTCTGTAACTCCCATCACCGTGATGAGGTTGCACCCAAAACCCTGGTGAGGATCCTCTGAATCAAATCAAATCCAGCACATGAGCAGGTACGGCCCAGGTGTGTGTGCTCCAGACTGCTGGTCCACAGCTGCACCGGTGGGCGGCGTCATTGCTACCCACCGTCCGAGGGTCTTCCCTCGGGGTGAGGCTGTCGTGCACAGGAAGCCCGTGTCACAGCCCGCAGGCTGCAGCAGCCGGGCCGGCGCCCCCAGCCCCCCGCCCGAGGAGCCAGGAGTCCCGGCCGGCTGCCAGCCCCCCTGAGCAAAATATAGTTTATCCTATAGCTAATTTTTCCTGTATCATCTATTGAATAATTCGTGTGTTTCCCATTGGTGTGTGATCTAAATATTTTTTGTCTTTCTTTTAAAATATTTTAATTATCCTGTGGTTTTAATTAATGTATTTTAATGTTATTGTCTGTCCACTTCAGATTTTTCTTGAAAATAGATTATAAACAGGATATCAAAGATTTTCTCATACAGGAAAACAAAAATATCACTCTCGTAAGAGTGTTTCTTGACCAGAAACACTTTTCCTCACTGAAAGGTAGTTTTAGGTGAAAGGGAGCTCTGTGCATCTCTGCAAGAATATTTACTGCCTCCTATTACCATAAATGCATTTTAATGGACGGGAAGGAAAGCAAGTCCAGTCTGGTCCACCTAAATGATAACACCGGTTGAAATCCAGCTTGAGCTGGGTCTGGGTACGTGATCTCGTTAGGAAAAACTCTCCAAGGACAAGGCTCTGACCCTCCAGAGCAGGCAGGTTTGTGGCCAGTCTCAGGCCACTGCCAGGACACGACCAGTGTTCTCAGTTTGTGTGTATCCTTTCAGAACCAGGATGCGTTCACTTACATCTGTGTGTGTTATGACACACACCTTCAAGAGTACAGAGGAGGGCTTCTCTGGTGGCGCAGTGGTTGAGAGCCCGCCTGCCGATGCAGGGGACGCGGGTTCGTGCCCCGGTCCGGGAAGATCCCACGTGCCGCGGAGCGGCTGGGCCCGTGAGCCGTGGCCGCCGGGCCCGCGCGTCCGGAGCCTGTGCTCCGCAACGGGAGAGGCCACAGCAGTGAGAGGCCTGCGTACCGCAAAAAAAAAAAAAAAAAAAAGTACAGAGGATTGCTGCGGGGACGGGCACGGCCCACTTTACACAGTGGCGTTACTTATTCTTTTTTTGTTTTTAAAGCATTCCCTTTATTTTATTTATTTATTTATCTATTTATTTATTTTTAAATTTGGTTGTGCCGGGTCTTAATTGCAGCATGTGGGATCTTCGTTGCTGCATGCAGGATCTTTAGTTGTGGCACGTGAACTCTTAGTTGAGGCATACGTGCGGGATCTAGTTCCCCAACCAGGGATCAAACCCAGGCCCTCTGCATTGGGAACACGGAGTCTTAACCACTGGACCACCAGGGAAGTCCCTGGTGTGACTTACTCTTGATGATTTTACTCAACAATGCCTTCGGGATCTTTCCGTGTGAGTTCACCTAGGTCCAAGTCAATCTGCACAGCTGATGAACGGTGTGCCATCGTTGGGCTGCTTCCTGACTAATTTAGCCACCCCTGATCGACAGCCAGCCATCTGGCTTGTCGCCAGTTCTTCACCGTGACGTTGAAAGAGCAATCCTTCAAGATAAAGTGAAAAGGCGTTCCACGGCATTTGAGGTTCTCTACCACGTGTCCTCCGTCTGTCTCTGAAGTCTCACCTCCCGGTCATGCAGCATTCCCGGAATAGTATACTCCAAACTAGTCTAACATGATTTTCTGGCCTCCAAAGTTTTGTGCACGTCAATCCTTCCCCCAGAAGGCCCACTCTCTCCTCCACTTCTTTCTAAATTCAGCCTGTATGATGGAACCGTCTCACAGCCCCACTCTTTGTGAAGTCTTTCCTCTTCCTGGTCTCCCAGCCTACGATAATCTCTCTTTTTACAAATATCTGCTACATTCTGTACCACTCGGTCAATATTTGTACGGTCACTTGAATTGTATTTCATGAGGTTAATAATCCTGGTTCATCCCGCCTGGCTCTATCTCCTTTCCTCTCCAGGCATCCTTTTCTCTAAATCCAAAGAAATCTGCCCCCATTATTCCTCTGCTCGCAAACTGACAATGATGCTGTCATTCTCCCAAGGGACATTCCCAGCCTTCCTCAGATTCAGTGTCACGACAAGGGGGCCTGACTTGGGCCCACAGAAGCTCTTGCCGTTTGCATTTCTCCACCCCCAGTAGATCCCACGCCGCATTGTCTGTGCAGCCGAATCGTCAATCCGGACAAGCTATACCACGTGGAAACCAGGAGTTCCCAGCTAGCACCACAAAGGGTCTTCTGCGTCATGTCATGCCAGGTGTGGGTCCGGCGGCCTCTTTGGCAGCTCCTCCGGCGCCTCTGCTGCCCCGGGTCCTCATGCGGCCGCTCAGATGCAAGAAGGAGCTTGCTGAAGGCTCACACTTGCTCCTAACTACTCCACCCAGGGGCCCCCGGCCTCCACTCAGCCCAGCAGCACAGCCTGTCCCATGGGCAACGTGACTGGACGGAGACTGGGGGGACGGGGCCCAGGTGGGATGTGGGAAGGGGACCGCCTGCCTCTGCACGGTGCCCTCAAAGGCAAAAAGAGCCTCAAGAAGTTGCCCGGGGGCTTCCCTGGTGGCGCAGTGGTTGAGAGTCCGCCTGCCGATGCAGGAGACACGGGTTCATGCCCCGGTCCGGGAAGATCCCACGTGCCGCGGAGCAACTAAGCCCGTGAGCCATGGCCGCTAGGCCTGCGCGTCCGGAGCCTGTGCTCCGCAATGGGAGAGGCCACAACAGTGAGAGGCCCGCATACCGCAAAAAAAAAAAAAAAAGAAGTTGCCCGAGAGACGGTCTCCCGTGTAAGCCCGGAGTGGCGCCCCTGACCCCCAATGTCTCGCCCACTCCATGGGAGAACCTTGACCACGTCCGTCACCCTGCCGCAAATCCTACCAATGACAGAGGTGTGTGGCTTCGCTAATTTTCTTCTTGTAATCTGCAGCAACTTTGAGGAATCTAAGTGGTTGCGTTCTCTCGCTCTCGGAATTAATTCAAGTAAGGTTTTCCCCACAAGCCCGAAGCGGGGTCAGTGAGAGAAGAGGCACTTTGTTGGGAAGCGTGAAGAGGTCATTTTGGAGAGAGATTATGAGAGAGCAGGCCCCGCTGCGCAAGGCGCCGGCGGCCCGGAGGCCTGTAGGGAACCGGGAGGGAGGAGCCCGCAGCTGGAAACAGCAGGACCCAGGTTTCCACGTTTCCGTTCGCGCTGCTTCTGCTTCAGTCGCCCACTTCCCACTTCTACCCCGTCCTCCTTCTGGAGCCGACTTCAGGCCGCTCCAGAGGGAGCTAGAAATCCCTTTGAGAAACATGGCAGAGCTAATAACTAGATTAGCCTTATGTTTTCGGTTACTTTGTAGATTATATAGAATTTTATATTCTTGCCTGGGGATCCAAACAGCAGTTTTAACTGTTTCTAGAGAAAAAAAATAATAACGATCTAAGTTCCAAACAGCTGGATGACTTTTATTTCTTAATGTTTTTCCAGTTTTACTGCAATATAATTGATACACAGCACTGTGTAAGTTTAAGGTGCACAGCATAACGTTGTGACCTAACAACCATCATGACGCGACGACCACAGTAAGTTCAGGGCACCTCCATTATCTCACAGATACATATAGATGCGCCTCATATAGGTACGAAATAAAAGAAATAAAGAAAAAACATGTTTTCCTTGTGTGGATTACATTTTTAAACTGAGATGTATTGCTTGTTTTCGGATTACAAAGTAACACATGTAATGATAAACGGAAAATATAGGAAAATATAAAGAAGCTAATTTAAATCATCCATCGTTTCACTTTAGAAACACAACCCATGCGGGACTTCCCTGGCGGCCCAGTGATTGTGACTCTGCTCTTCCGCTGCAGGGGGCACGGGTTCAATCCACGGGTCGGGGAACTAGGATCCCGCGTGCGCAGTGCAGCCAAATAAACAAATAAATAAATAACGTCATATCATTAAAAAAAAAAAAGAGCGAAACAAATGTGCGAGACCTCTTTCATCTAAAAGAAATCAGTAAAAGTGTAAAACACAACATTGTAAATCAACTGTAGTTCAATTAAAAAATTAAAATTTAGGGCTTCCCTGGTGGCGCAGGGTTTGAGAGTCCGCCTGCCGATGCAGGGGACGCGGGTTCGTGCCCCGGTCCGGGAGGATCCCACGTGCCGCGGAGCGGCTGAGCCCGTGAGCCGTGGCTGCTGAGCCTGCGCGTCCGGAGCCTGTGCTCCGTAGCGGGAGAGGCCACAACAGTGAGAGGCCCGCGTACCACCAAAAAAAAAAAAAAAAAAAAAGAACAAATGTATATTTAAAAAAATTAAAAGATGGGACAAAAAAAAAGAAAGCCAAAGATCCAGATAAAAGCCCTGAGATTTTCCAGCTTCCCAGCGGCCACCGGCTGGGTGAGGCTGGATGGAGCCTGGTTCAGATCAGCAGGGGTGGGTCTTTCCACAGTTGCTAGATTTAATGGGCATCCCAAGACCTTTTCACCCGCTTTCTCCTCCATGAACACACCTCAGTGTGGAACTATGCTAACTATTCTGGAATTGCCTCTCCAGACCAGTTTAACAGTTTGCTTAAGCCAGAGAGATGCAGGGCTGAGATTCATGGAAACAGGAAGCGGTCCAGGATCACCACTCCTGCACTGTTACCCCCTCTGCCACTGAACAAACATGAAGGGCATCTTCCAAGAGAGCTCATGGCCACCCTCCGCTGCCACTATACGCGTTTGCACCGGCAGCTTGGCATTCCAAAGTCTTTCCAGAAGCCCACGTCTCATGCCTGCCAGACCACGAGTCTTTGAGCACAGAAGCGGGCTCGCTCCTGCCCTTATCCCAACTCTGTGTGTCTCAGTGCTGTTTTGTGTGGACGTAGTGGGAGGTACCTTACATCAGCAGTCACCAGCCTTTTTGGCACCAGGGGCCAGTTTCGTGGAAGACAATTTTGCCACAGAGCAGAGGTGGGGGATGGTTTGGGGGATGATTCAGGCGCATTACATTTATTGTGCACTTTATTTCTCTTATTATTACTTTGTAACATACAGTGAAATAACTGTACAACTCACCATAATGCAGAATCAGGGGCAGCGCCGAGCTTGTTTTCACTTGCCACTCACCGATAGGGTTTTGATAGGAGTGTGCAAGCCACCGATTTATGATGGTCTCGGTGCAGTCAAACCTCTCTGCCAGCGATCACCTGCATTTGCAGCCGCTCCCCGGCGCTGGCGTCACCGCCTCAGCCCCACCTCACGTCGTCAGGCATTCGATTCTCGTACTGAGCGCGCGACCCGGATCCCGCGCGTGCGCAGGTCACAGCAGGGTCCGCGCTCCTAGGAGAATCTCAGGCGGCCGCCGATCCGACAGGAGGCGGAGCTCAGGCGGCAATGCGAGCGCTGGGAAGGGGCTGTAACTACGGATGGAGCTTCACTCACTTGCCCGCCGCTCACCTCCTGCTGTGCAGCCCGGTTCCTAACAGGCCACGGACCGGTGCGTGGCCCAGGGACCGGGGACCCCTGCCTAACATGATACACACTAAGACCAAGACCAGCCGTCAACAAAACTGGGAAGTAAGCAAAGTTTATCTTGCCCGTTCTCCCCACTTCTGGGCCCCCGTGACCGCACCTTCACCCTTCGTGTCAAGGTCTTGCCTCCAGCTGACCGGCATCCCTCGAAAATGACCAGCTGATAATCGCTGGAGGATTTCAAGCCCTTCGCAGATACTGGAGAGCTGCAGAGCCTGCCCAGACCACACCCCGTGGGTACTAATAACTCAGTAACTGTTTTAGACCATGTGTGCCCCGGGACACGCGTCCCTAGAGCCAGCACCTTTTCCTGACCCCAGATCATCTGGCCCGTCTTGCTGTGGAAGTGGTGGCCATGCAGCAGCCCTAGAAGTGCAAGCTGTTGGCTCCTCCTCCTCCCAGCTGGCAAGAGGGCATGTGTAACACAACTGACTTGGAATGCTCCATGCAAAGAGTTGCTCGTAAAGCGATTGCGCTCAAAGAAAATGCGAGCGATTTTTATTATGGCTTCCACTCCCTCTCTCCCCCGGTCAGCCACACCCAGAGTAATCCCCGCAGAGAACCGCGAACAGGCCCGTGCGGCCCTTCCAGGTCTCGAGCCTTGCTACACTCTACAGCAGACTCTGTCACAAAAGGACAGTGACAATCAAAGAGGAAAAGCAGGAGGAGAAGCCAAGGGCAGCCAGCCTTGAGGACCGCGGATCCACCCACCAGGTACAAGCTCTTGTAGAGCACAGAGCATTCCATCCTTGTCTCATCTGATCCTCCGGCAATCCTGTGAACTAGGCAAGGCAGGTGTTATTCCAGAAGGAAACGGGGTGAGTCACCCAGCTACTAACTGACAGAAGAACACAGGTTTCCCAGGTTCTTATCCAGTGTTCTTTTCTCTACAGTAAACTACCCCTTGGGCAAATATGTTTGAGTCTGGGCAACTACTTTCCCAAACGAACTGTAAAGAGGCCTGTTGAGAGGGTGATTCCTCGCCCCAGCCCGAGCCACAAAAAGGCCATGCACCCAGAGGCCAGGTGGACAGGAGCCATCGTCCCACCTCTTCCTCCTCGTTGCCTGTTTCTTGGGAAAGATGTCCCCATCAGCACAGTTCCCGCGTGTCGGAGTCTCCAGCGATTCGGGACAGGGTGCAGTTCCAAAGTCAGAAGGTAGATGTAAGTAGCCAAAATAAGTTGGACAAAATGAAATGGGCTAGAGGACTTCCTTGGTGGTCCAGTGGTTAAGACTCCGCACTTCCACCGTGGCAGCTACAGGTCTGATCCCTGGAAGGGGAACTCGGATCCCGCATGCCGTGCAGCGTGGCCAAAAAATAAAAATAGAGTAAAATGAATGAAATGGGCTAAACTCACCTAAAAAAATCAAACACTATCAGTCCGTGTTGTTTTTTAAACCCACCTAGGTATCACTTAACGAGAGGCCAACCTTAAAAGAAATTGACAATGATTGAAAATAAATTAATGGAAAGAGATCTACCAGACAAATACCAACCAAAAGAAAAAGTGTGTCACGATATTAATACCAGAAAAATAGAGTATAAGACAAAAATTATTAATAAAGATAGAAGGTGCCTACCTAATGATGAGAGGGAAAATTCGTTGGGAAGATATAAACGCGCTATTGAGACTCTAAGCCATATAGCAAAAACTGGCATAAATTACTAGAGGGCATGAACAAATCCACAATCATAATGGGAGATTTTAAGACACCTCTAAATCAGAAACTGAACGATCAAACATGTAAAAATAATAATAAAATTATAGAATGACTGAGTAACACAATGAATGAGCCTAATCCCAAGGTTCCCAAACTCTACACCAAGGCACCCCAGGGTGCTTGGTGCAGAAGAGGAGTTTTGAGGGCACCCTGGGACAGTTCAAGCTTCAAGGAAAACAGCCACACTCAACATCTGGTCAGACACTCAAGGCCTGAGCTGGAGAGAGTTCACCGTTTCAACGTTAGATCGTATGACATTCTTTCCACAACCACGTATCTTTGTGAAGCCGGGGTTTCAGCACTTATCGCGATAAAAACCAATTACCATGGGAACGTAAAGCTGGCTGGGAAATGAGGGTGGCAACAGCGTTCAATCTGCTTCCAGGGTTTGAGAACTCATGCAGGCCCAACAGAAAGCTGTATCCCATTCCTAAGCTACATGGTGATTGAAGAAGTGAAAAATAATTTTTTTCTTTCAATATAAGTATTATTTTTTCAAACAGCTACATGTTGTTAGAACACAAATACTTATGAAGTCATTTGGATCTAACTACTTAAAGAGACCTAGTAGGGCTTCCCTGGTGGCGCAGTGGTTGAGAATCCGCCTGCCAATGCAGGGGACACGGGTTCGTGCCCCGGTCCAGGAAGATCCCACATGCCGCAGAGCGGCTGGGCCCGTGAGCCATGGCCGTTGAGCCTGCGCGTCCAGAGCCTGTGCTCCGCAATGGGAGAAGCCACAACAGTGAGAGGCCCGCGTACTGCAAAAAAAAATTAAAAAAAAATAAAGAGACCTAGTAGGCATTTCTTTTGGTCTAGGGGTGCTGCAAAGAAATTACCAAGACACTAGGTGCTGAGAAGTTTTGGAAGTCTCTGGCCTAATCTAGTAATATATGTAGAAACTTACACCCCAATGTCAGGAATACGGGAATATACATTCTTTTCAAGCGTACAAGAACTGTTTTAGAAAATCTGATTCTGTGTTAGGTCACAAAGGCAGTCTGCAGCTAGTTAAAAAAATTTTTGATACTCCACAAACCATATGTCTGATCATATCTTTAAATTAGAAATCAATAATAAAGATGGTTTTAGAAAGCACCTATATCCAGAAATTGTAAAGCATACTTCTAAATATCATTGGCTCAACAGAAAAACACAATGAAAGTTTTGAAATATTTCTAACTTAAAAAAAGCCTGCATTTTAAGAACCTGTGGATAATACCTAAGGCAAGCTACAGAGAGAATTTAAACTTTATATGCATTTATGTGAAAATATGAAAAATTGAAAACAAACACAGTGAACTGGGAAAAGGACAACAATGTAAAGAAAGTAGTAGGAAGAAAATAAATAATACAGAAAAGAGTAAAAAGTAATGAAATTTAAAAATACAAAAATAATAGAGGCAATCAACAAAACCAAAGCTGGTTCTTCACAATGAGTATTAAAATATACAAACTCTTTGCAAGATTACAAATCTCACAAATTTAGAATGAAAAGGGTGACACACCTACATATTCAGTCGAGTTCTAAAAATCATAAATGACTTTTATGTCAACAAATCTAGAAACTTCAATGCAATAAAAAATTCCTAATAAAGTATAACTTGCCAAAACTAACCAAAAAATGAATAGAAGGAAAAATAAAAGAATAGAAAGAAATTGATTCAGTACTCAAAAAATTAAAAAAAAAAAAGATACCAGGGAATAAATGAATAAATGGGGAAAATAGACAAATCTCTCATGCAGAAGAATCCCAAATCATTTATTTAGCTACTCCACCATCAGGGAAGTGAATTATAACTCCCCACTCCTTTTTTTTTTTTTTTGCCGTACGCGGGCCTCTCACTGTCGTGGCCTCTCCCGTTGCGGAGCGCAGGCTCCGGACGCACAGGCTCAGCGGCCATGGCTCACGGGCCCAGTTGCTCTGCGGCATGTGGGATCTTCCCAGACCGGTGCACAAACCCGTGTCCCCTGCATCGGCAGGCGGACTCTCAACCATTGCACCACCAGGGAAGCCCCACAATTCATTTTTTAAATGAATAATTTTTTTAAAAGGGAAAACTTCAGATGAATTCCAACTGAGGGATATTCTGCAAAATACCTGACCACTGTGCCTCAAAACTGCCAAGGTCATCGAAAACAAGGGAAGTCTGAGGAACTGTCACAGCCAGAGGAGCCGACGAAGACCTGACAGTTAAGTATAGTGTGGTGGCCTGGAAGGGCTCCTGGAACAGTAAACGGACATTGAGAAAAAACTAAGGAAATTCAAATGAAGTATGAACTTTAGTGAATAATGATGTATCAATATTGGTTCATTAATTGTAACAAATGTACCACACTGATGTGAGATGTTAATAATAGGGCAAAATGTATGTGTTGGGTAGAGGGTAAAGGGAATTTTCTGTACTGTACTACCTGCTCAATTTCTCCATAAATCCTTAATCTCCAAAATACAAGCAGCTCATGCAGCTCAATATCACAAAAACAAGCAACACAATCCAAAAATGGGCGGGAGACCTAAACAGACATTTCTCCAAAGAAGACATACAGATTGCCAACAAACACATGAAAAGATGGTCAACATCACTAATCATTAGAGAAATGCAAATCAAAACCACAACGAGGTATCACCTCACACCGGTCAGAATGGCCGCCATCAAAAAATCTACAAACAATACATGCTGGAGAGGGTGTGGAGAAAAGGGAACCCTCTTGCACTGTTGGTGGGAATGTAAATTGATACAGCCACTATGGAGAACAGTATGGAGGTTCCTTAAAAAAACTAAAAACAGAACTACCATATGACCCAGCAATCCCACTACTGGGCGTATACCCTGAGAAAACCATAACTCAAAAAGAGCCATGTACCAAAATGTTCATTGCAGCTCTATTTACAATAGCCAGGACATGGAAGCAACCTAAGTGTCCATCGACAGATGAATGGATAAAGAAGATGTGGCACGTATGTACAATGGAATATTACTCCGCCATAAAAAGAAATGAAATTGAGTAATTTGTAGTGAGGTGGACAGACCTAGAGGCTGTCATACAGAGTGAAGTCAGAAAGAGAAAAACAAATACCATATGTTAATGCATATATATGTAATCTTAAAAGAAAAATGGTTCTGATGAACCTAGGAGCAGGACAGGAATAAAGACGCAGATGTAGAGGGTGGACTTGAGGACACGGGGAGGGGGAAGGGTAAGCTGGGACAAAGTGAGAGAGTGGCATGGACTTATATACACACTACCAAATGTAAAACAGCTAGCTAATGGGAAGCAGCCGCATGGCACAGGGAGATCAGCTCGGTGCTCTGTGACCACCTAGAGGGGTGGGATAGAGAGGGTGGGAGGGAGACACAAGAGGGAGGAGATATGGGAACATATGTATATGTATAACTGATTCACTTTATTGTAAAGCAGAAACTAACACACCATTGTAAAGCAATTATACTCCAATGAAGATGTGGGAAAAAAAGTTTCTCTGTAAACCTAAAACTATTCTAAAAAAGTAGCATAGCACAAAAAGCCACATAAATAATCAAAATTCAACAATTGTTCATTATTTGTTAGATAGTACTTTCTATTTACTGAACTATTATTGAATAAATAAATGAATTATTTTTATTAAAGCTCTTGGCAAATATGGAATAAAAAAGAATTTCCTTAACCCGATTAAGGACATGTGCTAAACACGTCAAAGCTAACTGTGAACATTAGAAGTAGTGCATTTAGGGCAGCGGTCCGCAACCTTTTTGGCACCAGAGACAGATTTCGTGGAAGACAGTTTTTCCACGGACGGCGGGGCGCGGGGGGAATGGTTCAGGCGGTACCGGGAGCCATGGGGGACGGCAGATGAAGCTTCCCTCACTCACCCGCCGCTCTCGTCCCGCCGTGCAGCTCGGTTCCTAACAGCCCAAGGACCGGTACCGGTCCGGTCCACGGCCTGGGGGTTGGAGCCCCTGGTTTAGGGACGTCCCTGGCCGTCCAGTGGTTAGGACTCAGCACTTTCACTGCCTGGCCCTGGGTTCAATCCCTGGTCAGGGAACTAAGATCCCGCAAGTCACGTGGAGCAGCCAAAACAAAACAAAAGAAAGAGAAGCAAAAGCTATGAGGATCAGAGGCTTACATCTCCTTCCACCGGGGAGACCGACCACCAAGGTTACGACTCCAGGACCAGCCAGGCCAGGAGAGCAGCTGTGCGTCAGCCTCATGTCCCCGGGCGCCTCCCCGCCGGGCCCCTAGCGCTTCAAACTCAGGGCTTCCGCCTCCCGTCTCAGGCAGCAGCAGGCGTCCCTCTAGGAGGACAGAAAACTCCAGGAACGGAACCTGGAGCTGCACAGACCCGGCACCAGGGATAGCTGCGATAACCCGGTCATAACAAAACTGGCTTTCCACCAGCTGGCAAACGGATCTTGAAGCAGAAATCATACCCCAGTTATAGAAAATACAGTTCTTTTTCTCACACGTCCAAGTTTGTGCCCCGAGTCTCATTCCCGCCACCTGAACACTACCGGTGCTCAGTGAGTATTCAGGGCGCACGAGCCTTAGCCTCAGCCACAGACGCCGCAGCTTGGGTGGCCTCCTTGAGAGGCAGAAGTCTGTGGCCTCTTGAAGCTGTCTGCCCCAGCGATGTCAAGGTGATGACTTCTGAGAACAAGGATGGAGCGGGATGGCACTTTATACCGTGCTATGTTCCTCTTGTAATCTAAATTTTTTTGATTAAAAAGGAGCTTTATGTCAATGATATCTCCATTCAAACAATTTTAACAAAGTTATATTTATAGCATACCTATCGCATAAGAGCACTCACTAAATGACAGCTACCGGTGGAAAGATCAATGTGAAGCAATGATTCTTACAAGACAGGAAATTGTGTCCTTGGCAATGAAGATTCGCTTTTATTATTGTTGTTGTTTATTCTGCCCAATCTTTAGAGTGTTTTGACTCACCAGTCGTGTATTTCATCAACGAATTAATGTAAACATTAACACCTTCGAAACAACAGAACATAATATACATAAATTCAAATAAAATCTGATACTTAAGTGGGTGCTTCCAAAGGTTACAAGTTTGAGAACATTTTTAAAAATATTTTATTTATTTATTTATTTGGTTACGCAAGTCTTATATGAGGCAGGTGGGCTCCTTAGTTGAGGCGGGCAGGCTCCTTAGTTGCGGCATGTGGGATCTAGCTCCCTGACCAGAGATCGAGCCCGGGCCCCCTGCATTGGGAGCACGGAGTCTAAACCACTGCGCCATCAGGGAAATCCCTACGTATCTTACATTATGGAAGAATGAATTTTTTAATAAAGTGATTCCTCAAATTATTTTCTTACTAATTTCCCATAGTTTTCTATGGTAAATGACAGGAGTAGGAGAAATAATACGGTAGTCTGAAAGTTTTTTGCCTAAGGCTATGAAAATGCTTGTCATGGAAATCAAACAACTGAACACTAGCCAATGATTCCAGTCGCCTCTTCATAGTTTGAGTTTCCCACAAACATCTTTGTCCCGAGCGTCTTTGCTCGCTATCAGCTACCTACCTGTTTTCCTTCTTGAACCACAGAATTTCCCACAATCCCCAGCTTTACACCCACTGCTTCCATCTTTGTGGCTTTGCTCTCCTTCATTACCTAACAAGGCTGCGTAGTCCTCTCACACCTTACAGTCTAACACATGGCATTTTAATTTTGAAGGTGGAGAACACATAAATTATTTCCCTGCTTTATTAAGCATAGAGTATTGTGTGTTGTGTTTACTTAAGAAGAGAATTACTCATATTACGTACAATGTGCAAAAATGTTGCACAAAGGCCCTTATCAAATTCATAAAGATTTCACACCTTACAGTCTAACACATGGCATTTTAATTTTGAAGGTGGAGAACACATAAATTATTTCCCTGCTTTATTAAGCATAGAGTATTGTGTGTTGTGTTTACTTAAGAAGAGAATTACTCATATTACGTACAATGTGCAAAAATGTTGCACAAAGGCCCTTGTCAAATTCATAAAGATTTCACACCTTACAGTCTAACACATGGCATTTTAATTTTGAAGGTGGAGAACACATAAATTATTTCCCTGCTTTATTAAGCATAGAGTATTGTGTGTTGTGTTTACTTAAGAAGAGAATTACTCATATTACGTACAATGTGCAAAAATGTTGCACAAAGGCCCTTGTCAAATTCATAAAGATTTCCTTATACAGTGACCACCATAAAATTCATTTCTATCTTTCCATCCTTCCTGGTCCATTGCTCCCCAGATGAGGGGGTTACTAGAGGAAACTGAATCTTCCTTGCAAATCATACATCTGGCCTTGAGGATATAATTTTCCAACCTATGTTAGAATCTGCATTTACACAGACTTTATGAGAACACAGATGGAAATTCTATTTTAAGGATACAAGGAACTCATAAGGAAACTACATAGTTTAATCCTAAGTATGTATACTTGGGGCGTCCTCTCCCTTCTGACGCCCAGGGTTTTTACCCGGTTGGAGAGGAGCTACCCCTCTGACGTGGAAGGATAAATATAGTGCCTCATTACGTACAAACTCATTTTTTCTGGAGGGAATTTTCCAAGACTTTCCAATCTATCTCCCTGCCCCTAGAGTTAATGAGCTTTCCGGGTTTCTGAGAACAGAGTGCTGCACGTCGCCTGTGAGAACCGAGGCCTCTCTGCCTCGGTCTTCCACCACCTGCCGTCCAGTCAAGTCTGGGGACTGTGGGCGCTGACTTTCCTGTGTGGCTACAAGGCGGGAAGTGAGCTTACGCAGCTGTAACCGCCAGTTCCCCTTGGAATCCCTTTTTGCCACCTTTCCCTGGGACCCCACCGGTCCGGTCCCGGGACCCTGCAGCGTGGCTGTCTGCCCTCACCAAGGTGAGCAGGCGGTGAAATGGGTCCCTCAGGAGCCTGTGCTCTTCTCCGAGCTTGGAGCAGGGAGGGGGCCGGACGCATCGTTTCTAGCAGTTCCAAGGCAGTTCTATCAGCTCTCATAAAACTTAAGGTGGAACTTTACAAAGAAGGCCACCCTTCTTTGGGTGGTTCAGCAAGGCCACCCTTCCCTTTTGCCCCAAGTCAGAAAAATGAAGAAGAGGCTGCAGAGCAGAGGTAACTCCAGGTTGCAGGTCTGGATCGTTCTCGCCGTCACGCACCTCCTCTGGGCTCCCCACTGAGTTTCCACTTGCCATCTCTCAAGTGCTTCTAGCAGCTTAGTCCAAATTCAACCGGAGGAGCAAAACCAGTAAGAGGCCTGGCTCGCGACACTGTGCGGACTGGAGGGGCAAGTCCGAAGCCGTCAGGGGCGGGCTGGGGCCCACGGGAGCTGCTCTCAAGGCCTTCGGTCAGCCTGCACGGGGCCCACCCAGAAAATCCAGGACCATCTCCCTGAAGGCAACCGACTCTCGACGTCAGGCCCCGCTTCCAAACGCCTCACGACAGCACTGACAAGGGCATTAGATTGGATAACCCGAGACCGCGGCTTCGCCAAGTGGACACATCAGGCTGACCCCGGCGTGAACGTCTGTCCTTGCCCAGCCCCAGGTACGTGAAAGGACGGCCCCCACTTCACACACTTGGGAGGTTTTTCCACCTGCTCTCTTGTAGAAACTTGCATAGTTGGGTAAAAAAAAGCCCAACGCATATTGCATTCTAAACCAGCAACCTCATTCAAATTCTCTCATGGTTGCTAACGTACATACGTATAATTCCACATAATGGTAATCATTGTACACGTAACCTATTTTCTGCTATTTTCACTTAAATTTATTTCATTTAAGCATGCCCTCATACTGATATTTTCTACATGATAGCCATATTTTCCAATTCATTCATGACATTCATTCATGTTACTATGCTATAATTTTAAGGCATAGTCCCCTTTTTGACACTCAAATACTTCCAAATGTTTGCCACTTAAAAATCACTACTGTGGGCTTCCCTGGTGTCACAGTGGTTAAGAATCCACCTGCCAATGCAGGGGACACAGGTTCGAGCCCTGGTCCGGGAAGATCCCACATGCCGTGGAGCAACTAAGCCCGCGAGCCACAACTACTGAGCCCGCGAGCCACAACTACTGAAGCCCATGCGCCTAGAGCCCGTGCTCCGCAACAAGAGAAGCCACTGCAATGAGAGGCCCGCGCACCACAACAAAGAGTAGTCCTCTCTCCACGTAACTAGAGAAAGCCCACGTGCAGCAACGAAGACCCAACGCAGCCAAAAATAAACAACAAATAAGTAAATAAATTTTTAAAATAAATAAATAGGGCTTCCCTGGTGGCGCAGTGGCTGAGAATCTGCCTGCCGATGCAGGGGACACGGGTTCGTGCCCCGGTCCGGGAAGATCCCACATGCTGTGGAGCGGCTGGGCCCATGAGCCATGGCCGCTGCGCCTGCGCGTCCGGAGCCTGTGCTCCGCAACGGGAGAGGCCACAACAGCGAGAGGCCCACGTACCGCAGGAAAAAAAAAAAAAAAAAAGAAAGAAAGAAAAAGAAATGAAGTATTTGGCACAAAGTAGCCAAGCCTGCGGGTGTTCTGTAAATTCTTGGTGCCTGAGTGACTGCAGGTGGCCTGGTGGTAGGTGATGAGCTCACCAGGGATACTGAGTCCAGGTGTGGTGGTGGGAGGTGCGCCCTCCTGCTGGTCGCTTCTAGAATTGACAGTTGGTCTTGAGATGACACCGAATTCCCTCAGTTCCAAGAATGTGACCTCTGCACAGTGGTAAGAATTTTCTGGCTAAAGAGATAGGTGATTAGGGCTTCCCTGGTGGCGCAGCGGTCGAGAGTCCGCCTGCCGATGCAGGGGACGCGGGTTCGTGCCCCGGTCCGGGAGGATCCCACGTGCCGCAGAGCGGCTGGGCCCGTGAGCCGTGGCCGCTGAGTCTGCACGTCCGGAGCCTGTGCTCCGCAACGGGAGAGGCCACAGCAGTGAGAGGCCCACGTACCGCAAAAAAAAAAAAAAAAAAAAACAAACTAAAAAAGAGAGATAGGTGATTTAAAAAAAACTTACTTCCACACTCATTCAAGTTGACCGTCTTAAGACGAATCCGGTACTGGCACGGCAAAAAGAGAAAGTCTGAATGTTTTTATTTTTTACTTTCCTATCTGGTGGAGAAATGGAAGACCGGAGAGCTTGGGCCAGGGTCCCCGCCGTGCCTGTTGAGGGGCAGTAAGGGGCCCCACGGCACCAGAGGGAGCCCGTCGCCGACGTTAGCAAACAGCCTCTGGTTAAGTTTGCACTTTAGCTCCACAATGAATACTTTTAGTATAAGTATGTCGTATGTGATATTTGACACATACTACAAAAGTATTCACTGTTTATCTGAAAGGCAACCCTAAGAGGGAGGAAAGAGAGACTGAGACGAGGAGACAGGTCAGTCCAGAGTCGAAGAAGGCTGGAAGCTGGTCAAGACTGAGCCATCAGAGCCGAGGCTCCCCCGCTGTCATGCTGGTCGCGGGCACCTTCACACAAGCTGTGCTTCGGCAGCCGGTGGCCTCCTTTCTTCAGGGGACACTTTGGCAGCTGCAGTAGGACCTCCTTAAACGTGCTCGCCTTCCTCCTGGCTTTCCACCTCTCCCCGGGGCCCAGCGGCTCGTTGCGCAGCAGGTCTGACCCCTTCCCGCGGGACGGCAGACACAACTTCAGAACCTCGGCTGCCCGCTCGCCTCTTCGGGGAACCTCCCAGTAGGACATGCAGCCAAGCAGCTGCCCGTTTTCCCCCGCTTGTCCCTGGAAAGCAGTTTCTCAGTTCCTTCACTTGCTTTTCTGTCCTCAGGCCTGTGTACGAAGCGCCCAGCCGAGCCACGCTGCGGAGGCTGTGCCACATTGTGGACGGCCCGTTCCTGTGCACCTTTCTGCATCAGGAGGGACTAAGTCGGGCCCCGGTGTGAATGAAGCCAGGCATTTGGGCTGCCTTCCTTCTCTCTTATTCCCGTTTGCTTCTAGAGTAAACTTTTGGAATTTTGAGGCGCTGATCCCAGGAGAGATGCGTTCATAGAGCTAGGCCAGCTTACCTCTTGGTGACTTAAGATGTGGGGTTATCACAGACCGTGATTTAAAGTATATCAGAGCGGACGAGAGATAACCAAGACGACGAAGCGGCTGTTCTCTGTGCCGGGCTTACGCGGAGCACTGACCCCATAAGGATCAGCTCGTTCTTTTCACCCCAAAACCGAACCTGGCACCTCACAGGGACAGATCGGGCATGAAAACTGGGAGAGATGAACACGGTTCTATTAACATCACTGGGGCAAGGTCACACTCTTTTTTTTTTTTTTTTTTTTTTTTTGCGGTACGCGGGCCTCTCACTGTCACGGCCTCTCCCGTTGCAGAGCACAGGCTCCGGACGCGCAGGCGCAGCGGCCACGGCTCACGGGCCCAGCCGCTCCGTGGCACGTGGCATCTTCCCGGACCGGGGCACGAACCCGCGTCCCCTGCATCGGCAGGCGGGCTCTCAACCACTGCGCCACCAGGGAAGCCCAGACACTCTTTTTTAATTAAGTTAGATCTCTGTAAAGGATGACAGCCCCTCATCACGATTATGAGATTGAAGCTGATCTTTGTGGATGGGATGGAACATGTCTCTTATGATATTCTTTAATCCCATAGCTCCCCTCCCCCACAGACCTTAGAACAGCTCGGTTCACCCCGGAAACACAGGATAACTGTACATCCGTGGGAGGTCCCCAGAGGGGAGAGCCTAGCAACTCCTCTAACTGAGATCGGGCAGCCACCATGCGCCCTTCCTTCCCTTGTTCCATTTCAAAGACTCCTGATAGAACACACAAAGGACGCCTGAAACAGCGGTCGCTTAGGGCCTCCACATGTTCAGGGCGTGAAGGTGCCAACGCTCAAACCTCGCTGACGCTCTTGCTTGCTGACAGGAGCCTCCGGCGGGGACAGCTGCAAGCCCGGCCCTCCGCGCTCGCCGCACAACCTCTCATCTTCCCGCCGCGTCGTGGCCTCCTCGCCATCTCACCGTCCAGCGTTCCCCAAGGCACGCGGACCGAGCCCGCCCGGAGAGCCGGGCCTCCTGCTGCTCCCTGAAACGCTCTCAGTCATGTCTGCGCGGGAGCCGGTGCCCTCCCCGGCCCCCCTTGAGTCCGGTGACGCAGCCTTCAAGATGCACTGGCACTCAACCCACTTCAGGAAGGGGCCCGTCAGTCCACTGCACGGTTCACTCCTTCCTCGGCTGTTCTGGAGTCTGGCTTCTGACCACCGACTCCGCGCTGGACCTCGTCAGGCCTTTGGCTGTCACGTGGGCCACCCGGGCTGATGCAGCTTGCCTCGCCAACCAGGTGGAAAGCTCTTTCCCAGGAAGGACCTGGTGTGGTGCGACACACATATCACAAACCTCCAATAAATGTTCCAGGAATAAATAAACAGCGAGCGTCTGCCTTTGGCTCCCTAACTCTGAAGACCGTGGGAGCTGGTGGCCAAGAGAGCGCCTTCTCACTCGTCAGAAGAGGCAAATCCCTGCAAAGTTAGCCCAACACATTTGTATGAATGATATCCTTCCTATCATACATAGCATGCGTCTTATATGTTACATATGTATATATGTTATAACTTCCATGACAGAGACAAGATGATTCAAGTGGGGAAAACCTGTGCTCCCCCTAAGATTAAAAAACACAAATCAAAGACTTCAGAATGCAATCAGTATTTTTCGACCACTTATTAAAAGGAAAAGGGTGATTTTCTGCAAAAGGCTCTTATTACCCAAAATTAATCACAGAGAACGAATGCCGTAGTGTCCTAACATTTGGGGGAGCATATCCACGAGGAGAAAGGTGAGTGTGGCTGCCCCCAGCCCGCCTGAGCCCCCGCAGGCTCCACCCCGTCCTGGAGCATCTTGCCCACCTGGCCCTGGGCTTCGCAGGCAGGTGCTATCACCACAGCACAGGTGCTGATTTCTGGCAGCCTGTTTCCTTTCTGCAGGATGTTCAGACGCCCATATAAATGAAGCAATGAGGAAACAGTGCAGAAGCCTGCTTGATGGAAGGTTGGTTTGTTTTTGTGTTTTCATTCTGACTGCAACTCCAGGAGGCCCTCACGGGGTGGAGGAATGCTGTCCAGTCATAACCTGGCAGGACGGGTGGGCACAGGTGTGTGGGGCTGCCGTGTGCCTGGGAGACGAGGGTGGTGGGTGTGAGGCCGGAAGGGAATCATTCTCGTGCCAATGTCGCCTGGATCCTCTTCCTCCGCCTCGGGAGCCGGAGGGCGATGCCCGCCCCCCCAGGACTGCAGCAGGAGGGGCCTCTCGGGGACCAGGAGTAACTGACACACACGGGCCCACCTGCCTCTCTCCCACCTCTCATGGAGGCCGCTAAGGGAAAGAAAAAATCTGGATAACTAATTCTAAGTAATGAGATCGCCCCATCTTTAAACTCCCAAAGCACTTAGAACCTATACCATTTAGTGTTCAATTCTCTTCTTTCTGGGATCACTTACAATCGTTTATTTGTTGAGTTTGGGTCTTCAACTCAAGTGTAACTTCCTCCAGGGCAGAGAATAACACAATTTTAGGACCATCTCTCCCAACCACCCACTATGTCTAGTGCAATTCCAAATACGTTAAGCGCGTTAATTGATTAAAACGAGCTAGGAATAGTTACATATATTACGTCAGCCTGTCCCAATATGTAATATCTGTCACTC
The DNA here is from genome assembly GCF_026419965.1 of Kogia breviceps. Classification (NCBI taxonomy): domain Eukaryota; kingdom Metazoa; phylum Chordata; class Mammalia; order Artiodactyla; family Physeteridae; genus Kogia; species Kogia breviceps. Next base: position 1,608,687 of record NC_081325.1, read on the forward strand.
AGAAAAGTCCTAGAAGAGACCCAGCGTGGATATGCTTCTTTTCAAAGACAGGAGAACGCAGCTTCAGTAGAAGCTGCTACTGCGGGCTCAGGCTGAGAAGGTGTCCCAGGCTGTACCTTGGCCTTTCCGGCCAGCCCAGGAGAGGTCACCAGACCTGGGTGGAGGTCAGGGTCGATAGGCCCTGGGGCCTGAGAGAGGTGAGTCTATGTCTCACCCAGGTGAGCACTACTCCAGGTGCCTGCATCACACACGCCCGGAGGCCATTTCCCCGCAGCACTCTGGGGCAAGGTGACTGGCGACGGCAAAGCAGTACCTCTGGAGTTAGGGTGGGTGTGGGGCAGTGGCAAAGGTCACACCCAGAACACCTGAGGGCATCAGAGGCTGCCACAGGGGCCACAGCAGCAGTGGCTGAGACAGACACCTGGCGGAAGCCTGCATCTCTGTGGGACCATCCAGTGCAGGACAGTGCTCTCTGCCATGCAGTTGGTCGGAACTGAGATCTTTTCCAAACTTGACACCAACAAGATTAACAGCAATCTTCTCCGCGGGGGCTGCTTCCACTTATTCTTTATTTATTTTTTGTTCGCTTGCTTGCTTATTTGGCTGCGCTGGTTCTTCGTCGCCGCGAGCGAGATCTCCGTCGCAGCACGCGGGCTCTTAGCTGCGGTGTCCATGTGGGATCTAGTTCCCTGACCAGGGATGGAACCCGGCCCGCCTGCACAGGGAGTGTGGGGTCTTAACCACTGGACCACCGGGGAAGCCCCCAACTTACTCATTTTTAAGCCTGCGCCATCTCCTCTCCCCACCTCCCTCTCTCCTGGCCCCCTAATCAGGTCAGTGTGAATCGGGGTCGCTCGGGAAGCCTGAACTCCACTTGAGTCCAGGGGCCTCTCTCTAGGTGTCCTCTACTCCGCCTGTCCAAAAACACGGCGCAGGAGCAGCCACTCTGTGCCTGCAAGACCCCTTCCCCTGGATTCCCAGCAAAGGGGGAACAAGTTTCACACCAAGTTTGTGTCTCCTTACACAGACCTCCCCAGGAGTACACTGCTGCTTGAGCCGCGACGCTGGAGGACCTGCGATGTGTATCTGTAACCAGATGTTGCCGGAGTCTTCCCGTCCCTTCGGACTCAGTGACTCATTGCTGGTGCCCTGCTGCACGGGGGCGGGGGGAGTGGGGGGTTGGGGGTGGGATTTGAGTTCAAACTCTGCCCTTTCGGGAAGAAGGGAAGGGAGATGGGGGCGACTGCGGGGCAGCCCTTGCGGAGGAGGCGCCTCGTCCGGAGCCCTCGGGCCTCACAGCGCCTCCATCCCCGTCTGGACCCCGCAGAGGAACGGGGCTGCCCCTCGGAGGGTCTCCGGGTCATGCCCCGGTTCGCTCTGACCCCATCACCGGCCCCTGAGGCCGATTCTCCGATCATCCGGGGCCTCTTACTGCCGGGACACCGGGGGCCGCAACCCCCACAGACGAGCAATTAGGTCTCAGAGAGACTGGCGGGCGGGAGCTCTCGCCGGGGCGGGGCGCGCGGCACGTCGGGGCGCGGGACCGCGCTGCCCACCGGGCCCACGCTCGCCGGGCGCGCAGCCCGCTGGAGGGGCGGGGCGGGGCGCGCCGCACATTTAAGGCCGCACCGCCGCCCGAGCCGCACAGGCAGGCGCTCGGCTGCCGCAGGAGCGAGGAGCGCGCCGCCGGCCTCGGCCCCCGCCCGCCCCCCGGGGCCCCCGCCCGCGCCATGAGGCCGGTGCGTGCAGCCGGGGCGCGGGGCGGGAGGACGGGGCGGGCGGGCTCCGCTGCGCGGAGACCCGGGGCTGCCGGCGCGAAGACGCGGGGCAGGGGCCGCGGGGGTCCGCCTTCGCAGGCGGCGCGGGACCGGGGACGCCACCGGTGCGCTGTGGTCCTGAAGCCGCCCCGGCCTCTGAGGCCCAGCAGTTCAGTGGGCGCCCCCGCCGAAGAACGGCGCGCTGGCGTGTCCCGTGGGGACCAGGCACGAGGGAGACCCTGCCCTCCTGGGGGACCTTGTCTCGAGCCGGGGAAATGACTCTGCCCAGCCCTGCGCGCGCCCCGCCAGCCCTCCACCCCGGAGCGGAGGAGGGAGAGGGCGGCGGGGGGCGCTGTTCGCGGGACGGGGAGGGAGCAGCTCCCGGGAGGAGGGGCCGGAGGGAGGGCGGCGCGTCTCCCCCTGCAGGTGCCGCCGGGGAGGCCTCAGCTCCGCTGCGGAAAACCCACCTCGGGCCAGCACCGCGCCTCTGCTTCTCTTTCAGAACACAGAAATTTACTCTGTGGAGCTCAGTGGAACCGGAGACATTGGGAAGACGGACAGGGGGGATGGCGAGAAGTACGGGGGCCTGAAAAAGAACTGCTTGGAACGCAAAACGCATCAGCCGAAAGAGGAGCTTAAGAAAGAACTCGATCTGGTCAGTTGAGCCAACCGGGTGCCCCTGAGCGCTGCCCTCCCCGCTGAGAGCTCGCCCCCGTAACCCACCTCCCACAGAAGAAAATTCAGTCTCAAGAATTTGAAAAGCCCTGAGACTTGTTCCCTTGTTCTTTAAAAAAAAAAAAAAAAAACGGTGTGATAACATCTGCCCGGGGGTCAGGCCTCTGAAAGCTCCCCGCGTTCAGGCTGTAGGCGCGCCCAGGTGGGACTCGCTCAGAGGGGAGTCTCGGATGCCAGCCACAGGCATGGATGGCCCAGACCGCTCTCCTTCCTGGCGGCTCCGCTCAGATGGTACAAGCAGCCAGCTGCCCCATTTTAGCTGATAAGATTGAACTCTTTGAGGCAGAACCACCCCGGAGGAAAACCAAAAGCACTCCGCTTTTTAGGTTGCTGGGTATATTTGCCCCACGAGAAAGAATTTCAGCGGTAAGAAAGCGGGGCTTGGCTTCAGACACCCTTAGGCTCAGCTGAGGTCCATTTCTCCGTGGCTGGTCTGTGACTGGGAGCAAACTACTTAGCTTCGCTGAAGCTCCGTTTTCTTTACGTAGAATGGGAAATAAACAATCCTGTGGGTCTGTCAGGGGGAAAGTGAGATAAGAATGAGAGTGTTCTTAATGGAAGTGTTTTGTGGACGTGCAACCCTGTTTCTAGTAAAGCTGGCTGCCCTGGAAAAGAGCTGCCCTAGAACTGAAATGTGACACTGCATCTCAGGAATGCCGAAGGGGAAACTTCTACCGTGAGTTTGAGATTATGCTAGATTGTCCCTGCACTTCACTGCAGACCTTAGAGCTGTGATCTTTGAGCAGCTGGTAGTAGTGTGTGCTCGTGCGTGCTGTAGAGCCAATTGTTAAACGCTCAGGAATTCGGCAAACTGACTGACACTGTATTAGCGTGAAGTGTGACTGGGGTGAGAAATCAGTAAATGCCACAGATCGGAGCTCTTTATTTATTTTTCCTGGAGAGCTCATTGAACAGCACACACCACTAGGCATTTGTCCGTGTATCTTCTGATGACACTTAAGACCACAGCCCTGGAACTGGACTGACGTGAACTGAAATCCCAGTTTGACTGAAATTCAGTTCCCTGTTTTGAAAAATTGGAATTAAAAATGGTACCTACCTCTTAGGGCTGTTAAGAGGGTTACAGAGAAAGCAGGAGAAAGCCTGAGATGGTCATTCTTATTTCCTACGTATCTCTAGCAGTTTGGGGTGAAGACATAACTAGTGTTACTTGAAGTCGCTAATTATAACATGAATATATATCCATTGTATCATACAGCCTGTAAATTACAATGAGAACCTCCCTTGAGATTGGAGCATTTTGTGAAGATGTATATAATACAGAAAAATAATAATTTCCATCGTATTGGCCAAAGCGTTCCCTTGCTTCCTTGCTGAGATACATCTTTCTTTCCCTCTTTTTTCACAACCTTCTCACAAGAATCCTATAACTTGTGACTGCGTACTTGGATGCCCTTGCGTCCCGACCCCTCCAGCAAGTTAGAGCCTCCATGAGAACTGTAGCAGCCCTGGCTTCTGACGACAGAGGGGGATAGTGACTCAAGCCTGAGCCACCTGGGGCTGCCCTTGCTGTTCTAGCAGAGTTCACTCCCGCACCCTGCCCTGCTCTCATCCCCAGAGCCGGGCTAGCAGGAGAGGGTAGTGCAGTACAGCCCCTTGAAGTCGGAGGTCCATGCATGAAACCAATGGCTCTAATCATCCTTTAACTTTTCTCTGCCCAAGACTTGGTGTAGCGTGCACAGAATTGTGTCTTAATCCTTTGACTTCCCAGCAATATCATATTCAGTGGATACTGGTACAGTGCACGAATGAGCAAGGCAGATCTGGCTGAGGAGAGAGCAAAAAGTCTCTTTGGTAACATGAAACTTTTTTGCAAATACTTGAGAAAAGAGTTGGTTCTGGTACCAGTCACAGTATAAAGTTTTTGTTCAGACAATCAGAGTTTTAGAATCCTGAATGCTGGGTTTTCTAGGTGAGGTGAGGAAGACTTAACCCTGGGTTTTCTGCCACAGGAAGAAGCTTCTAGTCCTTTAGCCCAGAGATTCTCAAAGGGAGAGGAGAGGGGGGACTTTGCTCCCCAGGGAACGTTCAGCAATGTCTGGAGACATTTACGGTTATCACTTAATGGAGGGCGCTGGTGCCTAGAAGCCTCCACAACAGAGTTACTGGCCCCAAATGTCAATAATGCCAAGGTTGAGAAACTGCTTTAGCCTAATGATTCTGTGGCAGAATTAGCAAGTGTAGCCCCCCCCACCCCCACCCCGGCCGGTATTTATTTGGCAGGTTTTAAATCTGAGGGCTTCTCTGACAGTGAACTGAGTCTCAAGTACTGGAGTAAGGAAAGGCATGCCTCTCTCTCCCAGACCGCCTGCCCAGGGAGGGCTGCATGGGTGACAGCTGTCAGGACATGAGATGGTTTGGCACCGCTCACAGCCCTCTGCTGACCCCACGGTTCAGGTCTGAGTTAAGTGTCCAGATCGCTGGTGCCTGGACAACAGGTGTGCTAGGATTTGCATGTGCTGGAGACCAGACCGAGGTGAAATGCATTGCTTTGCTCAGAAAAACTAAGGACAGCTACTGTGGTACATGGCAAGTCAAGTGTGAACTCTTCAGGGATGGCCAGAAAATCCCCTGGCCGGTGACCTGGCCGGCAGCGAGGCTCTCTGCTCTCACTGCAGGAGGCCCTGGGACAGAGGTTCCCGCTTTTCATCTCACACTCCCTGGCCCCTCTGCCTTCCTCAGCGCTACTCCCAGCTTCCATGGGCTTGTCAAGGCTTAGGGTTTGAGTCTTGGAATTATCTAATTCACTGTGTTCTTTTCACGGGCTTCAGGATGACCACAAACTCAGCAACGAGGAATTGGAAAGAAAATACGGTACAAACATTATTACGGTAAGTCATCACAAACCAGTGACGGGGGGCGGAGAATCCCGGGACCGCGCTCAGGGTTTGTGGAAAGGAATGAGTGACCTAAAGCTGCCGCTTCGAGACTGCCGGCCACCCACATGCCCACCACGCGAGACAGGGCTGGTTCCCCTCGGGAGCTGGCCCGTCTGAACCACGGCCCCGGGCCAAGCCCTCTGCTGAGCTGTGTGCTGGGTCCCAGACCGTTCTTGGGCTGTGACCGCAGCAAAGCTGTGGTGACCCCAGGAAGGTTTGCATGCTTCCTCGTTGCCACGGTCAGGGGTCGCTTTTAAACCCTGCGCCCAGGACGTATTAGGGTCTTATCAAGGCCTCCTCCGGAAAGGGACGGGGCTGCAGGGCCCGCCATGTGCCTCATAAAATCTCCCAGCGCAGAAGTAGGGCTTCCTTCTGTGAATTCAGATCTCAGATCTCAAAAGTGTTGGTGTCTTAACATCAGGAGACTTGGGTACACCTGTTCAAGTCCGCAAGGATACCAGCAGTGTGAGGAGAGGCCACGCCTGGGTTTCAGGGGTTCGCAGCGGGCGGGGGAGGCAGGCGTGTAGGAGAGCGCGCAGCAGCCACGCTGCTCCCCGAGACGGCATGTGAGAGGCCGAAGGGCACGCTGAGGGAATGGTGGAGTCTGGCAAGCGAGGCTCCCTGGAAGGCGCAGTGAGTGAGTTGGGACCTAGTAACCCCTACCCACCCTCTGCAGAAATGTGACATCCAACCCAAGGCGGGGAGAAACGTCTGATTTCTGTTGCTTCTGGCTCTGCTTTCTCAGGGTCTCTCCAGCACCCGGGCTGCTGAGCTCCTGGCTCGGGACGGGCCCAACACCCTCACCCCCCCCAAGGAAACCCCGGAGATTATCAAGTTCCTCAAGCAGATGGTGGGGGGGTTCTCCATCCTCCTGTGGGTAGGAGCCATCCTGTGCTGGATCGCATACGGGATTCAGTATTCCAACGATAAGTCCTCCTCCCTGGACAGCGTAAGGCCCTGGGGCTCCGCCTGGGTTTGCTGGTGACGGGGCGGGGGGGGCGGGGCGGGGGGAGGTGAGGGGTCAGCGCCGTAACGTAAGGGCAAAGCGTTGGGCTGGGGTCAGGGGTCCACCACTGATCAGTCACCACGTGAGTTTGAGAAAATCAGTCATTTTCCCAAGTGTAACACAGAAATTATATCTGACTTTCGGGTGTCTCAGAGGCAGTATCAGCATGAATTTTTTTTTTTTTTTTTTTTTTTTTTGCGATGCGCGGGCCTCTCACTGTCGCGGCCCCTCCCGCTGCGGAGCACAGGCTCCGGACGCGCAGGCGCAGCGGCCACGGCTCACGGGCCCAGCCGCTCCGCGGCACGTGGGATCCTCCCGGACCGGGGCACGAACCCGCGTCCCCTGCGTCGGCAGGCGGACTCTCAACCGCCGCGCCACCGGGGAAGCCCGAGCATGAATTTTTAAGAGAGAGAGAGAAACACAAAAGTTCCTACGTGGAAAAAAAAAAAAAAAATCGATATCCACGTGAAGTGTTTTGGGGCTTTCTCTCCTCAAAGCTAATTCTCGCCCTTTACTGTGGGGAGCTTCTGTGCCTGCTGATAACGGAGGACTGAAACACAAAACTGTATTGGCCAACGTGATGCTGCGAGGGGGCAGCCAGATGCGAAAGGCCGCATGCTGGACGATTCCATTGCCGTGACATGTTCAGAGCAGACCCGCCCTGGATTCAGAAAGCAGATCAGTCAGTGGCTGCCGGGGCTGGGCTGGACTGGGGAATGATGGCCACCTGGCCCAAGGGGACTCAGCGGGACGATGGGTTGTGGTGACTGCTGCCCAGCTGTGTACGTTATTAAGGATCACGTCATCATCTACGTCAAACGGGTACATTCTGTGGCCTGCAGATTACACCAGGACACGACTGCCGTCTCTCTCGCTGGCCACGGGGCACCCTGGCCCTGGGATCTGGCTCGTTCCTGATGCTTGTTTTTCTGACCGATGCCTGTCCTCCTCACCCAGGTGTACCTGGGCTCCGTGCTTGCCCTGGTGGTTGTTTTAACCGGGATCTTTGCCTATTACCAAGAGGCGAAAAGCACCAACATCATGGCCAGCTTCCACCAGATGATTCCACAGGTGGGTGCGGCCCCCTCTGTGGTGTCTGCGAGACCTGAGATAAGCGAGCGTCGGGCCGGGGGGAGTGGAGGAGCTCGGAGGCCTGGGCCCCCTCCCTGCCGTCTGTCTGCAAACTCTTGGGCAAGGGGCCTAATCTCTGCGGAGCCCCTGTTTCCTCCCAGGGTTTTGAGATGATCAGTGAGATAAGATGCAGGAAAGTGCTTAGCCGAGAGCAGAGCAGGCCGGGAGCATAAGTCGCCGTGCAGCGTCTCCTGCGGCGGCTGCTCAGCGGACGGAAGCAGCCGGGCTGCTTCTGAGCGTGAACCAAGGAGGCCGACCTGTGATTCTTGAAGTGTGTCACCCTCTTGGCTTCCATTTCTGAGCTCCCCCCACCTGGTGCCCCAAAGTGCCCTCAGTGTGGGAGGCCCCCCCCCGCCCCCCCGCATCCCACAGGAACCCAGGAGGGGTCCTCTAGGGAGGCTGTGCACGGCTGTCGGCACCCTCGCTGGTCTGCAGAGCTGCTGGACAGAGGTGACTCTGGGTGGGATCTTCTGTGCTGGGAAGTGGAGACCCTTCTCTCGCGCCATTAGAGTTTTCCCGACCTGAGCAGGTTCTGAAACCCTTTGGCTCAATCTTCAGGAGTCTTCCTGGACCTCCCAGCAGGGTCGTTCATTCTTAATGGTCTCCCTTTCCTCCAGGCTCAGGGCTGTCGCTTTGCTGTACCCTCCCCATGGCAGAATTTTTCTGGGTCGAAGACTATCTCCGTGAGCTCCTGCCCAAGAAAAAAATAGTTGTTAGGGTCTTCAGGCCCCAAGTAAAAGTCTCTGTTTCATTTTCTGCGATGGTGAGAGCTGCGGGTCCTAGTAGCTCCCTTCCTGAGGTTTGGGGAAGGTGCAGGAGGGAATCTGAGGCCTGGGTCACGGTTCTCTTTCACAGCAAGCTCTTGTCATTCGAGATTCAGAGAAGAAGACAGTTCCTGCAGAGCAGCTGGTGGTGGGGGATATAGTGGAGATTAAAGGAGGAGACCGCATCCCCGCGGACATCAGGGTGCTGTCTGCTCAGGGCTGTAAGGTGAGTGTCACGGGCGCCCCGAGGAACGTGCTTGTGACCAGCTGGCTTGCTGGTCTTTCCAGGTCTCGGAGTAACGGGGGAAGGGACAAGGTGCCTGATCCGGAACTTGTTTCAAAACTTCTAGGTAGATAATTCATCTCTCACGGGGGAATCTGAGCCCCAGCCCCGCTCCTGTGAGTTTACCCATGACAACCCCCTGGAGACAAAGAATATCAGCTTCTTCTCCACAACCTGTCTGGAAGGTAAGTCCAGCTGCTTGCAGGACCGCATGTTTCCGCTCGTAGCACTTCTCCGTCTTCAGGCTTTGTTTTTTTCTCTCTTTACCGTCACTTGCTGCAAGGCTTCTGCAAGAGAAAAGGTGGAATTGAAGAACCTAGAGAGCTGGCGTTTGGCCTCAGTAACGTCACGTGCTGACTGGCCCCGCCAGCCACCGAAGCGAGGTCCGTGAGGCTGTTGTGTGGTCCCTCCCAGCTGAGGACCCGTGGAATAAAGCGTCTGCTCCCCCCGTAGGCACAGCAACGGGCATGGTCATCAGCACGGGTGACCGCACCATCATCGGGCAGATCGCCTCGCTGGCCTCGGGGGTCCAGAACTCGAAGACGCCCATTGGCGTCGAGATGGAGCATTTTGTTCACATTGTGGCGGGAGTGGCGGTCTCCATCGGCGTCCTTTTCTTCATCATCGCGGTGTCCATGAACCATCGTGTCCTGGACTCCGTCATCTTCCTCATCGGCATCATCGTGGCCAACGTGCCTGAGGGTCTCCTGGCCACTGTCACTGTGAGTCCGCGCGCCTAGTGGTCGCACCCTGACCCCGCTCACATGCTGCTCTGCTGTGCTAGGTGAGCGCCCGCCACGGCTGCGTCTGCTCCGTCAGGGGCAGCCGTGGTCCATTCTGAACTGACTGTTGCTTAGAGGGACAGAAGGAACTGGGACTTGTTAATATTTGAATGCATGGTCCTTCAAAACTTACACTTTCATTCTCAGGAGATCTGTCTGCAAATCCCTTAAGATCTAGATGAGACGGTCTAGATAAGACACCATTTACGGATTTTTCTAGAAGCCGGATACCTTCCCCCACGTTTCCACTGTTCTTTTTTTTTTTTTTTTTTTTTTCGGTATGTGGGCCTCTGTGGGCCTCTCACTGCTGTGGCCTCTCCCGTTGCGGAGCACAGGCTCCGGACGCGCAGGCCTAGCGGCCATGGCTCACGGGCTTAGTTGCTCCGCGGCATGTGGGATCTTCCCGGACCAGGGCACGAACCCGTGTCTCCTGCATCGGCAGGCGGATTCTCAACCACTGCGCCACCAGGGAAGCCCTCCACTGTTCTTAAAAGGAAAACCAACCAACCAACCAACCAACCAGCCAACTCCTCTGGCAGTTTCTACAGCTGAGGGACTTGAGCGCACTTTTTACCTCGCTTCTCTTCCCTCTCAGGCTCCCACGGACACACACAAACGCCTTCTGTGTGTTCCTGCAGAGCACTTCAGCCCTTTCCCGTGCTTGCGTCCAGGTTCAGCTTTGGTTCTCCCTGCTTAGCTCACCCTTGAACGAGGCCCTTCTCTGCGGTGCGGGCCCCACAGGCGGGGGAGAGGGCTGCGTATCTTCAGTCCCGTGTGAAGGTGGCCTGGCCCCGTCCTGAGCAAAGGCAGAAGTTTCTGATTCCAGGTCTCCTCTGACTCCAGCAGAGAGTAATTTGACAGAACTGGAGGCAAACAGAACCCTTTGAGATCCGCAGGGTTCAGAGAGAGCGAAGAGCGTTTCAATATGGAGCTCTTAAAGTGAAACACATGCTTCTTGATTCCCCAAAGCAACGAGGTAGCCCTTTGGGACGAGCCCTTCGGCACATAGCGGTGGGAGTCCGTCTTACGCGTCCTTGCAAGGACTGTGGCATATCCACGTACAGGGCTTTACATGCTTCCTCAGTCACTGGGGCTGACGCAGCTTTACCGCATCTACAACCATATCTGACACTAGTCCAGCTCTACCTGTTACTACATTATCGAACCCGAGTGCAAAAGGGTGGTTTTTCTCCAAGCTTCTCCCTCTCTCCTCCGCCCAGGTGGCTCTGTCACTGACAGCGAAACGAATGGCCAAGAAGAACTGCCTGGTCAAGGGCCTGGAGGCAGTGGAGACCCTTGGTTCCACCTCCATCATCTGCTCAGACAAGACAGGGACCCTGACCCAGAACAGGATGACCGTAGCCCACCTGTGGTTCGACTTCCAGGTCTTCGTGGCGGACACTAGTGAAGACCATTCAAGTGAGTCCTTGGGCTCATCCGGCCCGGCCCGGCCCTGCGCTGCAGACTCAGCAGAGCGGCTGGTCTGCAGGCCGGGGGTGAATAGTGCTGTGCGTGGGTGCGAGCCCAGCACCCCCGGCATCCACTGTTCTCCTTTCCAGATCAAGTGTTTGATCAAAGCTCTGCCACCTGGGCCTCCCTGTCGAAGATCATAACGCTGTGTAACCGCGCCGAGTTCAGACCAGGACAGGAGGGCGTCCCCGTCATGAAGGTGAAGGCCCTGCACGCGGTCTCAGTCGCGGCCAGAGCCAAGGCACTCTCTCTGTTCTGATTTGCTACTTGACTTCATCTCTCCAGCTGAGTAGGGTTTATACTGTACTGTACGAGCAAGTCTAATCCCAAGACCTGTAGAAAATCTTTTTCGCTGTAACGAGCTTCGAGAAATCTAAAAGTTCTCAGAATATTCACTTGGGCCTTTTGAAAATTCTGTCTCTTTCCAGAAGATGAATGTGCCTTTAAGTTACTTTCCTAACTTCTTTGTCATCTAAGAAGATATAATCGAAAGGTTACTTATTACATAAATGCCATTCACTGATGTTTAAAATGTAATGGGCTAGAAATAGAAGGAGGGGGTCTTAGGGCGTATTCCTCTGGGCTGCGTGGAGCTCTTGTATAATTGCAATATACGAAAGTTCTCTCTCTCCTCCCCTCCTTTCCCCCCCTCTCCCTCTCAGGAGTCACTGAATCTGTGTTCTCCTGGCTTTTCTGTTTGCCCTCTGTTTCCTTCCTCGACTCTTACCTATATTTTTTGTTTGCTTTTCCTTTTCGGCCAGCTCATTAATTCTCCTTTTGACCAATCACTTCTCTGTATCTTTCAAGTCCTTATGTCCAGTTCTGATTTCTCACCCAAACTCCATGCATCTCCAGCTAGCTGTGTGTGTTTCCACTTGGGGGTTTTGCGTGGTAGACACTCAACAAATGATACTTGTCACCTGTCACCTGTACCCAAACTTGCTCCAAATTAACATCTTATCCCCAATTTTCTATTTTTCTAAAGCTGTAACCATTTTACGTGTCATCCTTTTGGAAGTCATCTTTAACTTTCTCCTACCCAAATATCTAGTGAGTGACCAAGGCCTATCACTCTTGTTTCGGAATATCCAGCTTTACGTTTCTGTTATCACTGATACCTTGCATCGGAACAATTGTACCAACCTCTTCATTGGCCTCCAAGATTCTGGTTTATCCCTCCCCCGCCTTTCTTGCATGCCACTAATTTTCCTTAAATACTTCGTTAGTTAGATGGACTACTTCATCTAACTTTGCTCAGAAACTGTCCATGCTCCTCTGTTTTCTGCTTCTCGAGAGCAGGTCTCAGTGCTTTTGCCTCTTGGGGTTCTTTACCTCTGCTGCATTGCACGTGTCCACCTGTGCTTCAGCACTCACGTTAGAGTTTCCCCACCACGTGTGCCTTCCTTCTCGGCTTTCTGGTTTCTAGAAGGCTTTCTTCTGATCCTCTCTCTGTAGGTAACCCTCCTGTCTGTCTTTCTCTTTTTTTTTTTTTTTTTTTTTGCGGCTTGCGGGATCTTAGTTCCCTGCCCAGGGATTGAACCCGGGCCCTGGCAGTGAAAGCGCCGAGTCCTAACCACTGGACCGCCAGGGAACTCCCCCCCACGTGTCTTTCAAGATCTAGTTCATAACTGCTTTTTTCATGAAAACTTCCTGCTCTCAGAGCTCTCACTTTTCTGAACTCCCCTAACGCCAGCAGGGGGCGCCCTGCAGTTAACAGTCCTAAGTCAGTCACCAATCGCGGGGTAATTGTTTTCTCTCTCCAGTAGATAGTAGTAAGCTTAGGTTACGTGTGGGTTCGTTGCAAATGATCAGAGAAGAACCAGATTGTGTGCTGTAACTATTTATCCTCTTGATTCGCAGAAAGCTGTGGTGGGAGATGCCTCAGAAACTGCACTTTTGAAATTCTCGGAGGTCATTTTGGGGAACGTGATGGAAATTAGAAAAAGAAACCGCAAAGTGGCTGAAATACCTTTTAACTCGACCAACAAATTTCAGGTGAGTTTTTCGTCGCCACTGACTCTTCATCATCACTAGAGCAGCATTTCCACCCGTGTAAGCATCCTTTGGTTAATATGTATTGTGAATGACACTTGACTTCAAAAATAGTCCTCAGAGATGCGGGGCCTGGACGTCTGGTAAACCCGGAACAGGTTTCCCTGAAGTAAGTGTAGAAAAAGGGCGGTGAAGGTCCTGCCGTGCCCACGCGTGATCTGTGTGTGTGACGCGGGCACTCGCGTGCTCACAGACGCAGCAGCACCCGCACTGGGTAACTCTGGCCAAGGAGGGGCAGCGGCCGCGCCCCACAGGACGAGAGGAGGGTGGGGCGTGGGGAGAAGCGGCGCTGCCCCTCATCTGTGTCAGGCACTTCACGTGCTTTGTCTCATTTAGTCCTCGTGAGAAGCCTGGGAGGTGGGACCGAGTAATAACCCCAACCGAAGGGTGAGGAAACGGGACTTAGCAAGCGCCGAGGCGACAGAGTCACGCAAGCATCTTAGCGGCACAAGCAGTTTTGACACCGCTGCGTCCTGAGTCTGTGCTTTTTCTACCACAGCACAGAGTCTGGGCGGTTCGGTTGAGGCCACGTCGGTGACCCGTGAACACCAGCCGCGCCGCTCTCCCGTTCTGCCCCTCAGGCCGTGCACACGGATCTCCTCTCCCCCGTGGCTCGGGAAGAGAATGGCAATCCTTGCCTGGTTGCCACCCCTCGTGCCAGGGGCGCCCAGCGCTCACGTTAGGACAGAGGGCGGTTTCTAGCCCAGGGTGCTGGCGCAGGTGGGGTTCCCCGTAGACTCCAAAGCTGAGAGTGGGCCGTCGTGACTTGGTCTTTGCATGACAGTAAATTATATAAATAGGATAAACATGTTTCTGTACAAGTTTCTGGTGATAACCCACACATTTTCTTTCTTTCTTTCTTTCTTTCTTTCTTTATTTTTGGCCGCATTGGGTCTTCATTGCTGCGCACGGGCTTCCTCTAGTTGCGGCGAGCGGGGGCTACTCTTCATTGAGGTGCGCGGGCTTCTCACCGCGGTGGCTTCTCTTGTTGTGGAGCTCGGGCTCTAGGCACGTGGGCTTCAGTAGTTGTGGCTCGCGGGCTCAGTAGTTGCGGCGCACGGGCCTAGTTGCCCTGCAGCGTGCGGGATCTTCCCGGACCAGGGCTCGAACCCGTGTCCCCTGCATCGGCAGGTGGATTGTGCACCACTGCACCACCAGGAAGTCCCACCCACCCACACATTTTCTTTGGAAAGAATTCAGGACTGGAAAATAACTGTGGAGCACACATCTTTGTGGATGGTGGAACAGTGAAAAATCATGGTTAGCAAAACAGACAACTGACAAAACGTATGATGTAAAATGTAGAGGAAATCAGATTTCTGTTCAAAAACATAGTGAAAGGAGAATGAGTAGCAATTCTAAAATAATAATTGTAACAATAGCTATCGTGTGCGAATTTCCACACTTCTCACAACAATTCGGTCGGGCAGGAGAGAAGGAGGAAACGGGACACAGCCAGCAAGGGCCAGAGCCAGGACTCAGGCAGGCCCAGGGTACCATGCTCTTAGGAACTGGGCAGGATGGCCTCCCAACCATGAACGAGACTCGGAGTCCCCCCGGGGCTCCTCTCCTCCGGGGAAGGCTTCCTCGTCGTGTGAGGAGTGAGGAGAAGCAGGTTCTCTGAGGTCTCGTGTACAGAATGTTGAGGGAGAAGCGGGCTCCCCAGAGCTGGTCTAGAAAGGAGAGGGTCCTTCGGAAGAGGCCACAGAGCCTCTGGGATGCTCTTAGCGCCATTTTATATCCACGTGTGAGCAACACTCAGCACTAAGCAAGGTGGTTGGGTGTCGTGACCTTGGAGGGTCTCCGGGGCATCGTTCAACCCAAGGAAACAAAGTGGACAGTCTTAGAAGAGCAGTTCCCCAAACTGGGACGAGTCCATTAAAATATTTTCCGTAGTTGATGGCAAAGTGGAAAATGAGGACGATATTTTATAAAATTTTATATAGAGCTGAAAGTATTGAATTTAGGAGATTATCCTTTAGGTCCTGCATGGTTAGGGCAGGGGCTCCGGGGCCTGCTGGCCAGAATTCAGGTCCCACCTCGGCCCTCTGCTAGCGGTCACTGAACTCTGTGCACCTCAGATTCTTCCCTTGTAAAAGGCAGTAATAATGGTACCCATGGCCGTAGTTTTGAGAATTAAATGAGTCCATTTAATTTCTGGGCAATCAGAACAGTATACACAACAAAAGTGTTTATTATTCCTACTTTAAATGTGAAAATGCCCTACCTTTCAGAAAATGATAGTGACCGTAGATGGAGGTTTTCGGTTTGGTTGGTTAGTTGGTTTTTTGAATGTCGCTACTTGGCCATGTGAAAAAAGCTGCAACCTTACGTTTGCCCTCTATGGTTTTTTGGGGTTGTTTTTTTTTTTTGTACTCATCTCTGATATCCCAAAGTCTATAAACTACTGGTTTAGAATCAACTGGTAGACCCCAAATGATAGAATTTTTCTTTGTAACTTACTCATTCTCTCCCAAACACTCCAGCTTCCTACAATTCTTTCCAGGGCTTAGAAGGGTACCTGGTATAAAATAAGGTCTAGACTTAGCCACTTTATTATTGTCTATGAATTTTTTTCACATTTTTCCCGATTATCTTATTAGGGTGCATCTAGAAGTAGAATTGTGAGGTCAAAGGGTAATGATGGTAAAGTTGTGATTCTTGTCACTTAGCTGTCCCCCCGGGGACCTGTGCATGAGAGGCCGTCCTCACAGCCCCCGCGTCGTCTGTCACCTTCAGGCAGTGGCGCTGCCCACGTGGCTGACTGAGTGCAGGACGGCTCGGGTCTGCAGGGAGGGCAGTCAAGGCAGGAGGTGAGACCAGGAGGCTCCCAGCCCTCTCAGCCCCCGGTCGCCCCAGGAGATCACGTTCAAGGCAGAAGCTTTCACAGGACGACGGCGCATCTGGCTTCCCTAAAGCAGCCCGTTTCTGTTTTTTGAGAGTCAGGCTGAGTTTCCCTCCCGCGAGACACCCTGATTCAAATTCAGGGTGTCCCCTTGGGCTGGGACAGAGTCTAGCGCTCTGCATATTGCTTGGGCACAAAGTAGAAAGGACAGAACGCGCCCGCAGAGCACACTCCTCCTTTAGATATCAAGGACCCGCAGCCAACAGAGGAGGAGGTGTTTTGAATCTTGTCGCGTTGCTCCTTTAAAGATCTGTCCAGCTGAGGCCCTGAGTAGTAAAGACGGTGTCACTGACCGACGCCACACTGAACGTGCTGGACCCCTTTCCCCCCGCAGCTCTCCATCCACGAGACCGACGACCCCAGTGACGAGCGTCTCCTCGTGGTGATGAAAGGGGCCCCCGAGCGGGTCCTGGAGAGGTGCAGCGCCATCCTGGTCAACGGCCAGGAGCGGCCTCTGGACGGGAGCACGGCCAAGGCCTTCCACACGGCGTACATGGAGCTGGGCGGCCTGGGGGAGCGCGTGCTGGGTGAGCAGAGCCCGGCCCCCGCCCCTGAGGCCGCGGCTCCCTGCCGGCCCCCGGCGCACCAGGAGACAGGCCTGCGATGTAGCGGAGCAGCTCCGGCGTCCGCTTGAGTCACAGCGGAGAAGCGGTCAACGTACAAGAGACGCCGTGTGATGGATAGTGTGCGGGGCGGCCCCCTTGCAGATCGGGGGAATCTGGGAAGTTACCGTGGCAGGGCTGGCAGCTCGTTGCGGACCCCGGGTGCGGGAACCGGAAGGGAGGCGGGGGGCACACTCACGCGGAGGGAACCTCGTGGGCCGGAGCGCGGCGGTGGGGAACGCATGGGGTGGCGCGCGCCCCGTCGCGGCCGCGGGCGGACGAGGCGCCTCGGTGCTGGGAAACAGGCCTAGAAGGGTCGGCCGGCAGCGCCCTTTCTTGGCGGGGCCCGGGGCGGAGTGGGTCTCAGCAGGGGGTGCCGCCCTCATTCAGGCAAAAAGGGGTTTGATCCCAGGCAGTGGGAACGTGAAAGTCACATACGGAGACTTCGTGGAGGCAGAACTGGTCAGACCTAGCAGCCAGTTAGAGGGGCAAAGTGAGTTTAAAAAACACGTTGACGTTTCCCACTGAGCAGTTAGGGAAACCGTACTGCCGGTAACAGAGGAGGGGGCGTCAGAGGTGGAAGAAACCCTTAGAAGCACAGCCACCCAGGCAGAGGCCCGTCAGTGGCAACGTAAGGGATATCCCAGGACGTGTTCTGCTGGGAGAATCGGGGGCCCACGAGACAGCGGCTCTGAACTACAGGGTGATGGGTGGGTCCAAGGTAGCAGAAGTTCATACCGACGATAAGGCTCGTTAAATGTCCTGCCGGTAGAGGTGGAATCTGTGGAATGTGTGTTTCTAAAGGACGCTTGAGTCTGTAAAGCAGATAAAATACATAAATGAGTTGATGATGCTTGAAGCGCGCCTCACAGCACCGAGTCGACCCTAACCCGCCTGAGTTGCTCTAGGACCTCACGTTTGACCTCTCCCTCGCACGTGGTCAGAGGCTGAACGGCCTGCCCTTGCCCTGATGCCCCAGTTCCTTGCCTGGTCTGTGCGGGAGCACCTGTTGTTTTCTGTGCCGAAAAGGGCCTTCCCTTCTTTGCCCGGAGCTCGAGGGCGGGCTCACATGGCCTCCCTGGCGAAGTCTTTCCTGCCCTCAGGTGGCTGAGCGCAGTAGCCCTGCCCTGTGATGCTCACCGCGCTCCGGGCTCCTTCGTCTCTTTGCGTCTGTCCCCCACTAAACTGCAACCTCTCGAGAAGTAAAGGCTGTCCGCTTCTGGGCTGTCTGTTGCCAGAACATAACAGAGAACCTAACGGGCACAGGGTAAATTATTTGGGGATGCAACATGTCTTTGCTAAAAGCAACATGTGTTGTGGAACTGAAGGAGCCGAACGGTTCTCGTTAAACTCTATAAAGTATTGGTAAAATACAAAGGACTGAGAGGTGTATGAAAATGTTCCTTCTTTCTTGTGTCGTTTCTTATCCCAGTTTCACTGACTCCCGAATTTATACCCGTTTCAGGTTTCTGTCATCTCTACCTGCCGGTGGACGAGTTTCCAGCAACGTATCCATTTGATGTCGACGCAATGAACTTTCCGACTTCCAGCTTCTGTTTTGTGGGCCTCTTATCGATGATCGATCCGCCTCGGTCCACGGTCCCTGATGCGGTCACAAAGTGCCGAAGTGCGGGGATCAAGGTGGGGCCTACACATTCCTGAGTTAACAAGTCCTCCATGGGCGCTGGATCCCTTTCTAGGAACATTGGTCATGGGACAGTCAGTATCTAGGTCTCTTCAACGAAATGTCATAATTCCCCTTTGTTTAGTCTCCACTTTCACTGTACTAAGATTTCAGTAACTGTCCCGTAAAAGCAGAGTGATTGTGTCCGTGTGGAATAAACCACTAGAGTGACTGCAGCAAGCAGAAAGCTGTGTCCCTGTGCCACGGGGTGGCCACACCTCGCCCTGGACCGGGATAGACAGTGATAGGTTTTGTTGCTTGATCTCGAGGTCCACTTCCCTCGTGATAGAAAAGCCAAAACCTGAATTCTGTGACCGTGTAACTCCCAAGGCTGTGGAGCCTCATGAAGCGGCCCAAGGAGACGTCCTGTCACCCTTTCACAGATAAAGTTATGTCCAGAGGGAAGGCTGGATGTCAGAGGAGGAGATGTAGGAAGCTTAGGAGCCGGGGTAGATCTAGTGGAATCAGCGCGCCCTTCAAAGACGGCTGTTTTCTTTGACCTAAAGGTCACGGACGGCTCATTAGGGCAAACCGTAGCCAGCCCTAGCCGTGCTGGAGCAGGAGACACTGACCTGTCCCCGCTCGAGTCCCCTCACCGTCCACGCGCCCTTCTCATTGTCTGTGTTCTAGATCATCATGGTTACGGGCGATCATCCAATCACAGCCAAAGCCATTGCCAAGAGTGTAGGTATCATTTCCGCCAACAGCGAGACAGTGGAAGACATTGCAAAACGCCTCAACGTCGCCGTGGAGCAGGTTGACAAGCGGTGAGCTCGGAACCCACCCAGCAGAACTCAGGTTCTTAGCCACGGGGCCCTGTTGCCTCTGAAGAGCCGTGCCGTGGGTGCAAACCCCCTTCCTGCCGGACGTGCTCTCGGGCTTACGCGAGGCTGCTTTACTCTATCATGTATGTGTCCGTTGCTTCCTCAGAACTTGACGGAGCACCGGACATGTGCCAGGCGTGGTACTGACACCACGAGGGTTACCTGGATGCGTGTCTTGTATGAAATTTCAACCCAGTGTAGTAGATCTGAAAAGGTCAGTGCCTAACTTAGCGTGAAGAAACTGAAGCAAAGACTTTACAGGAAATTACCAGCCATTGATGCAGTTGTATAACCAAGATATTGAGAACACTTTGCATTCCACGCGCCCTCCTAGTCTGCATCTTGCGTATTTATTCTGTTGGCTTCATAACGTGTAGCTATGGAAACATACTTCTCTTTACTTTTTACATGGTAGTAAATAGAATGGAAGCTTCGTAAGGAAAGACCGTTTTTTCTTGTGTCTCTTAATTCTTTTTTTTTAATTAATTAATTAATTAATTAATTAATTTGGCTGTGTTGGGTCTTCGTTTCTGTGCGAGGGCTTTCTCTCTAGTTGCGGCGAGCGGGGGCCACCCCTCATCGCGGTGCGCGGGCCTCTCACTGTCGCGGCCTCTCCCGTTGCGGAGCACAGGCTCCAGACGCGCAGGCTCAGTAGCTGTGGCTCACGGGCCCAGTCGTTCCGCGGCATGTGGCATCTTCCCAGACCCGGGCTCGAACCGGCGTCCCCTGCATCGGCAGGCGGATTCTCAACCACTGCGCCACCAGGGAAGCCCATCTCCTAGTTCTTTTTTTTTTTTTTTTTTTTTCATCTCCTAGTTCTTTAAATTATGTTCATCCTTTAGTCCAGTCAGCTGTCCATTTATTCTGTGTTCTTTCAACAAATAATTGTTGGGTGCCTAGTATGTATCAGGCACCGTGCCAGACACCGGAGCTATAGCAGAAACGGACCAGACACTCTCCCCACACTTGGGGAGCTTTCCATTGAGCCAGAGGGGAAGAAAAGTAAATTAATTGTGATGTGGTAAGTTCAGCGAAGGACACACAGGGACAAAGGAGCTGGCAGTGACAGCCTGGACTGTTGATCATTTCAATGAGTCAAAGGCATTGGCTTTATTATACTTTCATGCATGTGGGGAAAAAAGGGGAAAACCGAAGAACCTCTTCTAGTTTACCCAAGCATTTATGCCTTTTAGGAGCACAGCTGTCAGGTAGTGAGTTACTGCCAGGGCAACAAATTACCAGTTAAGACGACGAAACAGTTGAACAGCCTCTGGGCACAGCAGCAATATCTGAAGTCTAAGGGTCTTCCACTGCTCCTTTGTGTAAACAGCATTCATCTATGAAGATAGGTTTGGAGCTTTTGTTTATCTGTTTTGATTTTTTAAATAGTAGGATTATACTTTTTCCTACAAGTTACCACACAGGAGAGAGGGGTGGATGCTTTGTGAATGTTGTAGTGTTGTGTTTTGTTTTTGCGGTACGCGGGCCTCTCACTGTCGTGGCCTCTCCCGTTGCGGAGCGCAGGCTCCGGACGCGCAGGCTCAGCAGCCACGGCTCAGGGGCCCAGCCGCTCCGCGGCACGTGGGATCTTCCCGGACCGGGGCACGAACCCCCGTCCCCTGCATCGGCAGGCGGGCTCTCAACCGCTGCGCCACCGGGGAAGCCCTGTGAATGTTTTCAGTTGTCCACTTTATCAACTCCAGCTTCATGATCATAGAATAACAATTTTTGCAGCTCTGGGGGGAAAGGAGACACCCTTTCTTTCTTACTTTTATATATATATATATATATATATATATATATATATATATATATATATATATAAATTTTTAAAATAAATTTATTTATTTACTTTTTTATTTATTTATTTTTGGCTGCATTGGGTCTTCGTTGCTATGTGCGGGCTTTCTCTAGTTGTGGCGAGCGGGGGCTACTGTTTGTTGCGGTGCGCGGGCTTCTCATTGCGGTGGCTTCTCTTGCTGCAGAGCACGGGCTCTAGGGGTGCGGGCTTCAGTAGTTGTGGCTCGTGGGCTCTAGAGTGCAGGCTCAGTAGTTGTGGCTCATGGGCTCAGTAGTTGTGGCTTGTGGGCTCTAGAGCGCAGGCTCCGTAGTTGTGGCACACGGGCTTAGTTGCTCCGCGGCATGTGGGATCTTCCCGGACCAGGGCTCGAACCCGTGTCTGCTGCACTGGCAGGCGGTTTCTTAACCACTGTGCCACCAGGGAAGCCCCATATATATACATTTTCTTACCAGAATATAGGAGGACCTGTAGTTTGCGTCAAGTGCTGGAATTCCAACATTTAGCACTGATAGGAAAGAACAGTCCTAAAAAAAAAGAAGGAAAGCTCAGAACTTTAAGAGTGAAAAAGGCATGCAGTGTTTTGTACTTAAGGATGTTTAAGCTGAGATTAGAAGGCTGAAATGTGGAGTATTCGCCAGGGGAATGGACGTCGACGTAGCAGGACGCGTGAGGCCTTTGCGTGGAGAGTCCAGGGGCTCAGAACCAAGAAGCCCAGTGGGCTGTGGGGAAGAGTCAGAGGGGACAGACGGCACAGGCTGCACCGAGCGGAAGCCTCGGGAGAGTGTTCACGGGGCCGCACAGTCAGATCTGCACGCTCAGTAGTTTCTAGAACCTCACTCTTAGAGTCAGCAGATAAAAGCTTTCCTCAAAGAAGACCTCGATAAACTTTTCCCCCTGCATAGCTCATGGCACAGCAAACACTATAAATAGGAAATAAACAACAGTGAAGAATTTTTACCCGTGTGTTTAGACATACGCTGGATTCTAGGACCCAAAACGTCCCAACAGGCAGGTTTTTTTTACCCTCCTTTTACTTGTTGAGTAAAGCATTGCCCCGGGAAGTACCACCTCTCACACATTCCTGGAAGGAAATGGCTAATTGGCTTTTTCCTAGTGTTGCGTGACGCAAGGAAATGCCTTATTTGCCAGCCTTAGTTCACTGTCTTGACATGAGACCAAAGTATCCCCCAGGAGTCACACGCCCGGTTATCCCACCAGAGGACTAGGTGTCAGGACTTTGGGTTCCAGGTAAAATCAAAGAGGTTCAGCCCGCCTCCCGCCCAGGACAGCGTTTCAACCTTGGGCCCTTCTAGGGACGCTAAGGCCGCTGTGGTGACCGGCATGGAGCTGAACGACATGAGCCCCGCCCAGCTGGACGAGCTCTTGGCCAGCCACTCGGAGATCGTCTTTGCCCGGACGTCCCCCCAGCAGAAGCTGATCATCGTGGAGGGCTGTCAGAGGCAGGTGGGTGGACGCAGCGCCGGGGGGACCTTCCCAGCCTGTCACCGTCCCGCGGGGACACGCAGCGCTGAGCGCTGGGCCCCCACCCGTCGGGGCTGGCCCTCTGCTCTTCGGGGGCCTTGCTGCAGGCTCCCCAAGGGCCTTGCGACAGGGAAGTTTGGAGCTGCGGGGGATGCGAGTGGACGCAGAACAGAAAGCGCCAAGCCCTAAGACAGGGTGCTCCCTGCCGCCTGCACACACACTGGCCTTTTTCCTGCCAGTTTTGTCGAGATATGATTGACGCACAGCACCGTGTGAGTCTAAGCCGTGCGGCACAGTGATCTGACCTGCGTGTGTCATGAAATGATTATTGTCGCAGTAAGTTTAACGAACAGCTGTCTCATATAGATAGAAAATTAAAGGAAAGCATGTGTCATGACATGATTATCGTCACAGTAAGTTTAACGAACAGCTGTCTCATATAGATAGAAAATTAAAGAAAAGCATGTGTCATGAAATGATTATTATCACAGTAAGTTTAATGAACAGCTGTCTCATATGGATACAAAATTAAAGAAAAGCATGCGTCATGAAATGATTATCATCACAGTAAGTTTAGTGAACAGCTGTCTCATATAGATACAAAATTAAAGAAAAAGAAAAAAAATTGTTTCCTGTGATGGGGACTCAGGATGAATTCTCAACGGCTTTCCTCTAATGTTGTATATGTTACATCCCCAGCACTGCTCATAACTGGGAGTTGGTACCTTTGACCCCCTTCCTCCAGTTCCACCTCCCCTCACCCCCCCACCGCTGGTAACCACAAATCTGATCTCTTTTCTTATGTGTTTGTTTTCACGTATAATTGACCTACAGCGCTGTTAGTTCCTGGTGTGCAACATAATGATTTGATATTTCTTTACAATTCAAAATGATCACAACAATTAATTCAATTACCACCTGTCACCTTACAAAGATATTACATATTGACTGTGTCTCCCACACTGTACATTTCACCCCTGCGACTCATTTATCTTGTTAACTGAAAGTGTGTCTTCATCCCCCATGCTTGTTTCAGTCAACCCCCCCACCCTCCCCTCTGGCAACCTCCTGTTCTCTGTATCTATGACTGTTTCTGTTTTGTCATGTTTGTTCATTTGTTTTGTTCTGTAGATTCCGCATATAAGTAAAATCATACGCTATCTGTCTTTCTCTGACTTATGTCACTGAGCATAACACCCTCTAGGTCCATCCACGTTGTTGCAACTGACAAGATTTCATTCCTTTTCTTTATGGCTGAGTAACATATTTACACACCACATCCTCTTTATCCATTCACCTATTCATGGGCATTTGGGTTCCTTCCATATCTTGACTATTGTAAATAATACTGCAGTGAACATTGGGGTGCATGTATCTTATCTAATTGGTGCTTTTGTTTTCTTCAGAACAATACCCAGAAGCGGAATTGCTGGATCCACTGGTAGTTCTATCTTTAAATTTCTGAGGAACCTCCATACTGGTTTCCACAGTGTCTGCACCAATTTACAGTCCCATCAACAGTTCACAAGGGTTCCCTTTCTTCTGTATCCTCGCCAACACTTGCTATTGGTTGTCTTTTTTTTTTTTTTTTTGAGTCTTTATTGAATTTGTTACCATATTACTTCTGTTTTACGTTTTGGTTTTTTGGCCACGAGACACATTGGATCTTACTTCCCCAACCAGGGATCGAACCCGCACGCCGTGCACTGGAAGGCGAAGTCTTAACCACTGGACTGCCAGGAAAGTCCCTGGTTGTCATTTTGATAATAGCCATTGTCACAGGTGTGAGATGGTACATCATTGTGGCTTTGATTTGCATTTTCCTTGTGGTTAGTGGTATGGAGCATCTTTTCATGTGCCTGTTGGCCACCTGTATGTCTTCTTTGGAGAAATGTGTATTCAGGTTCCCTGTCCATTTTTTAATTGGATTGTTTATTTTTTTAATGTCAGGTTGTATGAGCTCTTTGTATAGTTTGGATATTAACCCCTTGTTGGATATATCATTTGCAAATCTCTTCTCCCATTCAGTAGGTTGCCTTTTTGTTTTGCTGATAATTGCCTTTGCTGTGCAAAAGCTTTCTGGTTTGATATAGTCCCACTTGTTCACTTTTGCTCTTGTTTCCCCTGCCTAAGAAGAGAGATCCAAACTAAGACTGATGTAAAAGGTGTACTGCCTATGTATCCTTCTAGGAGTTTTACGGTTTCATATCTTATATTTACATTTAAGTCTTTAATCCATTTTGAGTTTATTTTTGTATATGGTGTGAGAAAGTGGTCCACTTTCATTCTTCTGCATGTAGCTGTCCAGTTTTCCCAACATCATATAGTAAAGAGGCTGTCTTTCCTCCATTGTATATTCTTGCCTCATTTGTTGTAGATTAACTGCCCACATTAGTGTGGATTTGTTTCTTGGCTCTCTGCTCTGTTCCATTGATCCATGTGTCTGTTTTGTGTGCCAGTACCATACTGTTTTGATTACTGTAGCTTTGTGGTATAGTTTGAAATCAGGAAGTGTGATACGTCCAGCTTTGGTGTTTTTTCTCAAGATTGTTTTGCCTATTTGGGGTCTTTTGTGGTTCCATACAAATTTTATAATTACTTATTGTACTTCTGTGAAAAATGCCATTGATATTTTGATAGAGATGGCATTGAGTCTGTTGATTGCCTTGGGTAGTATGGTCATTTTAACAATATTATTCCGGGCTTCCCTGGTGGCGCAGTGGTTGAGAGTCTGCCTGCCGAGGCAGGGGATATGGGTTCGTGCCCTGGTCCGGGAAGATCCCACATGCTGCAGAGCGGCTGGGCCCATGAGCCATGGCCGCTGAGCCTGCATGTCTGGAGCCTGTGCTCCGCAACGGGAGAGGCCACAGCAGTGAGAGGCCCGCGTACCAAAAAAAACAACAACAACAAAAACCCAATATTATTCCAGTCCAGGAACACAGTATATCTTTTATCTGTTTGTGTCATCTTCAGTATCTTTCATCATTGTCTTATAGTTTTCCGAGTACAGGTCTTTTACCTCCTCAGTTAAATTTATTCCTAGGTATTTTATTCTTTTTGATGCGACTGTAAGTGGGACTGTTTTCTTCATTTCTCCTGAGAGCTCGTTGTTAGTGTATAGAAATGCAACAGATTTCTGTTTACTAATTTTGTATTTATTAGTTCTAATAGTTTTCTGGTGGAGTCTAGGATTTTCTTTGCTTAGTCTCAGGTCATCTGCAAACAGTGACAGTTTCGCTTATTCCTTTCCAGTTTGGATTCACGTTGGTTTTAATTATGCACACACATCTCGTTTGGAGCTTGTTGCTCTTGCTTCTGGGATTTCCTGTCTTAATCTTTCCCCCCAAACCCAAAGCGGGCCCTCATTTTGGCTCTGGCTGACCTCGCAGCCTCAAGACAAAGGGAGTGGGTGGCCCCTGCCCAGCCCGCTCACCCGCCTCCTCTTGGTGTCCCCACAGGATGCTATTGTCGCCGTGACAGGGGACGGAGTTAACGACTCCCCGGCTCTAAAGAAGGCAGACATCGGGATCGCCATGGGGATAACGGGTTCTGATGCAGCCAAAAGTGCAGCCGACATGGTCTTGCTGGATGACAACTTCGCGTCCATCATCACAGGGGTGGAGGAAGGTGAGTGGGGTCTCGGGGGTCTCAGCGAGGGCTGGGGCCACCTGTGAAATCAGAAGCGAGTCCTATAAGGAGAAACGTAACGTCTTTGCCCAGGTCGCCTGATCTTTGACAACCTCAAGAAGACTATCGCATACACCCTGACCAAGAACATCGCGGAGCTCTGCCCCTTTCTGATCTACATCACTGCTGGGCTCCCTCTGCCCATTGGCACCATTACTATCTTGTTCATCGACTTGGGCACAGACATAGTAAGTAGCCCTAAAGGGAACAGCGTCTGATAACTTCCCCAGGTGACGGAAACTTCAGAATCATTACCTTCAAGAGCAAGAGATGCACTAAATCAATGCTTCTCAAACCTCGACGTGATGGGGCCTGAAGTTCTGCATTTCTGACAAGCTCTTAAGTGATGCCGGTCTGCCAGCCACACTTCAAAGCAAAGGACTAGAGAGATCGGTCATGTGTTTGAAAGTTAAAACCACTGCACTCCATATAAGAACTTTTCAAGACATCAGTTCTTTACCCTTCCAAAAAAGCATGCCATTGGTCAGTTTCAGCTCACATGCCTCCCTTTTCTTTAGATCAGCATTTCTTTCTTTTTTTTTTTTTTTTTTGTGGTACGCGGGCCTCTCACTGCCGTGGCCTCTCCCATTGCGGAGCACAGGCTCCGGACGCGCAGGCCCAGCAGCCACGGCTCACGGGCCCAGCCGCTCCGCGGCACGTGGGATCTTCCCGGACCGGGGCACGAACCCGTGTCCCCTGCATCTGCAGGCGGACTCGCAACCACTGAGCCACCAGGGAAGCCCTCCCTTTTCCTTAGAGAAGATGCAGATGTCACCAAAGTAGTCCCTGTACTGCTGGGGGCCCAGTGGCTGAAGGGATAACCCACAGCCGCCCCTCGTTAAGTAAAAGAATCTGTGACCTGGAAGCCCCTCACCAAACACACTAAGAAGTAGCCACGATTAACACTCTAAAGCTGCACACTGACCTACAGTAACGTCCCCTAAACCCTCTCCCCTTCTCGGACGAATCCCTTTTAGAAAGCTTCGTGGCAGGCAGTCATTCCCGTGGCTCTGGCTTACACGGGCGACGGGCAGCGAGCAGAGCTCATAGCCCTGCAAGTCGCCACCTCCTCCCTCGTCTCATAGGACACCTGCAGGGCACCCTCCACGCTGCAGGGGGCTGGGGCTATCTTTACCTTAGCGGGGAGCTGAGGCCCCAAGAGCCTGCGGTCAGATCGCTTTCCAGGCTGTTGAAGTTTGCTCACTTTCTCCACTCTAGTGGTTCTTGTGGGCATCACGGGGGAACTGGTTAGAAATGCAGATTCTCTACCCTCCGGGGGGAGGACCTGTGAGAGAACCACTGGTCAGTGGCTGGGCGAAGTGGGAGAGGACAGGAGAGGGAAGTGCTTTGTGACTAGCGTTGTTTAGAACTGGAAGCACAAGGCGATGATAGAAGCCGACTGATTGTTAAATTCCCTACGGACGACACCCGTCCCACGTTGCCTGCACCCTGGAGAGACCAGTTGCCTAACCCCACTGCCACGCCCCAGCCCCTGGGGGTGCTGCGGCGCTTCCCTTCTGCCATAGGGTTCCAGGGCCGGGCCTCACGGGGTCTCTCTCCCTCTAGATTCCCTCCATCGCCCTGGCTTACGAGAAAGCTGAAAGTGACATCATGAACCGGAAGCCTCGCCACAAGAAGAAGGACAGACTGGTGAACGAGCCACTTGCCGTGTACTCCTACCTGCACATCGGTGCGAGGAGGGGCCTCCCAGAGAATTCTTTTTGCCCTGTGGGGCGGGGTTGGGACAGGAGGAGGAACCCGGAGGAGAAGGAGGTCGGGGCAACTCTGAAGGCATTACAGAACCTCTTCTGTTCTTTCAGGCCTCATGCAGGCCCTGGGAGCCTTTGTTGTATACTTCACGGTGTACGCGCAGCAGGGCTTTCGACCCAGCACTCTCCTTCACCTCCGGGTGGAGTGGGAAAAGGGCTACGTGAATGACCTGGAAGACAGCTACGGGCAAGAGTGGGTAAGGGCGGGGACCGTAACGGGGCCGGAGCCGGCGACAGCTTTCTCGGTGAACGGGGCTTGTGGGCCCCTTGGTCACAGCGGTTTGCCTCTGTCGGGGCTCAGCTCGTCTCTCGGGTCAGGTACCTAGAGCTCACCTTTTTTTTTTTTTTTTTTTTTCTTTTTTTTTTGCGGTACGCGGGCCTCTCACTGTCGTGGCCTCTCCCGTGGCGGGGCACAGGCTCCGGACGCGCAGGCGCAGCGGCCACGGCTCACGGGCCCAGCCACTCCGCGGCACGTGGGATCCTCCCGGACCGGGGCACGAACCCGCGTCCCCCGCATCGGCAGGCGGACTCGCAACCGCTGCGCCACCAGGGAAGCCCCAAGAGCTCACCTTTCACATTAGCTTTGCGGTAGGTGTGTAAGAGCACCCAGCCGGCGTGGCCACAGTTGGGCCAAGTCCGTCGAGTTAGCCTCTTTTCCTACTCGCCAGGTTAAAGGACAGGAAGTTATCTTTCCAGACACAAGGACAGGATCCTCCCTCGGTCTCGGTGAGGAGGAGAGAGAGTAGAGGCTTACAGAAAGGCGCTGATGTGCCTCCCTGAAGTTTCCAGCTGGGCCCTCGTGGCCTTCTCTTTCTCTGGCCATTGACAGACAAGCTACCAGAGGAAATACCTAGAATGGACGGGCTACACAGCATTCTTTGCTGGCATCATGGTCCAGCAAATAGCCGATCTGATCATCAGGAAAACCCGGAGGAATTCCATCTTCCAGCAGGGTCTCTTCAGGTACCGCCGGCACGTGACCCCTCACGGTTCAGCCTGGGCCTTTGCTGCCCGGATGATGGGCCTCTGACGGTGCCGGGTGTGGGGGGGCCGGGCCCGGCCGTTCAGAAGCTGTCCGCTCTCGTGTCTTACAGAAACAAAGTCATCTGGGTGGGGATCGCCTCGCAGGTTCTCATCGCGTTGATCCTCTCCTACGGCCTCGGGAGCGTCGAGGCCCTGAACTTCACTATGCTCCGGTGAGGTTCCCTTGCACCGTGGGGAGCGAGGGGCGGGCCCAGATCTGCTGTCGCGGCCTAAATAATCGCTAGGGTTGCAGGGACTCTTTCCCCTCGAGTCTTTCAGAAGAGGTAAAATGGAACCGGTTTGAGATCAGTCCGAGTCTTGGACCTGCTCGTTTTTGTCAGAAGCGGAGGTGGGTTTTCCATCCCTCACCACCCCGTCGCTACCCTGGCACATCACTTCCCAGGCAGGCGTTGTTTCCAGTGGTCGCAGTCCAGTGTGGCTTTAGGTCCAATGGAGTTTCACTCGGCCATGGAATCCACGTCATGAGGCTGGTAGCAGCATCCTGAGTGGATTTAGGTACAATGATCCTCAGTGAAATCCGTCCCACAGAAAAAGAAACTTATGGTGTCACTTATCGAGGGAATGTAAAAGTCGCTCCCCATGAACTGAATCCCCAAACAGAACAGAGTCACGCTTTTAGAAAACACACTTATGCCTGCTTCCGGGGAAAGGTGAGGTGGGCTGACGCATAAAACTCGAGTTTGAAATGAGCACAGGTACCGTTCCGAAAACCGA
The DNA here is from genome assembly GCF_026419965.1 of Kogia breviceps. Classification (NCBI taxonomy): domain Eukaryota; kingdom Metazoa; phylum Chordata; class Mammalia; order Artiodactyla; family Physeteridae; genus Kogia; species Kogia breviceps. Next base: position 1,638,079 of record NC_081325.1, read on the forward strand.
CTATGTACTGGACGCAGTGGAGCCGTTCTCTGCAGTGAGGCAGGGAAGTGAACGAGAAGCTCGGCCCCCTGTGGGGCGGGCCCCCCTCTGGGTGCGTGTGGGTCTCACCTCCCTCCCTGTGCTCCCTCCCAGGCCTCAGTACTGGTTCGTGGCTGTACCGCACGCTGTTCTGATCTGGGTGTATGATGAGGTGCGGAAACTTGCCATCAGACTCTATCCCGGAGGTAAGTAGCAGTATGATTGGGGAGACTCTGTGTCCAGTGCGACAGACCCCCCTCCGTTTCTAGCGTACTGTCTTCTACCTCTACAGGCTGGTGGGATAAGAACATGTTCTATTAAGACCACCTTACTTCCCGAGCCCCCAGCTGCACGACAGAATGTTCTTCATCTTCCGGCCGCCAGCTGGGCGAGGCAGCCGCGGGGACATCGTCAGAACGTGTTGAAGAAGTGACAGAACTGTGGGAAAGATACTCACTCATGTTTTGTCATTTCAAACAGAGATTTAACTGTTTATACATGATTTTAATGTATATATCTGTCTCCTTATTTAAAATATGTGACTTTCGAGGTAACGGGGTAGGGAAGCGTGGCGTGTTTATATGCATAGAAAGGTCACTCGTGGTAAACGATCTCGGGTAATCCAGACATCTGCTGGGCTCTCGCTGTCCCTTAATTCTAGACAGCACTGCTCGAACCTCCATTCCACACTCTGTTACAAGTCCAGGGACCTCCCTAAGATTCCTGGGAATTCCCAGGGAATTCATTACTTCACAGTCACCTTGCTCAGAAGAGGCTGATTCAGCTAGAGGTTTGCCAGGGGTGAAGCGACGGCGCGTGTACATCACGACAACTGGGACGGCCTCACTTCGACTCGCTGCCGGCGCGCTGAAAGGTCCGCATCCCGCCTCTCAGCTTCTTGCGGTCCTTTGAGGCCCTCCCTCCTCCCGAGCCGACCACCCTGACCACCAGCTCCAAAAGGGAGCCCCCGGGGCGTTGGCATAGGCTCGCTTCAGGGGCTCCCCTGGCCCAAAGGGGTTTTCCTTTACCAGGGTTCATCCCCGGCGGAGGACCATTGTGACTTAACACATAAATTCTTTTTTTTTTTTTGCGGTACGCGGGCCTCTCACTGCTGTGGCCTCTCCCGCTGCGGAGCACAGGCCCCGGATGCGCAGGCTCAGCGGCTACGGCTCACGGGCCCAGCCGCTCCGCGGCACGTGGGATCCTCCCGGACCGGGACACGAACCCGCGTCCCCTGCATCGGCAGGCGGACTCTCGACCACTGCGCCACCAGGGAAGCCCCGAGGCCTCATTTTTAAGTAAAATATGTTTTATAAAACTAGGCCTGAGAGTGGTGTTCTAATTAATTTGAATTTGTCTAAAATGCACAGCATAGGATGGAAAAAAATGAGATGTGATTCCAATTTTTTTTTTTTTTTCACTTCTGGTCATTTTACTTTTCCATGGAAGGTCTGAACTCTTCCCTCACCAACATCGCTGCTTTGTCCCCTCTCTGATGTGCGCGCGCTTTTAAGGCAGAATTTCTGTGGAAGGGTCTGTCAGCAGCAGCGCGCAAGAGGAAGCTGTTTTCACTGCCTTTCCGTCATCAGCTGCACGCCCAGCACAAACCGATTTGACAGGATGACACCGGTAAGCTTTTCCCATCCAGTGGCTGTTCCTCCAGCTCTTCTCCATCATTCGCGCAAGCAAGGACACTCCGCTGCTGGCGGCGCTAGGTTGTGTCTCTGGAGCAGGAAAAGGGAGACTTGGAGCCGTGGTTCTCTGCTGTGTTCTCAGAGCCATCATTGTGACTTCATGTAAATCGATTATAATGTAATATGTCACTGTGTATATTTAAGTTACAATAATGTATTTAATCTCGAGGGTTTTCATCTCTGTCTTCAGCCACGACTATCCCTGGACTAATCTGCCGTTTTCCAGGCAGGGTCATGACGACCTTCTCCTTCCAGGTCCTGGCAGGGCAGTAACGCTTCCTAAACTTCAGCTAAGAATAATCTGTCCTTACTCTTCTGCCTGCCAGGCTGTCCAGGTGCCCCTAGCTGTGACGGCTGGCAGCTCTTGGTCCTGCCAGAGCCAGTGGGAGCAGGCTGTAAAGAGAGCACGAAGCTGTAAGGGGTTTATGGTGGGTTGGATTACACTTGAAAGGAGTTAAATTTGAAGGAGAAGTCGCTTCACAGCAGGAACCCTGTCTGGAATACCTTTCATATTGTACGTACCTACCCTCGCAAAAAGCGGACGCTCAAATGTTTGTAAGATGAATAAATAACAAATTTAAGGAATCACAGAAATTCTATCAAGTAGCTTGATTAAGTTTTAGACAGAAAAGAGGCAATAAAATCTCATATCAGAGGGTTTTTGCTTTGTGTTGTTTTAGAGAGACTGCTTCATTGACCCACTAGGGCCTAGACACTTTTTACAAAAAATAACAGTGAATTTAAATCTAATTGGTGTGGCACAGTAACTCAGAGATACAGATATGAGGCTGGCTTTATAGAGGATTTTTTAAAATAATCTGTTTTATTCTGATTATCAAATTGTAACTCATTTTAGAAAATTTGGACTATCCAAGAGTAAAAAGAAAATTAAAACCACCGAGAATCTCACTACCTAGTTATATACCTAAACAAGAGTGGTTATTTCTTTAGGGTTTTTCTATACCTATATTTATTTTTAGGCAGAATTGAAATATAAAGTTTTCCATTCTGCCTTTTTATTTCCCATGGAGGATATGATTCTCATGAGTACACATTATTCCATATTGAGAGTGCTTTTACCATATCCACACTGGAGGATGGCTCATCTATTTCCTACTGGTCATCCTTTTTTTTTTTTTTTTTTTAAAGGTTGCATCTTGTCACTAAATCTTATACCACATATCTCTTTTCCATAAATTTATTTATTTTTGTTTATGATTTTTGGCTGTGTTGTGTCTTCGTTGCTGCGCACAGGCTTCTCTAGTTGTGGCAAGCGGGGGCTGCTCTTCATTTGCTGTGTGTGGGCTTCTCATTGTGGTGGCTTCTCTTGTCGCGGAGCACGGGCTCTAGAGCACACGGGCTTCAGTAGATGCGGCGCGTGGGCTCAGTAGCTGTGGCTCACGGGCTCTAGAGCGCAGGCTCGGTAGTTGTGGCGCGCGGGCTTAGTTGCTTCGCGGCACGTGGGATCCTCTGGGACCAGGCCTCGAACCGGTGTCCCCTGCATTGGCAGGTGGAGTCTTAACCACTACGCCACCAGGGAAACCCTATACCACATCTCTTATTATTTTATAATAGATTCCTCAAAATGGAATTAAGGGGTTAAGAGTATTTTTAAGGCTCTTGATAAATAGTGCCAAATTTATTTTCAGATAAGCTATAGCAATTTATATTCCTGCCAGCAATAATAAAGTGAATATCTTGCCTGTCAATAGGATATGAAAGATCTGTCAACTATAAGAGCTTTTTGTTCATTCAGTTGTCTGCCGTGCAGTCTGAGAAAACAGCAGGGACAAGACAGACTCGTGGAACTGGTGCGCCAGGGGAGCGGCAGAAAAAGTATACATTGCGATCAGGGTTTTTTTTTTGTTTTTTTCTTGTTGTTGTTGTTTTTTGTTGTTGTTGTTTTTGTTTGTTTTTTTGTGTGCGTTATGCAGGCCTCTCACTGTTGTGGCCTCTCCCTCTGCGGAGCAACAGGCACTGGATGCGCAGGCTCAGCGGCCATGGCTTCCAGGCCTAGCTGCTCTGCGGCATGTGGGATCTTCCCGGACCGGGGCACGAACCCACGTCCCCTGCATCGGCAGGCGGACTCTCAACCACTGCGCCACCAGGGAAGCCCGCGATCAGGGTTTTAATAGGTGGCAAGAGGCTTAGACAGTTATTGGATGGGGCAGTGGGTGAGCCCCCTTTAAAGGGCTGGTCAGGAAAGTCCTTTCCGAGGTGAATGAGCACAGAGGAGAATTCCAGGAGGTGTGGCAGGAGCAGGGATACAACAGGAAGACTGGTTCACCAGGCAGCTGGAGAAGCAGGAGGGGATCTTAGAGCACAGGGCCTCGCAGGGTTTCATTGCAAACACAACACCAGGCTGTTGAAGATGATTAACAAAGGCAGGGACTTGCTCCAGTTCACACGTTCAGGTCACTTTGGCTTCTGTGAGGAGGGTGGGAGCACATCCAGGCAAGAATGGACGCGAGCAGGTGAGTTAGGAGCAAGGGAAACGATGATTAAACGGTGCAGGTGGTGACAGGTGTGAGGCCCACACGTGAAGCCCTGGGCCCGTGTGTGTGCGTGTGTGTGTGTGTGTGTGATGTCGCCTAACAGGACAGTGTCAGAAGCTGGTAGTTATCAGGTACCTATTATGCCCCGGGTGCTGTGATAACTTAAAAGCACGGTCTCCTTAATGCTCACAACAACCCCATCAGTTAGTACTGCCGACGTGGCACGGCCATCCGGCACCGTCAGTTTCCCTCCACTGAAGCGGCTCAACTTTAGAAGCTGTGAGGTCATGTCAGGAGAATCTGTGCTTGCACAGAAATCTGCACACTGCACAAAGCACACCCTTCGGGCACGCTTTGCGGATCCAAGCTTATGGAGAACGGATAGCAGCTCAGAACAGTCCGTGTCTGTGACACGCAAACACAGGGGACAGCCCTCCTTCCTCTGGAAAAGCCAGTTTTGCTGCATTTGCACAATCCTCTGGCATCTTCGACTCCAGATGAACAGGTGCCTCTCTGCTCCCTTGAACCAGTTCTAGCAACTGCCTAGTTCCCACATGCAACTATGAGCGGAAGAAATTTAACCCTTGTTCATTTTATATCTGGATGGGAGCCATGATTTTACCTTTTCTTTGAAAATTATCCTTTCACACTGAAGAGAGAGGCAGAAAACCAGTCTTTACTCCTTTCAGGGGCGCGGGGCCTGGACACAGACACCTGCCCGCTGCAGCTGCTATGCAGGACCCCCCGGCCGGCACCCGCGCGGGCTCCGGGGCCAGCTCTGTCCTGCACTTTCGCTTCACTGATGCTGCTTGTTCTGCTTCAGACCAGATCTCTGGGCGGGCTCCCTCTCCTCTGTCCCCATTCCTGGGTCCCGGCCCTCCCTGCGACATACCAGGACCCAACTCAGGGGATTTTATCTTTTTGGTCCAGAGGTTCTAAGATAAAGTGTAATGGAAATTTAAGGCAAAAGCCTGATTCATTTTAAAGGGATAGAAACTCCCTTCGACGGACTCGTGAAGATAAACTGAGATACTGTGGAGAAAAGTATCTCGTAAGCCTGAAAGTACTAGAATTTATTAGTTGGTGTTTTTGCCTACATTTTGTATTTGCAACATGGGATTTCTTCCTCTTGCTGTCACATGAAGCACCTGCCGGACGGGGCGCCGGGCTACAGGGTGTGAGCAGCGCTGAGGATGAGCACCGTGATGCTGCCTCGGAGGAGGGACGGAGAGACGGGACAGACAGACTGTAAATAAACTGTGTCCAGGGCACGGCTGGAGGCCACAGCAGAGGCTCGGAGGCTTGTGGAGTTCAGAGGCCCAGCCCAAGTTTTACGAGGTGGGATTTCAGCGGCAGAGATGAGGGAGAGCCTCACAGGCACCGGGACGGGAAGCGGCAGGGACCAGAGAGGCACATACGGTGTTGGGGCGGGGCGGGGCGGGGGGCTGTGGTCACGATGTGGCCCCGGAAGCAGGCGCCCTCAGGGCAGCTTCAAGCTCGGGGGCGGGGGCGGGGGGGAGGGGACAATAGGGTGGAGAGAGCTCCGCCCCCAGAGGGCCCCTCCCCCTCCAGGAGCCGGGGCCCATTACTGCCCCCTGTCGGCCCTGGGGGGCTGCGGTATGTGACCCAAACCCCTGAGAGGCAGAAATGAGCTTCCCTGTGGGGTTAACACCCTAACCCACGCACCCAGAGCCGGAGCAGGGATGGCAGAGCGTCCCCATAAACCGGGAAGGCTGATGGCAAAGCCTGTGGGTCAGAAAGTGGCCTCCAGCCCTGCGGTGAGCCTCTGAGCCCTCCTGACCTGTCCACACAGGCCCCGCTTGCCCAGCTCAGGGACCTTGAGCTGGCTGCTTGCTCCACTGAGACGCCCCCCGCCCCCCGGCTCCTGGCCCTCCCGCCCCTCCCGGGTCTCCTGACAAGCACCCCTTCTCCCCGACACCCCCCTCCCCTTCCTGTCTTGCCTTTCCTGCAGAGCAGACCCCAGCGTCTGTGCTCACGTTCTCCTGCCGATCTGCTTTGAGCCTGGAGTGTAAGCTCCAGGAGGGCAGGGACTGCTCAGAAGGGGGCCTGCCTGGCGCACAGTACAAGCTCAGTAAACGTTCGGTGGATGAATGGCTGAGAGAGCAAGGAGCGGTGGGCCAGTGGGTAAGGCTCTGCGCTTCCACCCAAGGGGGCCCGGATTCGATCCCTGGTCGGGAAACTGGATCCTGCACGCCGCACGGTGCAGCCAGAAAAGAAGAAGAGAGAATGAGGCACGAAAAGAGGCTGAGAAACCGAAACATGCAAAGACCTACGCTCAGAAGGCAAAGGAAAGAGGGGGCGGACTGATCCCAGAATTTGCAAGCAATTTTTCACAGAGTAAAGTGTCCTGGGCACTGGCTCCAGATAGAGCTGGTTAGAACACTCTTTGTCACATGTGTAGTTCTGACGCTATCCTTGGAGTGTTGTCAGCTCCAGGAGAGGAATAATAATACCTGCCTCGTGGGGCGGTTGAGGAAATTAACTGTGCGAACACAATACCTACTCGGAATCCCACCCAGTATCCGTCCTTTGCGGCTCCTTTGTTCACTCTAAGTCATCAGATATAGATTTATTTTTTATTAATGCTCATATACACATATAACTTTAAGAAATGGGGTCATGTTATACTACGCATATTATACTTTTTATATGTGATCTTTTTCTCTTTTTCGCTTTCTTCTCCCTGCCCCTCCTCCCCAAGTAACCTATATTCACAAATTTGGGTGCAATCTTCCTCACTTTCCTCCATGCTCATATAATCACAAAGAAACAGCATTCCAAGAGTAGCAGTAACACAGCATGAACTTGAAAGCACTCAGAATGGAGTAAAACTTGACTCAGCAAATATGTAGAGAGTAGCAAATACAGGTAATGCCCTAACTTCCTCATTCACCCAACTCTGGACTTGGAGGAAAATCTACTCGAGGCCATCCCAGGGTGGCAGCTTGTGCACGCTTTCCTTCAAGAGGAAAGCTACTTGACTAGCAGGCATAGTGCCTCCATGGGAGTTCCCTCGTGGTCTAGTGGTTAGGATTTGGCACTGTCAACTGCTGGAGGCCCGGGTTCAATTCCTGGTGGGGGAACTGAGATCCCCCAAGAGGTGCGGCCAAAAGAAAAAAAAAGGAATAGTGAGGTTAGTTCTTTTACCATCCTCATGGAGCTCAGCCTACTTTTAGACAAATAATAGGCTCTCAATAGTCATCAAAAAAAAGTGAACAGGGCTTCCCTGGTGGCGCAGTGGTTGCGGGTCCGCCTGCCGATGCAGGGGACGCGGGTTCGTGCCCCGGTCCGGGAGGATCCCACGTGCCGTGGAGCGGCTGGGCCCGTGAGCCGTGGCCGCTGGGCCTGCGCATCCGGAGCCTGTGCTCCGCCACGGGAGAGGCCACAGCAGCGAGAGGCCCGTGTACCGCAAAAAAAAAAAAAAAGTGAACGAGTCAGAAAGTACACTGAGCGCAGACTGGGGGTGACAACAGGAAGAGTGTCAGCATTGCATTGCAGGGGCTAACGCATATGCTGGCTATCTTTAGGAAAATGCAGTTTGCCCCCCAAAGCAAGGCTAATCATGTGAAACAAAGACCAAAAAAAAAGAGAGAGAGAGAGTAATTGAACGCTAAAACGGATGGTGCAGAAAAAGAGATTTGAAAAGAGTGTTTGGTGCCGCTGGGAATCCACCACCCGGGTTCAGCCCTGGTGGGGAAGGTTTGTGTACAAAAGGAAGCGGCTTTATGTATAAAAACCATGGTGCAATATGGCATTTAATATACTGTTTTCACTGAGATGGGCCAGTGAATATAGGAATGAGTGTATCGCGTTCCAGAAAATTCCTGTCAATTCAGATGTGAGTTTTATTTGCCATTGAGATAAAAGGTGAGGAGGTGGGAGAAGGTAAGAGGAGAGCGTCTGAGACAGGCTGAGAATTAAATTTCCCTGCTGAGCCTCCATTCCTCGTAGCTCTCAAATTCCCCTTCAGCACAGCGAGCTTAAGTAAACACGCCCGCATCGTTTGTGCATCTTCTCCCAGAAGCCATCATGCAAATGGAGGCCATCCTGTGAGAATCATAACCAGAGTTCGCGAACCGCCTTTAATGGCACATCTGACCAGAGCGCGAGGAGTAAGGGTGCAGCTACAACCAAAAGGGGCAGCTAGAAAATACCATGGCGGGACAACATCCGCCCGAAGAGTTGACTGTGCTTCTTGAGCTTTGCGTGAAGTGTTTTTTATTCTTTTATGACATCAGAGAGGAGGGATGGAGGGCCTCTGCCCGTGAGAAAAGGGCAGGTCAGAGTTCGGAAAGGTCGAGGGCACCCCTCTGGCCAGCGCCTTGCAGAAAAGCCGCCGCAACGAGAACCCGTGCTCTGCAACAAAGAGCAGCCCCCGCTCGCCACAAGTAGAGGAAGCCCGCGCAAGTAGAGGAAACCCGCGCGCAGCAAAAAAAGACCCAATGCGGCCAAAAATAAACAAATAAATAAATTAATTAAAAACAACAACAACAGCTGTCACTTGAAAAACCTTCTAAAAAAACAAAAAAGACAAATGACCAAGAATTTTCCAGACCAGTATGATAGGAATGAATTCCTCAGATTGAAGAATTGCAATCAGTCTCAGGGAGGGCAAATAAATATCCACACCTTGATATTATAACGAATATATAGAACACCTAAGAAAAACAACTTACCTATAAAGAATGACAATTGGATTGACAGTAAACTTCTCAATAGCAAAAATAAAGGTCAGAAATCAGTATGATGCTATCTCCAAAGTCTGAGAAAAAATAACTGTCAATTTAGAATGTTATGTTACTAAATGATCATTCAAGAATGAAGATGAATTGAAAGTATTTTCATTCAAATAAAAGCTGAGAGCCTTCACCATTAAGATACTTTCACTAAAGACATTTCTTCAGGGTATCCTTGAAGGAGAAAAATTATACTAGAAGGAAGGTATGAGACACAAGAAGGAATAAAGAATTGGCCAGTGTGTGAGTCAATGGCCAGACGTTATAAAACTAGATTACCTGAATAAAATTAGATTATTTCTTAAGCTAGTTGCAGCATACATGAGCATTCATAATTGTATTCTTTTTTTTTTTTTTTTTTTGGCCGTGCCACTCGGCTTGCAAGATCTCAGTTCCCCCACAAGGGATCGAACCTGGACCATGGCAGTGAAAGCACCAAATCCTAACCACTAGACCACCAGGGAACTCCCCATAATTTTATTCTTTATTCCTTATTGTGGGGCTAAAATATTTTATAATAATTTTTTTAATAGTTCAGGGGAGGGAATTCCAGGCAGAGGCCCTAAGGTTGGAAAGAGCTTGACCTACTTACAGAAGTGAAAAAGGCCAGCGTATCTGGAGCATGGTGAGGAGTAGTGGGGAAAATGAAGCTAGACAGGGAAGCAGAGGCCAAATCATAAAACCTCTGAAGGCTGTTTCGAGGACTTGTCCCAGTCAGTGGGAAACCATTAAAGGATTCCAAACAAAGGATTTAAACAATCTAAATTAAATATTAAGATAATTCTGGCTGCTCCATTTGAAAGGTCCAGGAGGTACTAAGACCTATTATATGAGGTCTAAACATGTCACTGTATTTCTCACCGACCCCGATTTACCCAGAATTTATTCAACTGGGATTACCAAGGCATAATGCCCTCCATTTGGCCTGGTGATTATCAGAGTTAATTCCTTTGTACTGCACCACATTCAATCCACCTTATGGCGCAAGAAAAACCTGTATGCAATGAGTTTGTCATTATTCGAATTACAGTGGAAAAGGAGATGGGGCTAATTGCTACCGTGTTGAGTGCAGGGAGAAATCTGAAGGTTTGGAGGAGGGGTAGGTGGCTCTAAAACCGACCCATGAAGGATGAGGAGAATATGAATTGATGAAGAGGAACGAGTGGGCATTCCAGATGAGGGGAACAGGTAACGCCACTCACAAAACTGTAGAAAAATTAGCAGGGTATGTGGGAATACTGGCTTGATTGGTACTCTAAATTCCGTTTCGGATTAGTAATAGAAACTATTGGTTGGGTAGCGTGGAGATAGGTTAAGGAATCAGTACTTTTTCCTGAGGGCAACAAAGTATAAGGATTTTTGAGTACGGGTGGGCTTTTTTAAAAATTGAACTATAGTTGATATACAATGTTGCGGTCGTCTCAAGTGTACAGCATGGTGATTCAGCTTTTGTTCTCTGTGGGGTTTTTTTGCAAATTATATTCCATTGTAGGTTATTACAAGTTATGGGGTGTAATTCCCTGTGCTGTGCAGTATATCTTTGTTGATTATCTACTTTATGTAATTTGTGTCTGTTAATCTCATAGTACTAATTTGTCCCTCCCACCCCATCCCGTTTGATAACTGTAAGTTTGTTTTCTATGTCTGTGAGTCTGTTTCTGTTTTACATATAGATTCATTTGTATTATTTTTTAGATTCCACATATAAGTGATATCATGATATTTGTCTTTCTTTGACTTGTTTCACTAGCATAATATTCTCTGGGTCCATCCACGTTGCTGGAAATGACAATATTTCATTCTTTTTTACGGCTGGGTAATAGTCCATTGTATATATAGACCACATCATCTGAAGCCAATCGTCTGCTGATGAGCACGGGGGATGCTGCCATGACCTGGCTATTGTAAATAGTGCTGGTATGAACGTTGGAGTGCGTGTAACTTTTTGAACTAGAGTTCTCATTTTTTCCAGATATACACCCAGCAGTGGAATAGCTGGACCACATGGTAGTTCTTTTTTTAGTTTTTTAAGGAATCTCCATGCTGCTTTCCATAGTGGCTGCATCAATTTACATTCCCACCCACAGCGCAGGAGGGTTCCCTTTTCTCCACACCCTCTCCAGCGTTTATTATTTGTAGACTTTTCAATGGTGGGCATTCTGACGGGTGCGAGGCAATTCCTCATTGTGGTTTTTATTCGCACGTCTCTAATAATTAGCGATGTCGGGCATCTTTTCAAGTGTTTGTGGGCCATCTGTATGCCTGCTTTGAAAATGTCTATTTAGGCCTTCTGCCCATTTTTTAAAATTCAGTTGCTTTTTTGATATTGAGATGTATGAGCTGTTTGCATATTTTGGAATATTAACCAGGAGTGAGCTTTTGAACAGAATACTTCTGTTTCTATTTCCAAAAAAACATAGAGGGAAAAAGAGAAAATGAAGCCTGTGGGCTGGTTTTTATTCTTAGCAGCCGAAAGCCCCCTGCCGGCCCCAGGTGCTTCATCCACAATATACTTGCCAAATTGCTACCAGATTACTTCACCTGTAGCTCACTCAATTTCCCCAGGACGCTACTGCTTCAGGGCTAAGCCCACACTCCTTAGCCCAACATTCAACGAACCCAATATAACTCTCCAAAAAAGCTCACTTTAAGGAAATTAAAGCTCTGGCTAAAAGTTCTATAAATTCCGAATAGGCCACAGCATCTCCCACCTACTTTCCCTTGCTTACGCGGTTCTTTCTCCCTGGAATGCCTCATTTCTTCTGTTTACCTCTGTAAATTCTTCCCAGGTTTCAAGGTCTAGTGCAAACCCCATATTCGCTAGGAAGGCTTTTCATACAACGCAGACAATTCTTATTTTCTCTAACTTTCCTCTGGCATTTAATACAAGCTGCCTTAGTAGAAGTTACCCTTTTACGTAGAGGGCTACATACCTCTCAGGCAGGAACCTGTTAGTTTATAAATTCTTAACAGCCCCAAACTTTCTCAGCACAAGGCCTTGTAATATATACCATTAGTGTCGACAACTGTTAGTAATAATGACCACCCCTTTGGTTTGAAATTGTTAACCAAATCTCCCCACCGATGGGTAGCTCGATTGGCTTCTCCACTAAGGCCGCTACGATCCACTAGGGAAGGAAGACAACTTCAACATAAAGGATCGTACGCTACTTGAGACGTATAAAGCAATATAGTGAGTAATGCGTGGTGGTGATGCTTTCGACACAGGTTGGGCCATGAAACGCTTCCAGAGGACCACGCGGCCTTGTTTCTCAGGGTCCAGGGGGTAAAACAAAAAACAGCTTCGGGCGACTGGGGGGGGAGGGGTGGAGCTTCCTCGCCGCCGATTGGCTCCCTGGAGCCGCCGCCTCCGGTGATTGGCCACTGCCGCGAGGGACGCCGGGATGGCACGCTGCGCGAGCCTCACAAACGAGGCAGCGACGATGGAGGCCGCGGCGTCGATGGCTCGCCGCGTCGCGTCCTCTTGCGGGCATGTGGAGAGCAAGGGCCAGGCCTGGGGAGCCGCCGAGGCCCTGTGCAGCCGGTGTGGAAGAAGGTCGTCCGGAGCTCCGGGTGAGGGGCTGGGGGTGAGGTCGTGGCCCGCCGGCAGGCAGGGGAGCCGAGGGACGGGCGGGTGGGCAGTGGCCGCGGCGGCGAGAGAGAGCGGGGGAGCCCAGGCCCCGAGCCCGAGTCGACAGGCCGCCTGCGAGGTCGGGACGCAGAGGCCTGGAGGGCGGCCCTCACCCCTCCCTCACCCCCCCTTCCACCCCCTCACCCCCCCTTCCACCCCCTCACCCCCCGCCTCCTCACCCTCACCCCCCGCCTCCTCACCCTCATCCCCCGCCCCACCCCCCGCACCCCCACCTCCCCCTTCGGCCCCTCCGCCCCTTCACCCTCCTCCACCACCCCCTCCCCTTCACCCCCAATCCTCTCCACTCAAGCCCCTCACCCTCCCGCCCCACCCCACCCTATCCTCTACTCCCTTCCCCTCACCTTCCCCCGCCCTCCTCACCCCCTTTCCCCTCCACTCAACCCTCACCCCCCCCACTCCCCGCCTCCTCCACTCCACCCCCCTCCTCCCCCCACCGCCACACCTTGCGCCGCCCCCTCCCTCACCGACCGGTTCGCAGGTTCGGGAAAGGGGGGATGTGGGAATTTGGCCGTCAGCCTGTGGTAAAGCCGCAACGACACGTGATTTTCTTGTGCGGCTCTTGTTGTGGTAACGAAATATTCCTGAAATTAACAGACGGGCGGGGGGCGTGTTGCTCCTTTTGGCTTCAGGCGTTGTTTGGAAAGCAGTCTGTCACTTTTGGGCGTCTTGTGTTCTCTTGTTCTGGGCCGTCGGGGGCACCGTGCGCTCTTGACTCGCCCACCGAGACTCTCCTCCGCCGAAAACGGGTTCAGGTTACTTGAACGGCACCTACCAGGCCTCAGAGCGCTGTGCCTCTGCCGGGGTGAGTTGTTGACTGTCAGCGCCTGGAGCTGCCAGAAGGTCTTACCGTCACCCTGTGTGACTGTCGCATCTTTGTACTTGCAGAGCGAAAGTCAGTTTTCTCAGCCTCTCCGGGACGGACTCCGCTTGGAAGACCTGAGCGTGTCGAGAAAGTTGGTGTGTTTTCCCGCGGAAGAGGCAAGTTTCTCCTGCCCGGATTTTGATCGCTCGCTGCTGTTACGTAGAACATCTCCATTATTTGAATGATGTAGTACTGCAGAATAGAGTTTTAGAACGTGACATTTTTTAAATCACCAGTTCTTTCATACATATGTATTGTCGTGCTGAGAAGTACTCGGTTGGAAAGGTGATACCTCTGCATGTAGAATTGTCAAAGTGCTTTGTAAGCTGTAGTGCAGCACACGTTATCTCCACTTGGACAGTATCAGAAATCTTATAAACATAAAAGCATTTTGATTTCTTTAGTAACATTATCTCTGGAATTTAAATAGAGCTTTAAAATTTAGCTTGGTTGGGGCTTCCCTGGTGGCGCAGTGATTGAGAGTCCGCCTGCCGATACAGGGGACACGGGTTCGTGCCCCGGTCCGGGAGGATCCCACGTGCCGCGGAGCGGCTGGGCCCGTGAGCCGTGGCGGCTGCGCCTGCGCGTCCGGAGCCTGTGCTCCGCAACGGGAGAGGCCACAACAGTGAGAGGCCAGCGTACCGCAAAAAAAAAAAAAAAAAAAAAAAAAAAAAAAAAAAAAAAAAATTTAGCTTGGTTGTAAGAAAGTTTAAGATGTTTCCTTGGCTTAAAAACTAAAGCTCTTTTTGATCAAAAGAATGCAATTATTATAATATAAATCAGCAGGAACACTATAATTTTATAGTAAATGGTGACTAATTTTAGTCATCATTCTCCCTTTTTCTTGCGAAGTCTTTTATTATTATTATTATTTTTTTAACATCTTTATTGGAGTATAACTGTTTTACAATAGTGTGTTAGTTTCTCCTTTACAACAAAGTGAATCAGTTATACATATACATATGTTCCCATAACTCTTCCCTCTTGCGTCACCCTCTCTCCCACCCTCCCTATCCCACCCCTCTAGGGGGTCACAGAGCACCGAGCTGATCTCCCTGTGCTATGCGGCAGCTTCCCACTAGCTATCTAATTTACATTTGGTAGCGTGTATGTGTCCCTGCCACTCTCTCACATCGTCACAGCTTACCCTTCCCCCTCCCCATATCCTCAAGTCCATGCTCTAGTAGGTCTGTGTTTTATTCCCGTCCTACCACTAATCTCTTCATGACATTTTTTTTTCTTAGATTCCATATATATGTGTTAGCATACGGTATTTGTTTTTCTCCTTCTGACTTACTTCACTCTGTATGACAGACTCCCTATCCACCTCATTACAAATAACTCAGTTTCATTTCTTTTTATGGCTGAGTAATATTCCAGTGTATATATGTGCCACATCTTCTTTATCCACTCATCTGTTGATGGACATTTAGGTTGCTTCCATATCCTGGCTATCGTAAATAGAGCTGCAATAAACATTTTGGTACACGACTCTTTTTGAATTATGGTTTTCTCAGGGTATATGCCTAGTAGTGGGATTGTGGGGTCATATGGTAGGTCTGTTTGTAGTTTTTTTGCGAAGTCTTTTAAAATGACAACCTTTTGAAGTGACATAGCTATAATGTTATGATAAAGTAGTGCTTAGAGTATTAAAATCTTGGTATTAGATTTTCAGTCAAGATTATGGTATTTGCCTTCATACATGCTAAGTTTGTGAAAATGATCTTTATATGAGTCGTGTGTGACAGTCGTGGCATCTGACTTCTGCACTGGCGTCTGTCTTTGCCAATGTCTTAGATCATTAAGAGGGGGGGTGTCTTTTTATTTGGAGTATATTTGATTTACAATGTTGTGTTAGCTTCAGTTGTACAGCAAAGTGAATCATTTAAACATATGCACGTATTCGCTGTTCTTTTTAGATTTTTTTTCCCATATAGGCCATTACAGAGTATTGAGTAGAGTTCCCTGTGCTATACAGCAGGTTCTTATTAGTTATCTATTTTATGTATAGTAGTGTGCATATGTCAATGACAATCTCCCAATTTATCCCTCCCCCGCATCCTGTGGTAGCCATAAGTTTGTTTTCTACATCCGTGACTCTACTTCTGTCTTGCAAATAAGTTCATATGTACCCTTTTTAAAATTTATTTTTATTTATTTATTTATATAAATCTGTTTATTTATTTTTGGCTGCGTTGGGTCTTCGTTGCTGCGTGCGGTCTTTCTCTAGTTGCGGTGAGCAGGGGCTACTCTTTGTTGTGGTGTGCGGGCTTCTCATTGTGGGGGCTTCTCTTGTTGCGGAGCACAGGCTCTAGGCACGCTGGTTTCAGTAGTTGTGGCTCACGGGCTTAGTTGCTCTGCGGCATGTGGTATCTTCCCGGACCAGGGCTCGAACCCATGTCTCCTGCATTGGCAGGTGGATTCTTAACCACTGTTCTTAACCAGTGTTAACCAGGGAAGTCCCTATACCCTTTTTTTTAAGATTCCACATGTAAGCAATATCATATGATATTTGTCTTTCTGTGTCTGACTTAACTTCACTCAGTATGACAATCTCTAGGTCCATCCATGTTGCTGCAAATGGCATTATTTTGTTCAAGAGAGAGGTTTTGCCAGTTTCTCATGTCGGCCCTCACTGTCCCCTTCACAGGATGGGAAATATATATTAGCAGAGGGAAGTATGATCAAGTAGAAAGAACGTTAGACTTGGAAACAGAACTAGGCTGGAGTCTGGATTATACCATTTACCCCACATCACCAAAATGTTTATCCATCTCTAGGTCGAATAAATATTCCCAGCCTACTTAGCTGTGATATTTACAATGACCAAATGAAGTACATCAGAGCACTTTATATGATTATAAGAGATGGCAGATTCAAAGTATTATAGGTACCAAATAACTATATAAACAAAGGCAAACAGTACTATGTTGCTCTGCCTGTTTTTTCTTCTTATTTTTCTCCCTCCTTCTGAGTTGTATTGTTTCTCCTGAATTTTGTTTAATCATCCATTTCTAACTAAACTAGATATCTTTTCCTATACAAGAGAATTCCCCTTAATTTTCTCCTCTGATTATACTGAATATTCAATGTTGACGAACTGAAAAGTTTAATTCACAATAGAATTTCGTCAGTAGGTCACCACCATGAACTTCAATGTGGACATGCTTTTTGTGAACTGTGCTTGTTAATTACTGAAGAATACAGCACAATTACATGCCCTGATTGTGAGGTAAGTTTTATTGTCTTTCATACTGAATGTATTACAGCCTAATGTTAAAGGTAAAAATGTTAGAGAAATAAAACATACTTCTAGTTAGGAACTACAAACTTGCATTTTTGCTGCTGAGTCTTTTAAGTAAAGAAACCTAGCAAAAGGTAAAGCTTTTCACATCCATTTTATAATTGTTCAAAGAGATCAAGAAGAATGCAAGGTTAAGGTCATATGCTTATTAGCCTACATATTTTGACTCTGGAGATTTCTGTGGAATATTTCCTTTTTTTATTTATTTTTATTTTAATGATGTATATTCCTTTCAAATCTCTACACCCCCTGCCCTTTTTTTTTTTTTTTGGGCCTCACAGTGAGTGGGATCTTAGTTCCCTGACCAGGGATCAAACCTGCGACCTCTGCAGTGAAAGTGCAGAGTCTTAACCAGTGGATGGCCAGGGAAGTCCCCAAATCTGTGCTCCCCTTGTCCACACCAATACCATGCAAGCAGATTTTGAATTTGCCCCTGACCCTCAACCTTCGTGTGTCATCAAATTTACATTTGTGGAGATGTGTAAAAAAGCAAAACAAAACAGAAGGCAAACAATGGCCTAAAGTTAATGTTAACTTCAGAAGCGCTAAAAATAGTACAGTTGCACTAAAATCTGTGTGCCCGTAATAATGAGAACAAATTAAGGATTTAAAATAAAATTTACTGAACATTCTTTGCATTTCCTACAAATATAAATGTTGCTCAGTTTATATAGTGTGTTCCTAGAAAGCTGTCTTAATCTCTAAATTCATAATGTTCCATTTGAGAGGTCAGAGTTTGGGGATCCGTATGGACTGTTTTCTGTGGCAGGCAGTTAACGTATCGGCAGAGGGCCTGGGATGCACTCCTGGTTCCGCCGCCCTAAGGCCGAGTTACCTCATTTGTGAGATGGAAATCATACCTGCTTTTCTTATCTCGTAGGAGTTGAAGAGTCAAATCTGAATTATGTGAAAGTTCTCTACAAGCTGTAAAATAAGTGTTACAGTCGACCCTTGATTACTTAGGTGTGGATTAACTGGTTGGCAGGTTAAACGTGATAAAAAAATATATAATAATATGTATATAAATATATAAATGTATAATTTGTGAAAGTTTCAATTATAGCATAAACATTTACATATAAGAAAACATCTGTTTTGGAATTACATACTTTGCAAAGCATGGCCTTTATTGTGGGAAATTCCTGTCCCCTTTCCTTTTTTTTTTCTTTTGACAGTCGGTTCCTCAGATGAGGCTCACTACGTAGTTAGGCAGAGGGGAACCTAGCTCCTGGGGTTGAAACGGAATATCCCCGACACGTTGAGTCTGGTGGTGGGTAGAGAGCGAGTGAAGGGAAAAGGAAGAGGCAGAACTGTGTCTGCTCACATCCATCCTGTTCTGACAGTCAAAAACCAGCAGGTTTATTAGAACCGTAATCTCTTGCCTTTTGTGGCTAATGACTTTGTGTTTAATGGTCTCTTAAATCACTATACTTGTATTATTTTTAGTGTTTTGGGTAACATCTAATGAAGTGTTTATAGTGTATTTACAAATATTGGTTTTTGATTTTAGGGTTGTAACAAATCTTTTGTATCATTTGACTAGTTCTGACTCTCACTTTGGGGGATATGTGATCTGTCCCATCCTTCCCTCCTTTTCCCCTTTCCCCCTGTGTTGAGTCCTTCAAGAAACCGTCCTGAAATTGTTACCACTCTTTTATTAGTTTTTAAAGTTTAGATTTTTCCTGATATCTTATATTTGGAATAAGCGATAATAGAAGAATCAAGTCTAAATTAGTGAAAAGTCTGAATTTATAGACTATTTCAGGATTGAAGTTTATTACTTTTAAATAATGGACATTGCTCTAAAAAGTAAGATTTAGGTACCTATATTCACATTAGACATATTTATAATTTATCTTTAATGTTGAAGGCCTTAGGTAGTGCTGATTATTTCAAGCTTAAGCCTAAAATGATTCCATTCAGGGTTAATGGGTATACTTGTGTTCTTATTTCTGAGTTTGGGTGAATATGAATTTATCTACCAGTCTTTATCTTTTATAGTTGTATGGTTTTTTTTAAATAACATCCCTTCTCTGCTCTTGATAGATATTAATGGTTAATAATAACCATTCTATAATTATATACAGCAATATGGCAGGTTTTATTCAAGGATAGGATCATACTTAGGTACCATTCCAAAAATACTGGCATTTTATTGATAATTTAGACCTGAGTCCAAAAATACATTGGGCCATGAGGAAATGATAATTTATTCAATCAATAGGTAATTAATATATATTAAAATCCCATGTGGATTGGAAATGTTAATAACATGCAAATTGAAAATGTAAAATAGAAGAGACTATAGATAATTGTGTAATGTTGGTTGGCGAAGCCTTGTTAAATATATCACTGAAGTCAGAAACCATAGAAGAAATGCTGGTTAAATTTGACTGCATTTTTTCATTTACAAGTAGAAAAAAACAACCAAATGAAAACACCACCATAAATAAAACTTAAGTGACAAGCTGTGCTGGGGGAACGGGGAGAAAATCTTTATTATATATATTAGAAGTTAAGACTCTTTACACAATTTTTACTGAAATCTTTTAAATCAGTTGTATTTAATATTTTCTTACATTTCCTGGGAGAAATGTCCTGTGCCAAATCTACTGGTAGTAACATTAACTTCTTACTATGAAATGACCAGCCAAAGGGGCATAAATGAGAAGGTGGATAGAAATTAAGGTTTTAGCCCCCAATTTTGGGGGTTGCTCTTAAAAATAACATTTGATCCAATGTGATTTTTTTTAAAGTAACGCTTTTCTCCTAATTATCTAATAATAGATAACTGTCTTTGGTACGTTACACTTGAAACCTTGCTAGGACATCCTCTTCACACCAAAGACACATGTGTATTTACATGGGAGACTATGTAACATTTAGTATTCTGCTTTATTTCTCTCAGCATTAACCTATCCTCAGGAGAGTCTCCTACGTTACTTTTAATGGCTGCATAATAAACCCTGGTACATAAGTGCTGTAATATAATCTCTTTATGAAAAACACTTAGGTGGTTTTCAAATTCTTTCACTATATTTTTGCATAATTCCTTAAACCCACTCCCACCAAAAAAAAAAACCCATCAGCAGGTTCTGTTAATTTCTATGTCTTAAAAAAAAAAATCGGTGTTTGTATTAGTCACATTTTAAAAAAATGTTTGGCAATTTAATGGGCAAAAAAAATGAGTATCTGCTTGTTTTAAATTGCAAATCCCTGATTACTAGTGAAATTGAGCAATTTTTCATATGTTGACTTCTCGGCTCTTCTGGGAGGATCTTTATAACAGATCCTTCCAGGTCCTTTCCATATTTCCCTTTTGAATTGTCTTTTTCCTAACTTGTAAGAATACTTCATGTGATAGAAATATTAACACTTCGTTCTGTGTATTTTAACTATTGATATTTTCTCCCAATTTTTCACTTTTATTACATTTAACCATTCAGAAATGTTTCCTTTTTCAGTTGTTTTTTTCCCCCTCCTTCATGGCTTCTAAGTTTTCTTTGATTAGGCAGACTTTTCATCTCAGAGTTATACATATTTATTTTTTTTAATACTTATGTAAGTATTGAAGTATTACATAAGTATTTTTTAAAGGCGCATATTAAATCTCTTTGTTTTATATGATGTAAAGTGGGTATGTAACTTTCTTCTTCAGAATGATTACCTGGCTTTCCCACATGATTTATTGAATAATCCTTCGTCTATTTAATGGAAATGCCATTTATAGTCTGTATGAAGTTCCTGTATATATGAGGATCTGTTTCAGGGCTTTGTTCTGTTCATTTACAGTTGACCCTTAGACAACTCAGGTTTGAACTGTGTAGGTCCATTTATACATAGTATGTTAAAATTTTTGTAATTCTTACACATTATATTTTCCATATGAACTTTAGGATTATATTAATTAGATGTGTTTTAGGGCATTAAATCTTTGTCTTCAGGAACCTAACATAATTTTCCATTTATTCAGTTTTTGTTTTATGATACCCAATAAGTTTTTTTGGTTTTCTTTTCTTAGTGCTTATATTTTTCTTATTAAAGTTATCCCCAAGTATTTTAGAGTTTTGAACATACCTTAAGATAGCATTGTAATAAAGGAAAAAATTTTTTTAAGTTAAAAAAAAAACATTGTAAAATTTTTACAGTAAATTTTTAAAGTAATGTTCCAAGTATTTCCTTTATAAGTGTGGTAAGTATTTTAGTTAATGTTCTGTTTAATTAATAGCTGCCAAATTAGTGATTTCCTCAAAAATTAAAATAGGATAAAAATAATCACATAAGTACAATTTTTCTTTGATTTAAAGAGGATTTAAGGATCTTTTCATTTATTTATGAATGGCTCACTAGTTTTTTGAATTCTGGATAAACAGAATTTATTGAATGACTTTCTGTTTTTTTGTTTGTTTTTAATCTTTTGTCCTAAGGTTGCTTCAACTATAAATACAAAACAAGAATACTGCCCAATAGATGGATGTATTAAAGAAGATTCTTTTATGGAAAAACGTCAGCCTAAAAAGTATGTTCCATGTGCATTTATTTTAGTATTTAAAGTTCAGTATGTTTCTGAAAGAGTTATTTTAGAATTATTGATTAAAGGTCATTCTTAGATTAGTGTTTCTAACCCATTGTTTACAAAGAGCTCTTTAAGTTTATAATTTGAGCTGTTAATGAAATGGAGAATCCAGCTCCTAAAGAAGCAGCATTAGTTTGTCCTTATTTAAAGTGAGGCAAAAAAAGAATGCAAGATTACCATTTCTACACCCTATTTAATTGTTATAGTCTCTTTTGCCTACCTTTAGCTCTTCCAGACTCTCTCCTGTTCTGTGGTTCTTCTTTGCCTGTACAAATAAAATCCAAAATCCTTTAGGCTAGCAGTCATGACTTTTCACATTACTGCTGCAGGTTCTCTGTCCAGATTTAAATGGGTGCTTAGGAACCAACAGAAGAGTTATTTCTTTGGGTCGTAAAACCACTTAGCTAAAGTCTGGCAACCGGTTATTGATGGAGCCAGAGGTCGCACTCAGGCTCATTGAATGCAGGTACTGCCCCCAGCTCCTCTGTCTGTATTCCATCAGTCGCCTCCCCCATAAGCTCTGAGTGGAGTGATTAGAATAAATCTTTAGGACTCTTTGTGGCTCTGCATGAGTCATAACATACAGGAACACCTACATATCTAGCAGATGACTTACCGTGTGAGGGAGACTGACTTTACAAGGGCAGTAAAGACTGTGCACCCGCTCCAGAGGAGGGAGCCCCTGCTCAGCTCCAGCCGCTCACTGGAGCTGTGTGTTGAGACCATCCCAGTGGTCCCAGATTATCCTTTTCTTTTCTAAGACAAAATAGAAATCTGGACTTCTATGTGAGACTTCCTTACTTTTTAAACATCATGCAAGTCAAGTCTGATTGTACTTTTGTTTCGATGTGTATAATGTCAAATACAGTTGCAAAGGTAAAATTTTACTTTCAGAAGTAGATGAATCTGTTGTAGGTACCCCAATTTTTTTCCAAATTGCCATTTTTTAATTAATTCTCCATGTCGAGTGTACTTATGTTAGAAGCTCCTATTTCCTAATTTCAGTAGAGTTTGGTTTAAATAGTCATATATTTTAACATAGAAGTATTCCTTGATACATGATATATTTCCTTCCTGATTTGTCTTTAATATTTTGAAACAGGAATTGAATGATGGACTCCTTATGGCTAATGCATTCACATATGTTTTCAAGAACATGAATATCCACTTTTTAAAGTAATTGAGTGCTTAAAAATTACCTAGTGTATTATTCTATGAGTAACATTTAATCATAGTAAACTATTATAGGCTTATGATTAACTTATTCAGCAAACACTGAGTGCTTACTCCGTGCCAGCCAACATAGGGATATAAAGATAAAAATAGGCCGAAACTCTAGCATCTGTAGAGAAGAAATGCAGCTTACTCTTCGTTGAAATTAACTTGCCTAGTAAATTCATTACCTTTATGTACATTAGGCAGGCCTATAAGTACAGTTTTTAATAGCTGGCATCGGTGTGTATAAATACTTTAATTGAGCTTGGGACAGTTCAATGATTATCAACATCTCTACCAAAAAATATCAGGGAAGGAGAGACGATTAGGAAATTAAAGCACAATTTATACTGTAAGTTGTTATTTTTAGGAATTTAAGAAGTTGAATTCTTGATTAAAATTGTCTTACGTGAAAGCGTATTTAGTCATGATTTTCCTCTCTTTGCATATCATAGATAATTGAGAGCCCACTGTAAGTGTTCTTATAAGTCATCATAAGAATTATTTTTGATAGAGGGTAAAAATCAGAATAGAAGATTTAAATCATTATCTAAATGTTGATACTTAAAATAATGTACTTGACATTTTTCCAGGATGAAGAATTGTTCTCAGGACTTTAAAAAGACTGCTGATCTACTAACTGCTGGTTTAGAACATTCCGCCTCCACACATGGGACTGTTTTGAACCCGTCAAGTGTAACAGAGGTATGAAAACTGTAATTCCTGCAGTGAGTTGAGGCCAAACGTTTTTACTTTGGTAGCTTAACTTTCCTCTCCTCTCAGGGCTCCTGTAGTTATAGATTGTTTTGGAAGCTTAAAGGTAACAGAGGTAAACCTACACTCCTTGCATGCATCTCTTGTTTTATTCTAAACTATGTCTCAACGATTCTTTTTTCTTCCCAAGGCAGCCCATTCTACCTTTGACCACCTCTGTTAGTGCTCTTGATATTTACCTGTATGTAGCTGCTTCCCTTTGAACCTAGTTACTGAATTCAGATTCTGTGAAACTTGTATAAAGTACAAGTTTCTAAATTCTTTTCTTTTTTAAGATTTTTTTTTGATGTGGACCATTTTTAAAGCCTTTATTGAATTTGTTACAATATTGCTTCTGCTTTATGTTTTGGTTTTCTGGCCGTGAGGCATGTGAGATCTTAGCTCCCCGACCAGGGATCAAACCCACACCCCCTGCAGTGGAAGGTGACGTGTTAACCACTGGACTGCCAGGGAAGTCCCACAAGTTTCTAAATTATAGATGTGATTTTCCAGTTATTTTAATGACAACTGAAAGGCCTCATGGCACTCGATGATGATGTAATTGTTGTTGGAAGATTTGAATTTTTTTACCAGTTACTACTTTTGATGACTTTAAATAATGTATTCTTTTAGTTGAAGGTTAGAAACAGAATAAACTCCAAAATGCAGTTGAATGGAGTATTAAGGTTTTTTGTTAAGGAGATCATTAGTGGGCTGGGAGAGGAGAGAGCACTATCTTCAGTATTTAAATCTTAACGTGGCCTAATCATAATCTTGTTTTCTTAAAAACTGTTACTTTTTACATGTATATATTTATGGCCACAATAAAATTTTCAGGTAGTTTTAAGTTGCAAAATGTTTATAGGACATAATCCCGTTTATTCAAAAATATAGCTAAAAAAAGAAATCTGGAATGCTGTCACCAAAACTCTAAAATGTTCATTGTTGCTTGTTTTCAGATTTCTTTAACGGGTCTATGTTGCTTTTGTAACCAAAACGGTAGCTTGATGTTTCTGCAACTAATACAGTATATCTAAGCATCTATTTTTATATTTTGTTTTTGTATGTGGTCCCCCTCCCCCTTCTTAGGAGACTAAAACTGTGGAAGAAATTGATGAAGCATTGAAGGTGGCAGGCCAGAATTTTGAACAATTAAGTATTGCTGTAAAAGTAAGCATTCTGAATGATTAAATTCTATGATAAATTAAGGCATGTTCTCTTTAAATGTGTATATTTAGATGTAACATCACTGAAGGTAGAGCTTAGCACTGAGTTATTAAGTATGATAATCTAATGAGAGAAACGTACAAAAGAATGGAAAACTCTCATGGCCGGCTAGGATTAGTCTCCTAGCATTGTTGTGCTAGCAGCCTGCTGAAATTGGAGCTCTATTAACAAACTCTCGTTTCTGCTTGCTGTGAGCTGAATTTTTTCTT
The DNA here is from genome assembly GCF_026419965.1 of Kogia breviceps. Lineage (NCBI taxonomy): Eukaryota > Metazoa > Chordata > Mammalia > Artiodactyla > Physeteridae > Kogia > Kogia breviceps. The sequence goes on from NC_081325.1 coordinate 1,662,841, forward strand.
GGAAGCATTGCAGATCACCCTTCTAACGTTGCTCATTATTTGGCTGTGTACTGTTACACTGAGTCTTATGCTCTTTTCTTTCTTACCTCATCACCCAAGAGAGAGACTCCTTCATTTATTGACAAACATCAAGCTCCTTGAACCTAGCAATGGCAGATTTACAACCAAGGCCTTCAGAAGGTTATAGCTGAGAAGAAATTTAAGACTTCAACAGATGAATTTGGGAGGGGGGTAAAAATTCATCCCATAACAGGTTCATGTCCTTCTCACATGCAGAATACATTCAGCACATCTCACACCCCCAAAATTCTTAACCTATTTCAGCATCAACTCTAAGTCCAAAATCTCATCTAAGTATCTTCTAAATCAGGTATGGGTGAGACTTGGGGTATGACTCATGCTGGGGCAAAATTTCTCTCCAATCTGAATGTGTGAAACTAATAAATGATTTCCTTCTAAAATACGTTGGTTGGGCAAGCATAGGATAGACATTCCCATTCCAAAAAAGGAAAAATTGAAAGGAAAAAAAGAAAGATCTCAAGCAGTGATTCTTTGCTTAAAAGTATAAAGAAGTATGTAGAATAGTCAACATTTTAATTCAAGTATTTTTAAAATATTTTATATAGGTATAAAGGTTTTTTTTTTTTTTTGGCTGCGAAATGCAGGATCTTAGTTCCCTGACCAGGGGTTGAACACATGCCCCGGTACTGGGACCACAGAGTCTTAACCAGTGGACTGCCAGGGAATTCCCTAATATTATATTCTAAGTTTTTATGAGTTTAAGGAATCCTGCCAGAGAGAAACTCAGCTATCCAAAATGATCCATTTCCTGTACTGATTAAAAGTGATAAGAAGTTTAGAAAACTTAGTGGATTTTCTAGGCCTTTTTGCTAATTTATCAGTAGAGTGCCAACAAAGATGTGATCTTGTTTACAAGTACCAGGATTTAAAGTTTAACCTTGTGACTTATTTTTATTATCTGATCTCTTGTGTTGTTATTTTGAAAAGTCCAAAAAGTACCTTTTACTTTCAAAATTATGTTGAATAATACAGTTCCTACAAAAGAAAAATACCAAATTGGGCCTTTGTATTATGTTCTTCCCAGATGCTCGAACACATATACAATCAAACAAAAGAGGAGACAGTCAGTCTTATAGAGGTTCTGGAGAAACAGTTTGATCAGCTTTTCACTTCCCTCGATTCCAGGTAATAAGTTAAAAATATAGACTCAGTGCAACTGAAGCTTTTAACATTAACTTGTCATTTTATTCCTTTGTACAGACTGAAGAAGTGAGTAAATTTTAAACGAGTTTGGAAGGTAATGGGGTGGTCCCTACAGGCTGATGTTTACAGCTTCAAAATGAAGAACTATTTATTTATTTATTCATTTAGGCTATTTGTCTTCTGGTCCCAAAGCTGTTAAAATAAACAATTTCTTTCTTAAAGCAGTTATCACAGAAAAATACTTTCTAATTCTGAATCCTTTTGTAGAATTCAGCATACTTGGGAAAATGCAAACATACATTTTCATGTGGATAGTTCGATCATTTTTTTCAGGTATTTGCATCAGAGCGAATAATACTCTAGTGATTTTTCTAAACAAATACCATACTGTTACATATCCGTTCTTTTTAAAAATGTTGATATATATGACCTCAAATAATCTTTAATCACACTTTGCATTTCAAGAGACAGGCTCATAAAAGTTGTGATAAATATATGTAGAAAAGGTACTTGTCTGTTTGGCTCTTAGTTCTTTTTTTAGTCTGATTAGGATGACTAGAACATATGCTCAGCACTATGAATGAAACAGTTGATATTCTTTATTCCTCAATGCTGATGGTATCTCCCATTTGGTATTATAACTCTTAAGAGATAGGTCATGTGCAGGCATTTTAAAAATATTTCTTAAAAGTAGTAAATATACATAATGAAGTTTACGTTTTTAACCATTTAAAAATACAGTTTAGTGGTGGGGGGAGGGGTAAATCAGGAGCTTGAGATGAACATACACACAGTATGTAAGATAGATAACCAACAAGGACCTACTGTATAGCACAGGGAACTGTGCTAAATATTCTATGATAACCTTTTTGAGAAAAGAATCTAAAACAGAATGAATATATGTATATGTATAACTGGATCACTTTGCTGTATACCTGAAACTAACAACACTGAGTATCAACTCTACACCAATAGAAGTAAAATTTAAACAGTGCAGTTTAGTGGCATATGGTAATTTTATGTTTACCTCTTTGAAGACTGCCAAACTGCGTTCTATGGTGGCTACACGTTACATTCCCACCAGCAGTGCACAAAGGTTCCAATTTCTCCACATCCTCACCAACATTTGTTGTTTGTTTTAAAAAGATGAGCCGCTTTCAGAATGTGAAGTGATGTCTCATTTTTGGATTTGACTTACATTTCCGTAATGACTGGTATTGTAGAGCACATCTTTTCATGTGCTTATTAATTGACCATTTGTTTATTTTCTCTGGAGAGGTATGTATTCCAGTCCTTTGCCCAATTTTGATTTGGATTATTTGTTGTGGTTGGAGTAGGAGTTCTTTATACATTGTGGATGTTAGTCCTTTATCAGATACATCATTTTCAGATATTCTCTCTTTCTGTGGCTTTCCTTTTGTTTGTGTTTTTTAAAAAAGTTTTTTATTGGAGTATAGTTGATTTACAATGTTGAGTTAGTTCCAGGTGTACAGCAGAGTGATTCAGTTACACATACATGTATTCTTTTTCAGATTCTTTTCCACTGTGGGTTATTACAAGATACTGAATATGGTTCCCTGTGCTCTACAGGAGGTCCTTGTTGTTTATGTACTTTATACAGGGTAGTGTGTATCTAATAATCCCAACCTCCTAATTTATCCCTCCCTCCCTTTCCCCTTTGGTACCATAAGGTTGTTTTCTATGTCTATGAGTTGGTTTCTGTTTTGTAAGTAAGTTCATTTATATTATTTTTTAGATTCCACATAAAAGTGATACATGCTATTTGTCTTTCTCTGACTTCACTAAGTATAATATTCTCTAGGTCCATCCATGTTGCTGCAAATGGCATTACTTCATGCTTCTTTATGGCTGAGTCGTATTCCATCGTATACATATATCACATCTTCTTTATCCATTTCATCTGTTGATGGACACTTAGGTTGCTTCCATGTCTTGACTATTGTACATAGTGCTTCTATGAACATTGAGGTGCATGTGTCTTTTTGAATTAGAGTTTTCATCTTTTCCAGATATGTTCCCAGGAGTGGGATTGCTGGATCATATGGTAGCTCTATTTTTAGTTTTTTAAGGAACCTCCGTACTGTTCCTTCATAGTGGCTGTATCAATTTCCATTCCCACCAATAGTGTAGGAGGGTTCCCTTTTCTCCACAGACTCTCCAGCATTTATTATTTGTAGACTTTTTGATGATGGCCATGCTGACCCATATGAAGTGATACCTCACTGTAGTTTTGATTTGCATTTTTCTAATAATTAGTGATGTTGAGTATCTTTTCATACACCTGTTGACCATCTGTATGACCGTCCTCTTTGGAGCAATGTCCCTTTAGGTCTTTTGTCCATTTTTTGATTTTTTTTTTTTTTATATTGAGCTGTATGAGCTGCTTGTATATTTTGGACATTAAGCCTCTGTTGATCACATCGTTTGCAAATATTTTCTCCCAGTCCATAGGTTGTCTTTTGTTGTTTTGTTTATGGCTGCTTTTGCTGTGCAAAAGCTTGTAAGTTTGATTAGGTCCTATTTGTTTATTTTTGCTTTTATTTCTTTTGCCTTCAGAGACTAACCTAAGAAAAAACACTGCTTCTGTGGCTTGTGTTTTCACTCTCTTGATTGCATTTTTTGATCCAAAAAAGTTTTTAACTGATAAAGTCCAGTTTATCTGTTTTTTCTTTTGTTGCCTGTGTTTTGATGTCATATCCAAGAAATCATTGCCAAATCTAACATCATGAAGTTTTTCCCCCCTGTGTTTTCTTCTAAGAGTTTTATAGTTTTAGCTCTTACATTTAGGTCTCTGAGTCATTTTAAGCTAATTTTTGTATATAGTGTAAGGGAAGGGTCCAAGTTATTCTTTCCCATATGGATATCCAGTTTTCCCAGCACCATTTGTTGAAAAGACAGTCTTTTCTCCATTGAATGGTCTTGGCACTCTTGTCAAAACTCAGCTGAACCATATATGTGAAGGTTTATTTCTGAGCTCTCTTTTCTGTTCCGTTGGTCCATCTGTCTGTCCTTGTGGCAGTAGCACACTGTTTTAATTACTGTGGCTTTGTAGCAAGTTTTGAAATCATGATGTGTGAGCTTTCCAACTTTGTTCTTTTTCAAGGTTGTTTTGGAAGTTTAGGGTCCCTTGAGATCTCATGTGACTTTTAGGATGGGCTTTTCTATTCTACATGAAATATCATTGGGATTTTGATAGGGATGGCTTTGAATTGTAGATTGCTTTGGGTATTGACATCTTAACAGTATTAAATCTTCTGGTTCATGAACGTGGGAGATCTTTCCATTTATTTTGTCTTCCTCAATTTCAGCAGTGTTGTGTAGTGTACAAGTCTGTTGCGTCCTCGGTTATGTTTATTCCTGAGTATATTCTTCTTTTTATTCTGTTGTAAAATGAATTGTTAATTTCCTTTTCCAACTGTTCATTGTTAGTGTGTAGAAATGCATCTGATTTTTTGTGTGTTCATTTTGAATCCTACATCTCTGCTGAATTCGTTTATTAGACCTACTAGTATTTTTGTGGCATCTTTACCTATGAGATCATGTCATCTGCAAAAAGAGATCATTTTCCAACTTCTTGTAAATTTGGATGGCTTTTATATCTTTCTTTTTTTTTGCCTATTTACTCTGGCTAGAACTGACAATGATGTATTAAATAGCAGTGGCAAAATCTCACATCCTTTTCTTGCTACAGTTCTTAGAAGAAAAGCTGTCAGTCTATCATCTAATGTAATGTTAGCTGTGGGTTTTTCTTGTATAGCCTTTATTATGTTGATGTAGCTTCCCTCAATTCCTAATTTGAGTATTTTTATCCTGAAAGGTGTTCAGAACATCACATCCTTTTTCTCTGTCATTTGAAACGACCCTGTGGGGGGTTTTACTTGTTTCTGTTAATGTGTATAACATTAATTGATATTCATATGTTGAAGCTTCCTTCATTCCAGGGAATAAATCCCACTTGGCACGATGTGGTATTTTTTCACTATACTCCTGATTCAATTTACTAGTATTTTATTGAGGATTTTGCATTCATACTTGTAAGAGACATTGATCTATAGTTTTCTTGTAGTGTGTTCATATGGCTTTGGTATGAGGGCAATGCTGGTCTCATAGAATAAGTTAGGAAATGTTTTCTCTGGCTCTTCAGTTTTTTGGAAGAGCTTGAGGAGGATTGGTATTAATTCTTCATAAAAGTTTTGGTGAAGCCATCTAGTCCAGGGCTTTTCTTTTTGGGGAAGGTTTTGATTAGTGATTCAATCTTCTTACTTCTTTTCGGTCTGCTCAGATTTTCTGTTTCTTCATGATTCAGTGTTTGTAGGTGGTGTGTTTCTAGGAATTCGTCCATTTCGTCTAGGTTATCCAAGTTCGTGGCAAACAGTTACTTACAGCACTGTTTTCAAATACTTTTTGTTTCTGTAAAATTGATCATCCTATGCCTACTTTATATTTGATTTTAGTAAGTTGGCTTTTCTCTTGTTTTCCTAGATAGTGTAGCTGAAAGTGGTCAATTTTGATCTTCTCAAAGAACCACCTTTTGGTTTCTTTGATTTTTCTCTATTTTATCCTATTTATTTACTTATTTCCACTCTAATCTTACTCCTCCTTCCTTCTGCTAGCTTTGGGTTTAGTTTGTTCTTTTCTGGTTCCTAAGGTGTAAAGTTAGGTTGTTGGTTTGCCATGCCTTTTTTAATGTGTTTACAGCTGTATATTTCTCTTTTAGCTCTGCTTTCACTGCATCCCATAAACTTTGTTTTTCCATTTTCATTTGTCTCAAGATATTCTACTTGTGTTTTTTTTCTTTGATCCATTTGTGTTTAGTAGTATGTTATTTAATTTCCACATATTTGTGAATTTTCCAGTTTCCTTCTATTATTGATTTCTAGTTTCATTCCATTGTGATCAGAAAAGATACTTTGTATACTTTCAGTCTTTTAAAATGTATTAGGAGTTCTTTTTTGCCCTAATACGTGGTCTAACGTGGAGAGTGCTCCGTGTATGCTTGAGGAAGATGTGTATTGTCTGTCATTGGGTGGAGTGTTTGTATGTTAGGTCCATTTGGTCTACAATGTTGTTTAAGTAGTCTGTCTTCTTACTGATATTCTGTATGGTTTTTCTGTCCACAATTGCAAGTGTAGGATATTGAAGTCTCCACCTATACTTGCAGAGCTCTCTCTTTCTCCCTTATTACATCAATGTTTGCATCATATATTTTGGGCCTCTGGTGTTTGGTACATATGTATTTATAATTGTTCTATGTTAATGGTGAATTGACCCTTTTATCAGTCTATAATGTCCTTCTTTGTCCTGTAACAGTTTTTGACTTAGTGTCTATTTTGCCTGAAATTAGCATAGCCACCCTAGCTCTCTTTCGGTTACTATTTGCATAGAATATCTCTTTCCATCCATTCACTTTCAACCTATGTTTGTCTTTAGGTCTAAAATGAGTCTCTTATAGACCTAACTATATGCTGTCATTAAAAAAAAAAAAAACAACCCAGTCTTCTCTGGTGGTGCAGTGGTTAAGAATCCGCCTGCCAATGCAGGAGACACTGGTTCGAGCCCTGGTCCGGGAAGATCCCACATGGCGTGGAGCAGCTAAGCCCATATACCACAACTACTGAACCTGTGCTCTAGAGCCCATGAGCCACAACTGCTGAGCCTGCATGCTGCAACTACTGAAGCCTGGGCCCCTAGAGCCTGTGCTCTGCAACAAGAGAAACCATGGTTATGAGAAGCCTGCGCACCACAACGAAGAGTAGCCCCCGCTCGCTGCAACTAGAGAAAGTCCACATGCAGCAACAAAGACCCATCACAGACAAAAATAAATTTAAAAAAAAAAAAAAAATCTCAATTTTCTTCCACTCTGTGCCTTTTTTTAAATTTTATTTTATTTTATTTTTGCGGTACACAGGCCTCTCACTGTGTGGCCTCTCCCGCTGTGGAGCACAGGCTCAGGACGCACAGGCCCAGCGGCCATGGCCCAGCGGCCATGGCCCATGGGCCCAGCCGCTCCGCAGCATGTGGATCTTCCTGGACTGGGGCATGAACCCACGTCCCCTGCATCGACAGGCGGACTCTCAACCGCTGCGCCACCAGGGAAGATCCCGCTCTGTGCCTTTTAAAAAAAAATTTTATTTAGTTTTAGTTTTGGCTGCATTGGGGCTTCATTGCTGCACGTGGACTTTCTCTAGTTGCGGTGAGCAGGGCTTATTCTTCTTTGTGGTGTGCGGGCTTCTATATATGCCTAATAGCTTTTTTTGTCATTCATTTCCTCTATTGCTACCTTTTCTGTTTACTTGATTTTTTTTTTGGTGGTGACACATTTTGATTCCCTTCTCATTTCTTTTTTGCATATTCTGTAGTTAGTTTTTTTTGTGGTTATCATGGGCATTACAGATAACATCCTCACATCTATTTCAAATTGAAGCTAGCACAACTGAATTGCATACAAAACCTCTACTTTACATTTCCACCCCTTCTTTATGTTTTGTTGTCACAGTTGCATCTTTATACATTGTGTACCCATTGACATAGCTTTATAGTCATTTTATGTATTTGTTCTTTAAATGCTGTGGAAAATATAGAGGAGTCATAAACCAAAATTACAATAATAATACATTTTGTATTTGCCCATGTATTTACCTTCTCCAGAGATGTTGCTCTCTTTCATTTTAACCTGAAGGATTCCCTTTTGCAAAAAACCCCGAATGATCTGATTTAAAAATGAGGGACTGAGGGCTTCCCTGGTGGCGCAGTGGTTGAGAATCCGCCTGCCGATGCAGGAGACACGGGTTCGTGCCCTGGTCCGGGAAGATCCCACATGCCGCGGAGCAACTAAGCCCGTGAGCCATGGCCGCTAGGCCTGCGCGTCCGGAGCCTGTGCTCTGCAACGGGAGAGGCCACAACAGTGAGAGGCCCGCATACCGCAAAAAAAAAAAAAAAAAAAAAAAAATGAGGGACTGAATAGACATTTTTCCAAAGAAGACCTACACCTGGCCAGTGGGTACCTGAAAAGGTGCTCAGCGTCACTAATCGTCAGGAAAATGCAAATGAAAACCACAATGAGATATCATCTCATACCTGTTAGTATGGCTATTCTTGAAAATACAGGAGATAACAAATGGTAGCAGAGATGTGGAGAAATGCAAACCCTTGTGTATTGTTGGTGAGTGTGTAAATTGGTGCAGCCACTATGGAAAACATACGGAGGTTCTTTAAAAAATTAAGAATCTACTAATTCTAATTCTGTTTATTTATTCGAAGAAAATAAATACACTAATTCGAAAAGATAATATGCACCCCTGTGATCAAAGCAGCGTTATTTACAATAGCCAAGGTAAGGAAACAACCTAAGAGTCCATCAATGGATAAATGTTTAAAGAAGATGTGGGGTGTGTGGATGTGTGTACACACACACACATAGATGTCTGTGTATGTAATGGAATATCACACAGCCATTAAAAAGAAGGGAATCTTGTCAGGCCCTAGATGCGGAGAACAGATTGGTGGCTGCTAGAGGTGGAGACCGGTGGGCGAGGGGGGTGAAAGGAGGCAGGAGGTGCCGCCTCCCAGTTACAAAGTAAGTGTGTCGTGAGGGTGCGGCGCAGAGCGTGCGGCCGCCGTTAGTAGCGTGGTGTCACGTATTTGCGAGCCACCAAGAGAGCAGGTCTTGAATGTCCTTGTCACAAGAGAGAACTCTGTAACTGTGGTGGATGGCAGCTGGACACTTTGCAGTATATGCGATTATGAGTGCATAATGCTGTACACTGAAATTAGCACAATGTCATATGTCAGCATACCTCAGTTTTTTAAAATAAAATTTTTTAAGTTAAGTTTTTGAAGAAGAGAATTGGGCGTTTGCAAAAACAGCCACCTCTCCCAGTCTTTGCAGACTGTCTGTTTGCCTGTGCAGCTGAGTTTTTGGATCAGCCTCGGTGAAGGCTTAAGGTACTTTGAGGATTTCTCTGAACATGTATCTTGCATGAGTGTGGCTTGTTTGACTCCTTTGTATTCTTAGCTGTTTACAATGTCTTAATTTCCTAAAGCATCTCATCCCAGCTTCTCCTTTGAGCCTCAGGCAGGCTGTTGTGTGTCTATATCTGTGGTCTCTGTTGCCAGAGCACCTGTAGCTGTTAGTCTCTCTGCAGCCTTCCCAGCTCACTTTCTCTTGCTGCCTGAGTTCCACATTAAGTAAAACAGCTCTTCAGGCAGCCCCCAGGCAAACGAGGACGTTGCGAATAAGGTTTGCTGCTGCCGCTTCGGAGGGAAAGCATTGGGAACTGCATTGCTGTCTGCAGACCAGGACTGCACCATGCTGAGCAGGGCTCTGGGCGAGGTCAAGAAATGAAATTTCCTACTGATTTGACTGTGGGTTTCTCTCAGTTGCACATTTGCTTCATTGCTGTATACCTTTGTCCACTTCCCAGAGTCCTATAAGATTGTTTTAACCAGTTTTTGGCTCTCATTTGAAATCTCCATTGGGGAATGAGGGCTTAGAGTTTCCTAGTCTGCCATTTTGCTGACATCACTCCCTGGGCATGATTTTTTTAGGAATCATCTGGAACTTATCAAAATGACCACTTATCCCCTAAAGAAATGATTTTCATAAAGTATATATATAATTACTAAAAGTTTTTTGGAATACTTCTTCATCTTCAGAGCCTTGTCACATTCTTATTACTCTTCAGCGTGGCAAACTCTCCTTTTTTGAGGCCAGATTTGATTTTGAGGAAATCATTTCATTTATTTGATGAATAAAATAAGCAAGTTAGACACTGTAATTTTTGGTTAAAATACCTTAATTTCCATAATAATTAATTCCACAGTAAATAGAAAAATTTTTGAGAAATGAGGCACAAATAATGAAGGAATAACTCTGTAAGCTTCATGAGTGATTACTTTGAAGATTATAGTTAATCGCTACCTAAGTTTTGGTTTGGTGAAGTCTATTTTAAGGTCTCATTTTTTATATAAATTTATTTATTTTTAATTTTTGGCTGTGTTGGGTCTTCATTGTTGCACGCAGGCGTTCTCCAGTTGTGGCGAGCGGGGGCTACTCTTCATTGCGGTGCGCGGGCTTCTCATTGCGGTGGCTTCTCTTGTTGTGGAGCACGGGCTCTAGGTGCGCAGGCTTCAGTAGTTGCAGCATGTGGGCTCAGTAGTTGTGGCGCAGGGGCTTAGTTGCTCTGTGGCATGTGGGATCTTCCCAGACCAGGGATCGAAATCATGTCCCCTGCGTTGGCAGGCAGATTCTTAACCACTGTGCCACCAGAGACGTCCTGAAGTCTCATTTTAAATTCATGTAATATGTATCTGCTTATGAAATTCTAAAATGTCTAGGTAGGTCCTTGTGAGGAATGAGTACAGATATGTCTTTATAATGGCACAAGTGACTGCAAGATAGCCAGGATTTCTCTCTTACTTTTAAAAGTGATAGAATCGTCTAGGGTCTGTCACACCTCTGCAGTTCTGTGACAGCTATATCTGTGATGTGGTAACTATATCCTTCTACAAAATTTACCTTTTTTCTAGTTTTACGTACGTAGCTTTCAACTATAATAGATTTCAGGGCTTCCCTGGTGGCACAGTGGTTAAAAATCCGCCTGCCAATTCAGAGGACACAGGTTCGAGCCCTGGTCAGGGAAGATCCCACATGCCGCAGAGCAACTAAGCCCGTGCGCCACAACTACTGAGGCTGCACTCTAGAGCCCACGAGCCACAACTACTGAAGCCCGTCCACCTAGAGCCCGTGCTCCACAACAAGAGAAGCCACCACAATGAGAAGCCCGAGCGCTGCAACGAAGAGTAGCCCCCGCTCACCAGAACTAGAGAAAGCCCACGCACAGCAATGAAGACCCAGCACAGCCAAAAATTAATTAATTTTTTTTAAAAAGTGTAATGGATTTCAGTTCAGTTGAAAGCCTCATTAACCATGTTATGTTATTTAAGTTCATAAAGTAGTGAATTTACCTTTTCGGTACTGTTGAGTTACTTTAAATTTACTTTCATAAAAATGTTCATGAAATACTGAAAAATAACTTTATCTTAAATGAAGGAAAAAGAACCTGTGTGAAGAGGTAGTAAGAAATACGGATGATTACTTATCAAATATAATAACGGCTAAAAGATACATTGAAGTGAAAAAAAATGATTTGGATGCAGCTATGAAGATAGCAAGAGAATTAAAATCCACACCTTCTCTAAGAATATACTGTGACCTGAATCAGGTAGTTTTAACAGTTAATAATGTGAATTATTTCTGTGGTGGCTTATATTACCTACTTTGGAATATAATATTTAAGACTTAACAAGAAGAATTTGTTTTTCAGATTATCCTAATTTGTATTGGCATCAGTTTAGAATTCTTAGGTGTTTGAATTCTAAGATAAACATTAATAAACTTGTTTGGCCTTTTATTATTATTTACCACTTAGGGAAATGGTGCAGTAAAGTCTTTAGAACACACAGTCTGAGAACAAGTAGTATGACATGGAGTCGAAAGTTGTTTCTAGGACAGTTGAATAAAAAATGAGGACAAGTAAGAGTAGCGAAGTAAATAGGACTATTTTCTTTTTGTAAACAGTTAGGTATGACTGTCACCTCTTGACCTAGAAACTTACCAAGATGCCATTTAGGTTTTTCTCCCAACCCCCAGCTGTGCACCTCAGGAGACAAGGTGATTCAACTCTGCCCTGTCATCTAACCATGTGCCTAGAATTAGGCAGCAATAGAAACATGTTTCTTATGAGATCGTTTGGCAGGGCGGGATTAACCATCGATCCTCTTTGCTGATTTCTGTCTTGCTCCCGTGGGGTGTAGATCCTACTCTGTTGTCTATGAATCTTCAGGGCCTCATTACCCATAGATGATCAGATATTTGGACTGAACTGAAGTATAAAATAGAAGCCATTGGTTTACCTGCCTCCAGAGTCTTGAACTTTGAAGGAGAAGAGTTTGCCACCATCTTACTTGACCAGGCCTCCCTCCAGCTGTAGTTCTAAGAACAGTAATAGTTCCTGTGTATTACATGTGAAGCATTAGGAGGTGAAAAAAAGTAAAATCTGGTCTTTACCCTAGTTAGCTGCATTAGGAAGATGGGGAAAAAAAAGAGAGAGAAACGTTTGAGGACAGCAGTGCAAGTGCAAAATGAATCTGATCAGAACCCTGATCGTATAGCTGTATCCCATTTATTAACTACTGTCTTTTGTTATCTGTTAATACATATATTCAGAAGATTTTAAATTTCTTTTGGGGAAAAATTCATAAACTCTTAATTGCATCCCTCCCTTTGCTTGCCTAAAATCAAACCCTGAGCACATTAATTAGTGAAAATACCTAAAGGGTATAGTTTTTTTTCTAAAATCTTAACTCTGTTTCAGCAGTATTTATAACAAAGCAAAATGCACATATGAGTGATACTTTTCTTTTGATTTTAGATTATCTGGACTTTGAAATTAACATTTGAGAGCGAATTGTCACAAGTCACCTCTCTAAAACTAAGGAACTCTCCCAAGTAAGTAAGTTATAATTCAGGAGAACGTCATACTTAAATATAAAAATGTATAAGGTTAGATTTATTAAAATAACAAGCAGTTATAAATTGAAAATTTCGATCAAAAAATGTTTCCCAAATTAGCAACCAAATTAAAATAAGTGTAATTTATGATAAATTAGAAAGTTATTTAAATGTTCTGTCTTTCAGAGTTTTTAATGTTAGCAACTGATTTTTATTAGGGAAAGTAATAAACTTGTATTAGAACATTTTTTTATGCTAAGTATTTAATTTTAGGTTGATTATGAATTGCAGTGAGATCATCTGTATGTTCAACAACATGGGAAAGATTGAATTTGAGGATTCAACAAAGTAAGTATGAGAATGGCAATATGCTATTAGTGTCTGACATGGTGTAAGGGACAGAAGTATTATTTGAGACAGAAAAATTGATGTTCAGTGTAATATTTATGATTCAAAAGCTGAAAAATAATATAAAGGGCAAAATGGTTTTTATCAGTTAAATTCCACATAAAATATTTAAGAATTAAAAGACCTAGAAGGGGTCAGCATTCAATGATATATGTTGGAGTCATCTTTTTAAAAAAAAATTTTATTTATTTATTTATTTATTTTTGGCTGTGTTGGGTCTTCGTTGCTGTGTGCAGGCTTTCTCTAGTTTTGGCGAGCAGGGGCTACTCTTTGTTGCGGTGCACGGACTTCTCACTGCAGTGACTTCTCTTGTCATGGAGCACAGGCTCTAGGCACACGGGCTTCAGTAGTTGCAGCATGTGGGCTCAGCAGTGGCTCGCGGTCTCTAGAGTGCAGGCTCAGTAGTTGTGGTGCACAGGCTTAGTTGCTCTGCGGCATGTGGGATCTTCCCGGACCAGGGGTCGAACCCGTGTCCCCTGCATCGGCAGGCGGACTCTCAACCACTGCGCCACCAGGGAAGCCCTCCAAGTCATCTTTGAGATTCATTCATTCAGCTAGCATTGAACACTGATGTTGTGCTAGGCACTGACACCCTAGATACTGAGATTTATGCAGAGAAGTTAAAGTAAGTAGAGAATGATACACATAAATAATGAAGTACATAATTGCTATGATAGTAGTTTGTGCAGAATTTAATGGAGATGCAAAGGAAGGGAATGATCAGTTCTTTGAGATGTAACGGGTCTTGGGAAGAGGAGCTTTTGTTTTCCCTCATCCATGACAAATGAGTAGCAGTTGGAAAGGACAAAAGGGAGGCAGGCGTCTTTGCAGAAAGAACTGTACGGGTAGTGAGATCACATACTACATTCAGGGACCTGCATGTATAATTCCATATGGCAGAGGATACATAGAGACTGAATCCTAAAGACTTTGTTGTGTGGTGGTATTTGGACTTTATTTCTTAGACCTGTCCTATCCAATATGGTAGCTGCTAACCACGTGTGGTCATTTAAATTTAAGTGTAAATTAATTAAAACTAAATAAAATGAAAAATTCAGTTCTTTGGTTGCAGTAGCCACATGTCAGGTGCTCATTAGCCATATTTGGTTAGTGGCTGTCGGATAGTGCAGCACAGTTTTATTATTGCAAAAGGTTCTGTTGGACAGCACAGCTGTAAATAATAGAAAGCCACTAAAAGATTTTTAGCATGAAAATAGGAATAATTAGGGTACATTTGTAGAGGATAACTCTAGTGACCATAGGGGGTTCTTTGGAAGAATATGAGTCCAGAGGCTGAAGGATGGGTTAGGCTGTTATATAAATTGTCTCAGCAAATGATGAGAAACCAAATGTAGGTAGTAGCACTGGAGAGGAACAGATAGACAATGACAAATGCTGAATAGGGAAAAGTGGTGTAACTTAGTAACTGTCTGGGTGTGGGGAATGAGGAAAAGGGAAGCATCCTCAGTGATTTATAGGCCTATATTTGGTGATGAATTGTGGCATTATTCACCAAGTTTGGAAAAACAGGAAGAAAAGAAGTTGGGAGGGGGAAGATAGTGGGATATGTTGAGTTACTGTTGTTTACTAGGTATCTTGGGAGAAATGTCCAGAGGGAAGTGAGCTCTATGTGCTGAAACTTTACAGGAGGTTCTGAATTTCATTCTTGGTTTAGGAGTAGTCAGAATGTAAATGGTTTATTAGCCCCAAAAGAAAATAAGTTTATTCAGTTGTAGGTGGTATGACTCCTAAGGAAATCGTCCCCCAACAAGCATAATGTTCATTACTCTGAGGAAATAATGAGGGTCCAGCCCACAGCCTTACAAGCTCAGAAACTGATATGAGCAGATCTTACTCTAAGCCAGGTAACCTCATGTAAGCCAAGTTCACAAAACTGACATATAGTCAGAATTCCAGTTTATTAACTTAAGGGGCAAATATAATTGCCACAGGGACTAGAATACACGTTGGCATTCTTTTCCAATATCCAGAGAGACACAAGAAGCCAAATCATCAGAAGTTGCTTTGTTTGAGGTGTTCTCTGAATAAACGGAATAAGGTTTATCGAATAGCTGAACAGTATTGGTCCTGGACAGCTCGCTACATTCCTTTCCCCCCAGGGAAGACCTTGCCAGAGGCCTCAAGTACCAGTCCTTTGGCTCGGCTCGTCTTCCCCGCCTGTGGAGCCCTGGCCTCCATTTGCCTCTGTGACTGGACTTTTCCCACTTTGGTGGATGATCATCCTTTCCAGTCAGTACATTCTTCTAGCTATTTTCATAACTTGAACATGGTTACTATCAAATATTTTTTAATACTAAAGGGTATATTGTCTCTTCAAGAGTCTGTGTTGATCTTGCCTTGGTTTTAAATTTAACTCAGAAGTCTTTTAAATTTCTTCCTAGTTTTTAGGGAAAGTATCACTGTAGCCTGCCTCTGCTGATGATGGGTGGTAATTAAAGAATGGGTTTGCCCAGTGAGAGCAAGTACTGAAGTGGGTCAGGACAGTGCCCTGGAAAAAATATTAAATTTTAAGACAGGGAAAGGGTAATCTGCAACAAAACAAAACCAAGAAGGGGTAGGAGAGAATGGTGTTCTACAAGTAAGAGGAGAAGTCTGTGAGACAGGTTGGTTGGCGGCATTAACTGTCTCAGTAAAGCCAGACAAGAGTTACTGTAAAAAGAAATGTTTTAGGTTACAGAGTTGTCAACCGATATGAATCCTCGGAAGCTATTTGGACCTTTAGTCAATGTGTATTAAGAGATGGGTAAGATAGGTCTGCTGAATCCAGTTGACTTTTTAGGTTCTTACTTCTGATTTCATTTGGCTGCTTCTTCTTCTTTTTTTTTAATTTATTATTTATGTTTGGCTGCGTTGGGTCTTCATTGCTGCACGTGGGCTTTCTGTAGTTGCGACGACCAAGGACTACTCTTCGTCGCAGTGCGTGGGCTTCTCACTGCGGTGGCTTCTCTTGTTGTGGAGCACGGGGTCTAGGCGTGCCGACTTCAGTAGTTGTGGCTTGTGGGCTTAGTTTCTCCTTGGCTGTGGGATCTTCCCGGACCAGGGCTCGAACCTGTCTCCCCTGCATTGGCAGGTAGATTTTTTTTTATTTTTTTATTTTTGGTGGTGGTACGCGAGCATCTCACTGTTGTGGCCTCTCCCATTGCGGAGCACAGGCTCCAGACGCGCAGGCGCAGCGGCCATGGCTCACGGGCCCAGCTGCTCCGCGGCATGTGGGATCTTCCCGGACCGGGGCACGAACCCGTGTCCCCTGCATCGGCAGGCGGATTCTCAACCACTGTGCCACCAGGGAAGCCCGGCAGGCAGATTCTTAACCACTGCGTCACCAGGGGCGTCCTCGCTTGGCTTCTTAAATGGTGATCTCTGAAGAAGCTAAATGTGTCATGGATTAACGAAAATTAAAGCTTTTGAGAATCTCATTTTTTTGATAGAATATCTATACTTTTAGATTTGATAGCCCATATCTGTGTGGATTTATGAAGAAGATAAATTTGTAGATTAGTGGCTATTGAATAATCATACCCAAAGGATTCAGACTGATGGTGATTTTTAGCCTAGATGGAGGTTTCTAGTAATTTGCTCAGGATTGTACCTCTCACTGCTTCCTGCACTTTATTTTTAAGCCAGTGAATTAAAAGAAGAAATAATCTTAGCATAGTTTAAAATCAAACACCTAAGCCAAATCAAAATTTGGATAATTGAAACTGAAAACCTACACCCACTGTTCTTTTAGGATCAGGTCATTGTGACATGACTGTATATCGAGTTCTTTCTTTAGCTTCTCCTGGGTTTTACCTCTTGTTGACCCTTTAAAATCCCTGGGCTTGCTTGGGAATGGGCAGAAGTTTCCGGATAATGGGAATGTTCTAAAATTAGATTGTGGTGATGGTTACCCAACTCCAAATTTCGTAAAAATTAATTGGATTTTATAGTGTGTAAATTATATCAGTACAGCTGTTTAAAAAAATACCTGTGGGACACCTATGCAACTTTAACTCTTTGTATGTGTCACAGTACTGTCATGTGGAAAGCGAATGGTTTTAAGGTGGTTATAAAAAAATTATGAAATGATTTAAAGTAGCCTCTGAATCTTTAAACAGATTGGATCCTCAAGAAAGTGAAATGGGACCGAATGTTCAAAAGAAATATAAGCATAAAAAGGAATTTTCTTGTAGTGGTACGTACCCATCACTAGAAAAGAAAAAGCTTGACATTTCTATCCTAACTAGTGAAGCCCCCCCACCAGCTCCTTTGCAACGGGAAAGCAGTGATCCGCATTTAGAAGCAAAACACTTCCCGCCACAGCACGAGGTTGTTGGAGTAACCCCCTGTGAAACCATTGCTGCTCTGCCTCAGGCGGGACCGAGCCCTGATGTGATCATCGAAGAAGTCATCGAAGAAGACCTAGAAAGTGAGTGAAAATAGAAAAGCAAGGAAACAGTATATTGTGTCTGGAATTAGAAATGGAGTTAGTACCTTTTTGTCCCTGTACTTAACATATTGCTGTTACACCTCATTCTGAGTTAATCTGTTGATTCCATGCCCCTGCTTTCACAATTTTCCAAAGTTAGGATAATTTTTAATGCAATAATATAGCTAAACTCTAATATTTGGTTTAATTAGGGTGTTTGACTTTTTAGTGTTCCAGATAGAAACCTCTATATAAGATGAAAATACTATAAATAAATGACAACCATATTAGCAGAAGCAGTCTGATGACTTTGTTCTTAAATTTAAGAATAGCATATCTTAAATCTTTGTTCTGAGATACAGTCCTTTATAAAATGAACTGTCATGAATGTAGTAGCATCTGTTAACATTTGTTAACAGTAGCATTTGTTAACATTTAAATGTATCATAATTATTTGATTAGATTTCCAGTGTTGGTGTTCTCCCCGTCAACATCAGGGTGAGATACTACTGTGTGTAGTTACATTGTCAGTCTTCTTTAGGACCATTTTCAAGATCTTTGGTTTTCTCCTCCCCGCTGCTCCCAGTCTATTTCATTGATTGAGTTTCCAGAAAGGTATATGGTGTTTTGAATACAAAAAAAAAGACATGCTGTTTTCTCTCATTTCCACAATATTATTATTATCACTGATTATCTCAGTGAGTTAAGAGAACTATCAGGACTTTGCCTGCTGATACAAGGGGGTCTTGCCCTTCCAGTATTTTGCCCATGCAAGTACAGCTTTTTGGTTTTTTTTTTTTTGCGGTACGCGGGCCTCTCACTGTTGTGGCCTCTCCCGTTGCGGAGCACAGGCTCCGGACGCGCAGGCCCAGCGGCCACAGCTCACGGGCCCAGCCGCTCCGCGGCACGTGGGATCCTCCCGGACCGGGGCACGAACCCGCGTCCCCTGCATCGGGAGGCGGATTCTCAACCACAGCGCCACCAGGGAAGCCCGCAAGTACACCTTTTTAAACAGTATGTTAAGTATGCCTTTGTCAACGTAATAACACTAATAACAATTGCCTTTATTTTCTCTTTTGACGGAGCATTCTTCACAGATTATCTTGTGGAGACACCTAGATATCCAAAAGAGCCTCTTCAGAAAAAATCATCTGTTCCTTTTGGATCAAAAGCAGGTACGTTAACAACTCTGAACTTGATGCAGCAGAGTTGATACATAGTAACTCTTATGGAGAGGGAGGCAGTCAGTAAAATGAATTTTACTAATAACTGAAACTTATTTATTTATTTATTTTTGCCACGCCGCACGGCTTGTGGGATCTTAGTTCCCCGACCAGGGATCAAACCCAGGCCCACAGCAGTGGAAGCGCCGAGTCCTAACCACTGGCCCTCCAGGGAATTCCTAAAACTTCTTCCTTTTTAATGTTAAAAGTTCTGGCTGTTACTGGCAAAAATATTTCTGAAATTTATAGCACTTCTCTCAGGTGTCTCCCCAGCTAACATCCTTATCTCTGTACCTCATCCTCAGTATGGGTATTATTCTGTGTGAGCTGTATTGGGTGTAGGTAAAATGATCTGTTTGTTCAGTTTTTATCATCTATCTATATTTCAGTTTCTCTAGTCTTTGTTTTTTAAACATTTTTACTAGATGTACTAGGACACCTACATTGTTCAAAAATTAAATATATATATATATTAAAATACCCTGTGAACCTTTTCCCCTAACCTAGTCCCATTCCATTTGTTCCTTCCTCCCTTCCAGTTTCTTTATTCATACTTGAACAAATACGCATATATTATTTTTCTAATTCTCATTTTTGGTTGTTTTTGTACACAAAACATAGCGTGCCATATACACTGCAGTGTTTTTTTAATTCCTTTCTTTTTTCCTTGGTGGTTTTTTTTGGCCACGTCACATGGCATGTGGGATCTTAATTCCCCAATCAGGGATCAAACCTCTGCCCCCTGCAGTGGAAATGTGGAGTCTTAAGCACTGGATGGCCAGGGAAGCCCCTTAATTCCTTCCTTAACATTGTATTCTGGAGATCTTTTCATATCAGTAGAAACACTTGGCTTAATTACTGCTGTATACAAAAAGTTTCTCACTGTCTTTTATTCTGCCCCACCCTTACTTCCACCAAAACACACATTTCTCCCCCTAAATGCTGCTCAGGATGTTGGTTTTCCCAGACTTTTTTTCATACTTCTCCAGCCTGATAAGATTTAAGATTCAAAGTGGCTATGAGCTAATTATTAGTTCTTTCAGTTTAGTATAGTTTAAACAGGATTTTGTTTCTATATTAGAAACATCGTTATCAGTGGGGTTCTGAGCTCCAATTATGGTTATAAATAAATTCTGAAGTTTTGTTGTAATACAGTAGAGTTACAGCGTATACTCTGACTTTAGAACCTAACTAACTACTGGAACTTCAATTCCACTTATTTAACATCTTTTGCAAATAAAATAAAATGTTTGCAGTTCAGGTTGCTAAAGAAATCATTTTGGAAGTGGGATGTGTTTGTTTTATCAGTCTAGTTACTGTTTGGGTTTTGGGTTACCTTTTGTGGGCCTAGGTATTCTAGAGTTTGCAGTGCTACAAGACACAGTCTTTCAAAGGATACTGCATTCAGTTTTTGTGAATTCTTTCCTGACTTTTGGCTTATTAATGTGGTTTAAATATTCTCATCCAGGTTCTCCAGAGCTAGTTTTTGTAAGCCATGTAATACATCCTTGCCACTTCTACATTCGGAAGTATTCACAAATAAAAGAGGCAGCAGTGTTGGAAAAGAAGGTGAATCAGTTTTGCATTAAGAGTGTATACCTTGATCCTTCAGACATTTTGGAGCTAGGTAATGAAATATTACTCTAAGTTAAAATATGAAGCTTATTTAAATATTGTAATATTGGCCAACCCATATAGACTTTTTGTAATACAAATTTGCAAGCATAAAGGTTAAGTTAAATTTTATTTAGGTAACTTAGCTAAGGATTAAAATCGACTGGTTTTTTTGTGTGTGTGCTCAGAGATACCTAGTAGTAATATTATTACACTATACAATATACATAATTCCAGTGTTTTTAATGTCATTTTAAAGTAATTTTAAAATATTTTTAGTATCATTTGCCAAGTTTAACTGGAGTCATACTAATTTGGAACTTGCTTTCTTTTTGTAATGTTCTTTTCCATTATGGTTTATCACGGAATATTGAATATAGTTCGCTTTGCTATCCAGTAAGACCTTGTTGTTTATCCATTCTATTTATAATAGTTTACATCTACCAACCACAAACTCCCGCTTCATCAAATACCAAATATGGTATTTGTCTTTCTCTTTCTGACTCACTTGGTATGATAATCTCTAGTTCCATCCATGTTGTTGCAGATGGAATTATTTTGATCTTTTTTATGGCTGAATAGTATTCCATTGTATATATGTACCACATCTTCCTTATCCATTCATCTGTCAGTGGACATAAAATTGACTGTTGAGTGAGATAGACACAAAAACTCCATTATGGAGTAAGGTGAGATATTTTTTAAGTTACAAAACCCATGATGGGTTATATAATATGTCCCCTCATCTCAGAGAAAAGTATTCCTCTAAGTGTTCCTTGTAGTATGACGACCTTCCCTTGCTGTCTACATGTGAATGTTGAAGATGTCATTGAACACCTGAGTGAGATAGATGCAGGGCAGTGGCATCCATTTCCTAGGGCCACACAGAGGGTAGTTGGTAAATTTAATCAGTCCATTTTAATTCTAAGGCTGTGTGTAATTTGCTGTAATTTAGGCTTTCATTACAAACGTTTTCTTTGTAACACTTGATTAAATTTGATTTTACTCTAATAAGATGAAGCTATGATTTGTTTGATTTATTAATAGAGCATTTTTTTCATTCTCAATGTCAATGCCTATATATAACTAATACCAAAAAGTACTATATTGTCTGTTCAGCTTTAAATAGTGGGGTTTATTTTTAAATTTTTTAATTTTTTGGCTGCGTCGGGTCTTGGTTGCAGCACGTGGGACCTTTCATTGCAGTGCACGGGCTTCTCTCTAGTTGTGGCACATGGGTTTTCTCTTCTAGTTGTGACACGGGCTCCAGGGCACGTGGGCTCTGTTGTTTGTGGCACTCGGTCTCTCTAGTTGAGGCATGTGGGCTTAGTTGCCCTGTGGCATGTGTTATCTTAGTTCCCCGACCAGGGATTGAACCCATATCCCTTGCATTGGAAGGGGGATTCTTTACCACTGGACCACTGGGGAAGTCCCTATAGTAGTTCTTTAAAAGTGTTACTCTCAGCTCATCTTTGTAGCTTATCAGAATATCAAAAGACTAGAGTCATATACTTCTGATAAAAATGAATAATAATTTTTAAAATTAAAAAATAGTGTTTAGGGACTTCCCTGGTGGCACAGTAGTTAAGAATCCTCCTGCACTGATTTGTGCAGGCGACACGGGTTCGAGCCTTGGTCCAGGAAGATCCCACATGTCACAGAGCAACTAAGCCTGTGTGTCACAACTACTGAGCCTGTGCTCTAGAGCCTGTGAGCCACAACTGCTGAAGCCCGTGTGCCTCGAGCCCATGCTCTGCAACAAGAGAAGCCACCACGGGACTTCCCTGGTGGCGTGGTGTTTAAGAATCCACCTGCCAATGCAGGGGACATGGGTTCAATCCCTGGTCTGGGAAGATCCCACATGCCGCGGAGCAACAGCCCGTGGCATGTGGGATCTACTGAGCCCACATGTCACAACTACTGAAGCCCGTGTGCCTAGAGCCCTGCTCTGCAACAAGAGAAGCCACCACAATGAGAAGTCTGTGCACTGCCATGAAGAGTAGCCCCCACTTGCCACAACTAGAGAAAGCCCTCGTGCAGCAATGAAGACCCAAAACAGCCAAAAATAAATTTTGAAAAGAAAGAGGGGGCTTCCCTGGTGGCGCAGTGGTTGAGCATCCACCTGCTGATGCAGGGGACATGGGTTCGTGCCCTGGTCCGGGAAGATCCCACATGCCGTGGAGCAGCTAGGCCCGTGAGCCATGGCTGCTGAGCCTGTGCGTCCAGAGCCTGTGCTCTGCAACGGTAGAGGCCACAACAGTGAGAGGCCTGCGTACCACAAAAAAAAAAAAAGAAAGAGAAGCCACCACAATGAGAAACACGTGCACCTCAACGAAGAGTAGCCCCCACTCGCAGCAACTAGAGAAAGCCCATGTGTAGCAACGAAAACCCAGCGCAGCCAAAAATAGAATATATTAATTTTTAAAATCGTATTTAAATTCTGAATATCTAAGGAGGGAAGAGTGTAGCGTTAAACTTAATTTTTACAGCTGCAAATAATTCTCTAAATTTAATATATGCACAAAAGAGCTCAGTTTAGATTTAGAAAATGTCCTAAGAAAGCCAAAAAGTCCTTTAAGTTGTCAAGGATAATTATTATTTCAAGGTAGATATACATGATTTAAGTACTCATCATTTTTCTTTTTCTTTTAATTTTTTTATTTTTGGCTGCATTGGGTCTTCTTTGCTGCACGTGGGCTTCCTCTAGTTGTGGCAAGCAAGAGCTACTCTTCATTGCAGTGCACGGGCTTCTCGTTGCAGTGGCTTCTCTTGTTGCAGAGCACGGGCTCTAGGCTCGTGGGCTTCAGTAGTTGTGGCTCACAGGCTCAGTAGTTGTGGCACATGGGCTTAGTTGCTCCAGGGCATGTGGGATCTTCCCAGACCAGGGTTTGAACCTGTGTCCCCTGCATTACCCTGGATTCTTAACCACTGTGCCACCAGGGAAGCCCTCATTTATCTTTCAAGAAATTAATGGTAAGGGAAGAAATGTAATATAATGCTTTAGCAGAGTATCCTCTTATTCCCTTTTTCTACCTGTGTTCTTTATTACAAAAGAACAACAGATGACTTCAATAGACTTTTATCTCATCTACTGCAAGAAAGAATCGTTTAATAGCTTATAGTTTAAAACTAAGAATATTGGTTATATGGTATATCAGCATAATAGAAGGGTTGATGACAATCTCAAGGCCAAAACAGATGTTTTGGTAGAACTTAAAAGGTTGCCCTGATGTGCCTCTCAACTATCCTGTTTTTCTTTTTCTTTTTTTTTTTTTTTTGCGTTACGTGAGCCTCTCACTGTTTTGGACTCTCCAGTTGCGGAGCACAGGCTCCGGACGCGCAGGCGCAGCGGCCATGGCTCACGGGCCCGGCCACTCCGCGGCACGTGGGATCCTCCCGGACCGGGGCACGAACCCGCGTCCCCTGCATCAGCAGGCAGGCTCTCAACCACTGCGCCACCAGGGAAGCCCCAACTATCCTGTTTTTATTAGCATGTATAGAGGGGATTATACAGCATCTGTCTGTATATAATCAGTGATCAAGTCTTACCAAGCATATCTCTGATGCTAGCTGAGTTTTTAAGAGGATGGGCTCTAAGACTCCCTGGGTTGTCTTCCTACCTCTTCTGAGTAGCCGTGTGGCTTGGGCTGGGTTTTCAGCCTCTTTTTGCCTAGTTTCCTCATCTATGGGATAGAAGCACCATCTCCATGGGTTTGTTGTGGGGAGGAGGTGAATTCAAGCACAAAATACTGAGAACATTGCTGAGCCTATAGTAAAAATAAAAGTTCTTTCTAACTTGATATTTTTTTCTGGTTATTAATTTGTAAATCATCTGATCCCTCCATAAGGGAAGACCATAAGGTCTTCCTCTGCTGCTTGGTCCTTGGTTCATCTTCCCCTTCTCTGAACTCCACTTTGTATTAATTTCTTAATTTTGGCCTTTCACACTCTCCTTTTCTTGGTTTCTTTACTTTCACTCCCCTTTTACCAAGAGAAGGTCATTGCTGCTTTATGCTGCTAAAGTGTTTTATAGATTTCGGTATATATATATATATATATATATATATATATATGTATTTGCATGTGTGTACACGCACAAGTATAGGTTTTTATTGTTATAAGTACAGTGTATTATAGTCACTTACTTGCCTGTCTCCTTTCCTTTCTTGAGCTTCTTGATAGCAGGACAGTCTTACTCATCTTTGTTATAGTTTATAAAACACAGGTCCTCAGTAAAGGACTGCTGGCTTTGTTTTCTTTTTTACCTCCCCGTCTAGGACATAAGTTTCTGTATAACAGAAACTGCCAAAATACACTACCTTTTAATCTCTCTCATAGCACTTGACACAGTACTGTATCATCAGTTAATAAATGAATTAAGACTTCTTAGTGGTGGACCTAATGTACATGTTTGTAAATTAGAGCTCATTAGATATTTTTCTTCATAAACATTGGTAATGATTTGTCTCCATTATTTAGGTGCAAGAATATTTGTCAACAGTATTGAAAATGGAATGTGGTGTCGAGGAACTATTACTGAATTAATTCCAATAGGAAGTGAAAGTATTAGAAAACCTTGTATTCCAACCAAATTCTCAGTCCACAAAGTTGCACTAATACAAATATTCATGATAGATTTTGGAAATTCTGAAGTCCTAATTGTTACAGGGTATGTAATTTTTTAATTACTATGTGTTCCTGGTCTGCTTAGAAACACTTGTGATGGGGGAGGAGGGGAGATACTAAAGAAGAAAGAAAAGTAGGAAGAGGTAGAGAGGAACAAGTTATCCTTCTTCACTTCAAGGCATATACCTTTTATTTTGCTTTGTAATTTGTCTTACTAATTACTAAATTAGTAAAGTATTAGCTATCAGTGTTACTAGATGGGGAGCTTGGAAAAAGAACTTTCTGATGTTTCAAACTTAAATGCTCTTCTATATAGCCTCAGAGCAGGAAATGAAGCACAAAAATGGTTCATTTAAATAAAGTGTTACAGTTAGTTGCCAGATGATTAAAATTTTTAATCATATTTCTATAATTTCATTATTGTATGTTAAAGTGGCATAGTGTCTAACTCTAGGTATTCTAAACTGTTTCCCTCAGTCTTCTAGGAAAATAAAACAAACTGAAAATGTTCGTCTAGTAAGGACCAGTATTAACTCTTGCATGGTCACTTTATTAAATGGTCATAGCTTTATAAATAGATTTCTATTTGGGGGTGTCATTATGCCTTTTAAATTTAAACCAAATAGGTATATGAAAAACAGTCCAGATGAAGGCAGTTGAGATTTATTTCTATAGGTAGAAACAGTGTCTGTGTTTATAAAAGCTAGATTAAATCTATATAGTGAGATAGTATGAATCAGAATATAACTTTCTAAGATAAAAATACCATATATTAACACATTTATATGGAATCTAGAGAAATGGTACTGATGAACCTAATGGCAGGGCAGGAATAGAGATGCAGACGTAGAGAATGGACTTGAGGACACAGTGGGGGAAGGGTAAACTGGGACAAAGTGAGAGAGTAGCATTGACATATATACACTACCACATGTAAAACAGATAGCTAGTGGGAAGCAGCTGCATAGCACAGGGAGATCAGCTGGGTGCTTTGTGACCACCTAGAGGCGAGGGATAGGGAGGGTGGGAGGGAGATGCAGGAGGGAGGAGATATGGGGATATATGTATATGTATAGCTGATTTACTTTGTTATACAGCAGCAACTAACACACCATTGTAAAGCAATTATAATTCAATAAAGATGTAAAAATAAGTAAATTTTTAAAAGAGTATAACTTCCTAGAAGATTTAACTTAAAGAGAGTATCCTTAGAAATGCATACCTTTTGTGGGGTAAGGCAAGCTTGGGCTTGAAGCATTATTTTCAGTAAATATTGCTTGAATTCTTCCCAGAGTTGGTGATACTCATGTGAGATCAGAACACATTTCTAAGCAGCATGTCACACTAAATGACTTGTGTCTGGCTCTGAGGAAGTCTGAGCCATATATTGAAGGGCTGCTGAAAGACATCCAGCCATTAGCACAGCCATGCTCATTGAAAGACATTGTTCCACAGAATTCAGTAAGTGAGACTTAAATTATTTCTTATTCAGGGGCCAAATAGTTCAGTTTTAGCTATGCATTACTGATCAGATTACTGAATGTAGGTTCAGTTCTCTTGTTAAATGCATTTTGTATGATAAACTATTGGTGCCAATAAAAAAGGAAATGAGCTTCAGTTTCTACAATTAGAATCGTTCTTAATGGGAAACTGAGTTGAATATGCATATATGAACATAATGATGGGTGAAATATCCAAGTAAACCTTAAAATTTTGGAGTCAAATAAATATGGAGAGAAAAATAAATTTTAATTGTTATGTGTGGCGTGTTTCCATTCAATTCTTCACTATTTCCATGGCCCTTTGCTCGCTACTTACCTATATTGCATTCTGCTTTGTATTATTAATGAATATTTATTCCCCAGAAAGATTTAAAACTCCTACGAGACAGAAATTGTGTGTAAAAATACTCGTTAAGCAGTTATATTATTATAAAGTCTGTGAAAGCGGGAGTCTGCACCTTTGCTCATCTTTGTATTCCAGCACTTAGCAAATCACTGAGCACGTAGTAGGCTTTCAGCAAATATTTGAAAGAATGAACAAATGAATAAAAAAGTAAAAGGAAAAACATAAACATATTAGCCCTGGTATTTTCCTCAAAATGGGAAAATTATCTTGGCTTTAATTTTATCTTTTATTTTTTTTTTGCCTTTTCTATTCTGAGTGGGCTTTACTTTTTTTTTTTTTTTTTTTTTTTTTTTTTTTTTGCGGTATGTGGGCCTCTCACTGTTGCGGCCTCTCCCGTTGCGGAGCACAGGCTCCGGACGCACAGGCCCAGCGGCCATGGCTCACGGGCTTAGTTGCTCCGCGGCATGTGGGATCCTCCCGGACCAGGGCACGAACCCGTGTCTCCTGCATCGGCAGGTGGACTCTCAACCACTGCGCCACCAGGGAAGCCCGGGCTTTACTTTTATACTCACAAAATCTTTAGAAGATATTTTATTTTTAAGGAATGTGTAGTTTGGGCCTGTGAAATTTACTTTAGGTATGCGTACTTAAAGTTTCAAAGTTCAGTGAGACATTCTTTTTTCAATGGGTGAGTATTTTTCCTTATTGTTTAAGTAGCATTTACCTCATATATTGCTAGTAATGGAAACTAAGTTACCTGGTAATGATTGTAAATATCTTTAATGTATTACACGGCTTCCATCATGCTTTCCAAATTACCTTTTGGATTTCATCGTTTAAGTGGAAAATCCATATATGATACTTGTTTTATTTTAAAATTTTTATTTATTATCTTGATATTAATATTCAGAAGTAAAACTAAGTCCTGAAGTGCAACAGCTTATGGTCACCTTGAGACCATGTTTATAAAATCTAAGTGTGGTCCGTACATTGTGCATACATAAGGACTGTCCTTGGGTTTGTGGGCCCAGCTGCTTCTAAATATCTATGGTTGTTGGTTCCTTGCCTTTGTTCGAATTTGCAGGCTTTGGCTGTTATAAAGCTAAATCTACAACATTGCACCATTAGAGGTAATTATAATTACTGAATACATTGGACTTTTACTTTTTCCACAGACTGAAGGCTGGGGAGAAGAAGCTAAAATAGAATTTTTGAAAATGGTAAATAAGAAGGCTGTTTTAATGAAAGTTTTTAAAGAAGAAGATGGTGTGTTAATTGTAGATCTGCAGAAGCCACCAACAAATAAAATAAGCAGTGATATGCCTGTGTCTCTTAGAGATGCATTAGTTTTTATGGAACTAGCAAGGTAGGTAACTTATTAAAATGTAAATTTTTTCAAGGTTATAGCTATACATTGGAACAGCAGATTTTACCTTTAAAAAATATGGGCTCTAAAGTGAA
This sequence comes from Kogia breviceps, assembly GCF_026419965.1. Classification (NCBI taxonomy): domain Eukaryota; kingdom Metazoa; phylum Chordata; class Mammalia; order Artiodactyla; family Physeteridae; genus Kogia; species Kogia breviceps. Next base: position 1,691,207 of record NC_081325.1, read on the forward strand.
CTGTAACATACACTAAGAGGGAGCACCAAATCCTAACCACTAGACCACCAGAGATATCCTAACATACTCGAAGAGGTTAAACATACTGCTGTCAGCGTTTTCTAAGTATGGTTGTCTGTGAAAATTGCATTCAGATCATTTGATTTAAGGAAATAGAAAAATTAAGGTAGCTCAAAATAGAAACGATTGGTAGATGCGAACATTTTTTTAGTCTCTTGCTAACTTTTACAAGTAGCTCCACTAGGGTTTCAAGAATTACAGTTTAACAGTTCTTGACTTACATTTTCTAACCTTTGGAATAAGATCATAATCACCACTTTATAAATGTATGAATCTAGAGTAGATACTTAAATTTCTTTTCCTTTCTCATCTCTGATGAACAAAGTAAGATGACTAAGTAACCACAGAGATAATGGAAGATACTACTTTCTGTCCTGAGCAATTACACGACTCTGGAAGTGACCCAAGTAGATTCCATTCTAGAAAAATAAAACTTAAGTAGAGTATTGGAGCTGAAAGGGGTCATAGAAACCCCTCAGCTGGCCTTTCTGATTGCTACCATAGATTCTGGGTATTGTCAACCAAAAGAGTAGAAACTCTGAGTAGAACATACAGGCCCAACTCAGAAATGTTCCAGCACAAACTTGAAGGTTAATTATTATTGAGTTTTGAGACTTGACCTCTTATTTATCCTGGGGTTTGATAATTGGAGACAATACTAAGAAACGTTGTAAGTTACAAGAGATAAATTGGAAAAATACTCTTGATAGATACATCAGTATGTGTGTAAGTCCTTTCTTCAGATCAATTCACTGAGAGAAGAGAGACTTAATGGCTGTTGCTTATGCTTTTAATTAGGTTTAGGTCTCAATTACCAAGAAGTCACTCTGAACAAAATACGACCTTACGCTATCATCCACCTGTTTTGCCTAAAGAAATGACAGATGTTTCAGTTATGGTTTGTTATATAAATAGTCCTACTGATTTCTATCTTCAGTTGGTAAGTATATAGTGGTCCTTTGAGACAAAGTATTTTTTCAAATTTTAAGTAGAAGTTTTTAATGGAAATAAGTGCCCAGTATGAATTTAGAGCAAACCACTATCAACCTTCTGTAAATTTAAGTTTCTTAGTAGCTTAGTAGTTCCTTGTTTTTAAACAAGAAATTCACATGATTCATAGTAAATTAAAGGAAATCTTTATCATGCAAGTTAGTGAAGTATAAGTATGGAGGGGAAGGAAAATGAAGGATCCCTAATGTGTAAATGTTTCTTGCTACCTTCTGAAATAGAAACCAGGAGAGCACATAGAGTTGGCAAATCAAAATAAAATGATAACACCTGCTTCTGATAATGTATGAGAATTTACTTATTATTCCTAGGTAATTTTCTGAATTAGAATACCAAAATAGATTCAGATTAAAGGCATTCATAGAAAATTTTAGATATATGACTGATAGGTTTGTTTTAGATAGCTACCAGCATTAAGGTTCATCTTTATTGATCTCTTTGTGTGCATGCTTTATGTGTCACACAAATCATTATGGCCCTTAGAATGAGTTAATTCCAGTCCATTGCCCATTTTTGAATCAGATTATTTATTTTGCTGTTGTTGGGTTACAGGAGATCTTTATACATTATGGATATTAATCTTTTATCAGATATATCATTTTCAGATGTTTTCTCTTATTCTGTGGCTTACCTTATCACTCTTGATAGCATTCTTTCAAAAAGTTTTTAATTGATAAAGTCCAGTTTATCTACTTTTTCTTTTGTTGCCCATATTTTGATGTGATATCCAAGAAATCATTGCCAATAGAACATCGTGAAGCTTTTCCCCACTGTGTTTTCTTCTGTGAGTTTTATAGTTTTAGCTCTTACATTTAGGTCTTTGAGTTATTTTGAGCTAATTTTTACATATGGTGTAAGGGAAAGGTCCAACTTCATTTTTCCCATTTGGATATCCAAATATCCAAATTATCCAGCACCGTTTGTTGAAAAGATGGTCTTTTCTCCATTGAATGGTCTTGGCAGTCTTGTCAAAAGTCAGTTGACCATATACGTGAATGTTTATTTCTGGGCTCTCTATTTCTATTCCATTGGTCCATCTGTCTGTCCTTATGGCAGTAGCACACTGGTTTTTTTGGTGTTTTTTTTTTTAATTGAAGTATAGTTGACTTACAGTGTGCCAGTCTCTGCTGCACTGCAGAGTGACTCAGTTATATACACATATACATTCTTTTTTAATATTCTTTTCCATTATGGTTTATCCCAGGAGATTGAATATCATTCCCTGTGCTGTACAGTAGGACCTTGTTGTTTATCCACTGTAAATGTAATAGTTTGCATCTACCAACCCCGGACTCACAGTCCACCCCTCTGCCTCTCACCCTCCCCCTTGGCAACCCCAAGTCTGTTTTCTATGTCTGTGAGTCGATTTCTGTTTTGTCGATAGGTTCATTTTTGCCATATTTTAGATTCTACATGTAAGTGATATCATATGGCATTTGTCTTTCTTTCTGAATTACTTCACTTAGTATGATAATCTCATTGCATCCATGTTGCTGCAAATGGCATTATTTTGTTCTTTTCTATGGCTGTATAGTATTCCATTGTATATATATACCACATCTTCTTTATGCTTTCATCTTTCGATGGACGTTTAGGTTGCTTCCATGTCATGGCTATTGTGAGTGGTGTTGCTATGAACATAGGGGTGCATGTATCTTTTTGAATTATAGTTTTGTCTGGATATATGCCCAGGAGTGGAATTACTGGATCATATGGTATATCTCTATTTTTAGTTTTCTGAGGAACCTCCATACTGTTCTCCATAGTGGCTGTATCAATTTATATTCCCACTAACAGTGTAGGAGGGTTCCCTTTTCTCCACAGACTCTCTGGCATTTGTTATTTGTAGACTTTTAATATTTTTAATATTTTTGTTTTTATTTACTTTTTTGGTCATGCCACACAGCATGCAGGATCTTAGTTCCCCAGCCAGGGATCGAACCCATGCCCCCTACAGTGGAAGCACAGTGTCTAAATCACTGGACCATCAGGGAAGGTCCCTATAGACTTTTTTTTTTTCTTTTTTAATGCCTGTGTTGGATCTTCGTTGCTGCACTCAGGCACTCTCTAGTTGGGTCGAGTGGGGGCTACTCTTCATCGTGGTGCTCAGCCTTCTCATTGCAGTGGCTTCTCTTGTTTCAGAGCATGAACTCTAGGCATGCGAGCTTCAGTAGTTGTGGCACGCGGGCTCTAGAGCGCAGGCTCAGTAGTTGTGGCGCGTGGGCTTAGCTGCTCCGTGGCATGTGGGATCTTCCTGGACCAGGGCTCGAACCCATGTTCCCTGCATTGGCAGGTGGATTCTTAACCACTGCGCCACCAGGGAAATCCCCCTATAGACTTTTTAATGTGGCCATTCTGACCAGTGTGAGGTGGTACCTCATTGTAGTTTTGATTTGCATTTCTCTAATAATTAGTCATGTGGAGCATCTTTTCATGTGCCTACTGACCATCTGTATGTCTTCTTTGGAGAAATGTCTACTGAGGTCTCCTGCACATTTTTCAGTTGGGTTTTTGTTGTTGTTGTTGTTGAGTTGTATGAGTTGTTTATATATTTTGGAGATTAAGCCCTTGTCGGTTGCATCATTTGCAAATATTTTTTCCAATACCATAGGTTGTCTTTTCGTTTTGTTTATGATTTTCTTGGCTGTGCAAAAGCTTGTGAGTTTCATTAGGTCCTGTTTGTTTATTTTTGTTTTTATTTCTATTGCCTTGGGAGACTGACCTAAGAAAACATAGGTACAGTTTATGTCAGAGAATGTTTTGCCTATGCTCTCTTCTAGGAGTTTTATGGTGTTAAGTCTTATAAAAGTCTTCAAGCCATTTTGAGTTTATTTTTGTGCATGGCATGAGGGTGTGTTCTAACTTCATTGATTTACATACAGCTGTCTGACTTTCCCAGCACCACTGCTAAAGAGACTGTCTTTTTCCCATTTTATATTCTTGCCTCCTTTTTGAAGATTAATTGATCGTAGGTGTGTGGGTTTATTTCTGGGCTCTCTATTCTGTTCCATTGATCCATATGTCTGTTTTTGTACCAGTACCACACTGGTTTGATTACTGTAGCTTTGTAGTATTATCTGAAATCTGGGAGAATTATGCCTCCAGCTTTGTTTTTTTTCCTCAGGATTGCTTTGGCAGTTCTGGGTCTTTTATGTTTCCATGTAAGTTTTTGGATTATTGTTTTAGTTCTCTGAAAACTGTCATGGGTAATTTGGTAGGGATCACATTAAATCTGTAGATTGCTTTGGGTAGTATTGCCATTTTAACAGTATTCTTTCAATCCAAGAGCATGAGATATCTTTCCATTTCTTTGATTCCTCTATAATTTCCTTTATTAATGCTGTATAGTTCTCAGCATATAAGTCTTTCAGCTCCTTGGTCAGGTTTGTTCCTAGGTGGGTTTTTGTGGTGCAATTTTAAAAGATTTTTTTTTTTTTAACATTCCCTTTCTGATATTGTTAGTGTAAAGAAATGCACCTGATTTCTGAATGTTAATCTTGTATCCTGCTACTTTGCTGAATTCATTTATTAGATCTAGTAGAGCTTTTTTTTTTTTTTTTAATATTTATTTATTTATTTAGGCTGCACCAGGTCTCAGTTGTGGCATGCAGACTCTTAATTGCAGCACACATGTGGGATCTAGTTTCCAACTAGGGATTGAACCCAGGCCCCCTGCATTGGGAGTGTGGAGTCTTACCCACTGGACCATCAGGGAAGTTCCAGATCTAGTAGTTTTTGTGTGGCATCCTTAGGGTTTTCTATGTATAATATCATGTCATCTGCATATAGTGACAATTTTACCTCTTCCCTTCCAATTTGGATACCTTTTATTCCTTGTCTGAATGCTGAGTAGCACACTGTTTTAATTACTGTGGCTTTGTAGCAAGTTTTGAAATCAGGATGTGTGAGCTCTCCAACTTTGTTCTTTTTCAAGTTTGTTTTGGAAGTTTCGGGTCCCTTGAGATCCCATGGGACTTTTCAGCTGGGTTTTTCTGTATTACATGAAACATCATTGGGATTTTGATAGAGATGGCTTTGAATTATAGATTGCTTTGGGTACTGACATCTTAACCATATTAAATCTTTCAATTCATGAACATGAGAGATCTTTGCATCTTTATTTTGTCTTCATTAATTTCAGCAGTGTTGTGTAGTGTACAACAAGTGTACAAGTCTGTAGCATCCTCAGTTATGTTTATTTCTGAGTATATTCTTTTTATTCTATTGTAAAATGAATTATTTTCTTGATTTCCTTTTCAGACTGTTCATTGCTATTTTGTAGAAATGCATCTGATATTTTGTGTGTTCATTTTGTATCCTATATGTTGGCTGAATTCACTTATTAGACCTACTAGTATTTTTGTGGCATCTTAGGGTTTTCTACCTGTAAGATCATGTCATCTGCAAAAAGAGATCATTTTCCTACTCTTTGTCAATTTGGTTGGCTTTTCTATCTTTTTTTTGCCTAATTACTCTGGCTAGAACTTAAAATAGTATATTAAATAGCAGTGGCAAAAGCATGCATCCTATCCTGTTACTGTTCTTAGAAGAAAAGCTGTCAGTCCTGCACATACAAAATTTGCCCTCTTAACCACTTTAAGATGTACATTCAGTAGCGTTCACTATATTCATATTGTTGTACAACAGATCTCTAGAATCTGTTCATCTTGCAAAACTGAAACTCAGTACTCCTTGAACAATAACTCCATATTTCATTCTACCCTCAACCACTGACAACTACAAGTCTACTTTCTTTTTCTATGAATTTGGCTATTTAGATACTTTATGTAAGTGGAATCATACAGTACAGCTTTACCCTGCTTTTTGAAAGTTCACTTTATACGAACTTTGCTTTTCTGAAAGACCTGTATTAGTATCTGTTTTTAGTAACTGAAAGAAATCTGAAGAGAATTTTTGGTCTTAGCAAAAAAAAGTGAGCTTATTTGCTGTACTACATTTTGGCTTACAAAAGATTTCATAGGAACGCTCTACTTTCAGATACCAGGAATCCTGTATTTGTCCTTTTGGCACTGACTTTTTTCACTTGGCATAATGCCCTCATGGTTCGTCCATGTTGTAGCATGTGACAGGACTTCTTTAAGGCTAATATTCCACTGTATGTATATACCACATTTTATTAATTCATTCATCCATTAATGGACATTTGGTTTGCTTCTACCTCTTGACTATTGGGAATGATGCTGCAATGAACATGGGTGTGGAAATACTGTAGTGTCATGTTTTGGTTCCCTTCTTATTTCCTTTTGTGTATCTATGTATTTATCTGTTGTTACCATGGGGATTACATATAACATCGTAAAGTTACAGAAGTCTGATACGAATTGATACCAACTTTAATTGAACAAAACCCTAATCCTGTATAGCTCCATTCTCCTTTTATATTATTGATCTCAGAAATGAATCTTTGTACATTGTGTGCTCAATAATGTAGATTTATAATTATTTTTATGCATTTGTCTTTTAAATCCTGTAAAAAATAAAAGTGGAGTTACAAACTAAAGTTAATAATATTGGCTTCCATATTTGTCCATGTATTTATGTTAACCACAGATCTTTACACTTTAATGTGGCTCTGAGTTACACTCTAGCACCTTTTATTTCCTCCTGAATGACTCCCTTTAGCATTGTTTATAAGACAGGTCTAGTGTTAGTGAACTTCCTCACCTCTTGTTTATCTGTGAATAGCTTATTTCTCCCTCTCTTTTGAAGGATAGTTTTGCTGGATCTATAGTTCTCAGTTGATGCTTTTTTCTTTCAGCAGTTTAAATATTATCTTCTGACCTCCAGGAGTTCTGATGAGAAGTCAGCTGATAATCTTATTGATGATCCCTTATATAGGACAAGTCACTTCTCTCTTGCTGCTTTCACAACTCTCACTTTGTCTTTGGCTGTTGATTGTTTATCATGCATCTAGTGTGTCTCTCTTTGAATTTATCCTACTTTGCATTTTTTGAGTGTAGTAACTTTCTAGGGCTGCTATAATGAAATGCCACAGGGAATTGCCTGGTGGTACAGTGGTTAGGACTCTGTGCTTTCACTGCCAGGGGCCAGGTTCAATCTGTGGTCAGGGAACTAAGATCCTACAAGCTGTGTGGCATGCCCACTCCTACCCTCCTGCTTGTGGAGGCATGCCATATACTAGGTAGTTTTAAAAAGCAGAAATTAATTTTCTCACAGTTCTGGAGTCTGCAAGTTTAAGATCAAGGTGTGTTGGCAGAGTTAGTTCCTTCTGCAGTCTGGGAGGGAAGATCTGTTGCATGTCTCTCCCCTAGATTTGGTGGTTTGCTGGCAGAGTCTTTAGCACTCATTGGCTTCTGCTGCGTCGTCCCAGTCTCTGCTGCCTTCACATGGCACTCTCTCTGTGCACTTGTCTGTCTCAGTTTTTTATTATAGACAACAGTCATGTTGAATTAGGTCCTGCCTAAGACTTTAACTTGATAATACCTATCAAGGCAAAACCCTGTCTCCAAATAAGGACACATGCTGAGCTACTGGGGGGTTAGAACTTCAACATATTTTGGGGGGAGAACACAATTCAACCTATAAGCAGTCCACTTTCTGCTGTATCAGAAATTTCCTCCCCACATGCAATAACCCCATCCCAACATTCCAAAAAATCTTAATCATTCTAGCATCAAATCTAAATCCAAAATCTCATATAAAATCACTAAATCCCTGATTATCTGAATCAGGTATAGGTAAGAATTGTTTAACTCAAGCTGAGGCAGAACTCCTCTCTCTCTGAATCTGTGAGACCAGACAGGAAGTCTAAAACCTAGCATGGAAAATTCAATTAGATTCCTGTGGCTTGAGAATAATCCTCATTGGCTGGATGCTCTCTCCTCCAGTCCCACTAGGGTGGTGGCCCTACCCCTTCAGTCATGGCAGCAACCTCACCCATTGGAATTGAGGATTTATCCTAACCGTCTGGAAGCCAGTAGGAGGCCCCATCCCTGGAACAGAGGAGGAACCAGCCCTGCCTCTCAGGTCTGTGCCCTCTGGGCCCGTAGCAGTTGCAGACACATTAGCCTCTGAATCTCCTTCAGGATCAGTCTTCCCTTTTCTTGAAACATATGTTCATAACTGAATAGCTCTGTCAGCTCACTTCCTGCCTATAGAGTCCCACAAGCCCACCAGCCCCCCTTCATTTCCTCTCACCTCTGTCCCCTTCAGTTCACGCTGGCATTGTTTCTGCTGAGATGAATGATTAGATCCACAAGTCATACACCCATAATTTCTTGAGCAGACACTGTCCAGCCATGCCCTTGGTGTTCTCTCCAGAGCTTGCTTTCTCATTTTTTGAAATACAGATAGGCTGAGAATTTTCTAAATCTTCAGATTCTGCTTTCTTTATGTTTAACAATTTATTCTTCAATTTATGTCTGTTCTCTCACATTTTATTATAAGCAGCAAGGAGAAACCTGGCTGGCACTTTGACACTTTGCTTAGCAGTCTCCTCAGATAAATATCCAAGTTCAACTTTTCACCCAATAGAACATAATTCAGCCAAGTTCTCTACCACTGTGTAACAAGAATTGCCTTTCCTCCAGTTTTCAGTATCATATTCCTCATTTCTGTCTGAAATCTCACCAGAAGCACCTTTAACATCCATATTTCTGCCAGTAATCTTTCCAAAGCAGTCTGGTTATTTTCATTCAATTACCACATAATTCTTCCTCTTCTTTCTATTCATTACCCAATTTCAAAGCTTCTCCCATATGTTAGGTATTTATTACAACAGCACCCTACTTTCCCATTCCAAAATCTGTATTCATTTCCTAGGGGTGCCATAAGAAAGTTCCACAAATTAAGTGGCTTAAATAACATAAATTTATTGTCTCACAATTTTGGAGTCTGGAAGTGGGAGATCAAGTTGTTAGTAGTGTTGGTTCCTTCTGAAGGCTGTGAGTGAGAATCTATTCCATGCCTTTTTCCCTAGTTTCTGGTGGTTAGCTGGAAAATTTGGTGTTCAGTGGCTTCTGCCTTCATCTTTACATGCATTCTCCTGTGTATGTGTCTTTGTGCCCAAATTTACCCCTTTTAATAAGGACACCAATCACATTGGATTAAGGCCCACTTTAACAACCTCGTTTTAACTTGATAAGTACCCTATCTCCAAATAAGGTCATGTTTTGAGGTTCTGGGGGTTACAACTCCAACATATCTTTTTGGAGGAGACATAAATCAACCCATAACATTAAACTGCTTGGATTTGTAGATTTGTGTATTTCATCAAATTTGGGAAGTTTTTGGTCATTATTTCTTCAGATACTCTTTCTGCTCCTTTCTCTCTTCTCTTTCTGGGACTCCTATAATGCATATATTGCTATGATTAATGATATCTCACAAATACCTTGGTCTCTGTTCACTTAATTCTTTTTTCTTTCTGCTCCTCACTATTTCCGTTGTCCTATATTCAAGTTCACTGACTCTTATGCCTGCTCAAATCTGCTATTGAACCCCTCCAGAGTATTTTTTGTTTCAGTTATTGTACTTTTCAGCTCCAGAATTTGATTCCTTTTTATAATTACTGTCTCTTTGTTGATACTTTTATTTTGATCTTTTATTGCTTTCCTGGTTTTCTCTAGTTCTTTGTCCATGTTTTCCTTTAGCTCTTTGAGCATATTTAAGACAGTTCTTCTAAAGTCTTTGTCTAGTAAGTCCACTATCTGGGCTTCCTAAGGGCTGATTTCTGTTTATTTTGTTACTTGGATTGAGCCATGTTTTCCTGTTTCTTTGTATGCCTTCTGATTTCTTGTTGAAAATTAGGCATTGACTATTATATAACTCTGAAAATCAGATCACCCCCCCCACACACACATCCTGGATTTTTAAAAATTGTTGAAGACTAGTAGTTCATTTATTTTAAGACTTTTTCAAACTGTTCTTACAAATATTCCTAGTATGTGATCACTGAAGTCTCTCTGTTCTTTTAGCTTGTGTTCAGCAAATGTTTATGTTGATTTCCTTGAATGTTGAAAGCTTGATTGGGTGTTTGCTTGGGTGCTGTAAGCCTTTAACTGTTTCCCAGAGCTCTAACAAAGTTGGCTCAGATGGTTTCTCATTTTTTCAGTGTTTCTTTGGGGGAACAAGAGCTTGGAGCTTCCGAGTCTCCTGTTTTGCTGATGTCATTTCTCTGTTGAATTTTCCAATATTCCATTTGGGTAATCTGTTAATGGAAGAATATGAATAATACCTACTTAGAAATAAAGGTTTATTTTACAGTCTGTGCATCCAGACCTCCATCCATTTCCTCCATCACATGTAGTAGTCCCCGCTTGTCTGCAGGGGATACAAGACTCCCAGTGGACACCTGAAACTGTGGACAGTACTGAACCCTGTATATATGATGTTTTTTCCTATACATGTATACCTAGAATACAGTTTAATTTATAAATTAGGCACAGCAAGAGATTAACAACAAGAACCAACAATAAAATAGAACAATTACAACAATGTACTGGGGGAAAAAAAGGAAATAAAGGTTTAAAAGGTTTAAAGTGTTGTGAAAATAATTTATATGAAATAACAAAAGATTCAGAAAATTTCCACTTGCATTATTATACCCACAAAAGAGAAAAACTTCATTTTTTGACCATTTGAGATGGATTTTTAAAAAAATATTTTTCATCTTAAGAATTGGTATTTGGAAAAATAAACATTTATCCTTGGTTTTGTTTTAGGAGCTGTGTTTTAAGTAGTATAAGAACATCAGGAACTATGTTTTAAAGTAACCAAATAATCCCATTTAATAAGATGAAGCTCTATTCAATTATGCAGTCATTTCACAAACTCTACTGAAATGATTGATTTAAAGAAGATTTATCAATTCACATTAAAACCATTAGATGGATGGCTGGTGGGAAATTGGACATTCATACAATGCTAAAGTAGTACTACATGGATTACTTGGTGACCACAAGGGAAAAACGTAACTGTATAATGAAGGGATGAGAATCACAAGCCCTTTCCGTAGGTGAATCTTAGCATATCATTAGTGAGTCAGTGATATTATGTCTTGATGTGTTGCAACTTGATGTATTCTAGTCAAAAGGTTTGGTTTGAATCCATCAAACTTGTAAGATACAACTCTCAGTTTGGGAGAAATTCCAGGGATAGGCCCTACTCAATGGAGGAACAAGATAAATAACAGGATGAAAACATACCACATAAATCCAGAAGATGGGGCATTCTGCAGAAAAATTGCACACTGTCTTTAACAAGACAGGGTCGTTTTTATTTTTTTTTATTTTTTTTTTTATTTTTTCTTTGCGGTATGCGGGCCTCTCACTGTTGTGGCCTCTCCCGTTGCAGAGCACAGGCTCAGCAGCCATGGCTCACGGGCCCAGCCTCTCCATGGCATGTGGGATCTTCCCGGACCGGGACACGAACCCGTGTCCCCCACATCGGCAGGCGGACTCTCAACCACTGCGCCACCAGGGAAGCCCCAGACAGGGTCGTTTTTAAAAGAACACTACAGTAAATTATAAGGCTTATTGAGATAACCAAATATAACATGTAGTCTTAGATTGGATACTGGGTTTGGTCAGTTAGGGAAATCTAATATGGTCTAGAAGTACTAGTAGGAACACTTACTGAAGCAGAAAAAGTGAGAATTGCTAGAAAAATGCAGATTATCAAATTGTATGGTATGGTCTCATTTTTGATACATACAAAAGTATGGAAAGTGTGCTTAGAAAAAGATCTAGGAGCGGGAGTTCCCTGGTGGTCCAGTGATTAGGACTCAGCGCTTTCACTGCTGTGGACCTGTGTTCAGTCCCTGATTGGGGAACTAAGATCCCGCAAGCTGCATAGCGCAACCAAAAAGAAAAGAAAAAAAAAAAGAAAAAGACCTAGAAGCATATACATTTTAGATATCTGGAAAAATGTGATTTTTAAAAAAACTTTGTTATGTTTATATATGCTAATTTTATATACTACTTCTGTAACAAAATATTTCAAATATAAATTACATGATAGTTTATATCTAATTCAATTCTAATATTTCATAATTTTATGAGCAGTGCCTATAAACATGCAACACTTAAATTTTAAGTTTCTATGAAACTACAGTGCTTTAATCCCTGCTTTAACTCTGTTTCTTAGATACAGAGCCTGGATTTTTTTTTTCTATTAAAGTCAATTGAGGAATTCTATAAAAATGAAGATGCAGAAAATCTGGAAATCCTCTGTCCAGTTCAAGATCAAGCCTGTGTAGCTAAATTTGAAGATGGAGTTTGGTACCGAGCAAAAGTTATTGGTAGGAAATTGCACACTATTTCCTCAGGGAAGTGTTATGCTTAAAAATTCATACCATTTGAGTCAGTACAAATTGAATCATGGAAGTGATATTATTTGATCTTACAGTTTTGCTCTTTAGAAAGCTAGCAATAGTGTTGATAGATGAACCTCTGGCTCCTTGGATTTCATTCGATTTGACTGGGACTTCACCATTTTTTTTTTTGTTTTCTAACATTTGCCTTATTTAAAAAGTTAAATAGTGCTCAATGACACATACTCCACTCTCCTCCAAAAAGGCAAATACTTTTTGTCGTTTATCTGTGTTGTTTCTTCTAAATAATATGTAATACTTTGTAGGTACTTCAGTCTTAGGTATTAATTATGTTAGATGAATTTTAGATCTCTTGTAGCTCTTTTGTCCCCTCTCTCCCCCCACATAGTTATTGATAATATCACAATTTTTAGTTAATATTCTTATTCTATGCAAGTATTTTCAGTGCTACTCCATAAAGTATACTTTAATTCTGAGTTAATAATTACATCAATTTTTCACTTTATTTTCTTTTATTGGGTTAGCCAAAAGGTTCATTTGTTTTTCCTGTAAGATGGCTCTCATAGCACTTAGTTGTCTTTAACTTCATTCGAAACAATTTTGTTAGATTGTATTGTGACAGCTGTCATATCAGTGTGCATTAAAAAAAAAAACTTATCACAATTGGTGAAATTTGTGTAGCCATTTTATTTTTGAAGATGGAAGAGAAAACAACATTTTAGGCATATTATGCTTTATTAGTTCAAGAAAGGTAAAAACGCAACTGAAACGCAAAAAAAGATTTGTGCAGTGTATGGAGAAGGTGCAGTGACTGATAGAACGTGTCAAAAGTGGTTTGCGAAGTTTCATGCTGGAGATTTCTCGCTGGACGATGCTCCACTGTCAGGTGGACCAGTTGAAGTTGATAGCGATCAAATAGAGACGTTAATTGAGAACAGTCAACATTATACCACGCTGGAGATGCTTTTGAGTAGCTGACATACTCAAAACATCCAAATCAAAGGTTGAAAATCATTTGCACCAGCTTGGTTATGTTCATCGCTTTGATGTTTGGGTTCCCCATAAGTTAAGCGAAAGAAACCTCCTTGACTGTATTTCCGCATGCGATTCTCCGCTGAAACGTAACGAAAACATTCCATTTTTAAAACAAATTGTGATTGAGGATGAAAAGTGGATACTGTACAATAATGTGGAACGGAAGAGATCGTGGGGCAAGCGAAATGAACCACCACCAACCATGCCAAAGGCCAGTCTTCATCCAAAGAAGGTGATGTCGCATATATGGTGGGGTTGGAAGGGAGTCCTCTATCATGAGCTCCTTCCAGAAAACCAAACGATTAATTCCAACAAGTACTGCTCCGAATTAGACCAACTGAAAGCAGCACTCGACGAAAAGCGTCCAGAATTAGTCAACAGAAAACACATACTCTTCCATCAAGATAACACGAGACTGCATGTTTCTTTGATGACCAGGCAAAAACTGTTAAAGCTTGGCTGGGAAGTTCTGATTCATCTGCTGTATTCACCAGACATTGCACCTTTGGATTTCCATTTACTTCGGTCTTCACAAAATTCTCTTAATGGAAAAAATTTCCATTTCCTGCAAGACTGTAAAAGGTACCTGGAACAGTTCTTTGCTCAAAAAGATAAAAAGTTTTGGGAAGATCAAATTATGAAGTTGTCTGAAAAATGGCAGAAGGTAGTGGAACAAAAAGGGTGAATATGTTGTTCAGTGAATTGCTTGGTGAAAATGAAAAATGTGTCTTTTATTTTTACTTAAAAAACCGAAAGAACTTTTTGGCCAACCCAGTAATCTATGGCTACATTTTCCTAATAGTTTAAAACAATTTTCCACATGATTAGACTTTTCAGATAATGCTGGTTTGATTTTTTTTTTTTTTTGGTAACAGTGAAGACATCCCATTATCTGCTCCAATTAGACTGCTTGTCCCCTAGGCTTGTTATTCTGGGAGTTTATTTCACTTGTTTTCCTAGATTGGATTGCTTGTTTTCTGGATCTCATTTACTTTTTCGGTTTACTCCCATATTTTGGTGGAGCATTTTCCTCAGAGAGAATAAATGCAAAGGAAATTTTGAGACCTTCCATGTCTCCCGATTCTACTCACACATGATTGATAATTTGGGGAAAACCGTTCTTTAAATCCCATCCCATATCCATTTGTTTGTTTTTGTTTAAAACCACATCTGCATTCAGAGACTTGAGGAATGGTAAGAATCTAATGGTGTCGTTACGTTTGAGATTATCTTTCTTGCATGAGGATTCCAGTGGAAACAGGGCAAGGTCCCCTCACCTCTTTACTTACTCTTAGGGTACACATGTCTTCTCAGGTACCTGAGCTGCTTGAGTGCCATCTTGAGCGGTGCCAATGTTGTTCCATCTGCTTTCACTTCTACCAAGGGGCAGAGAATGCCCACACTTTTTCCATTTTGAAATTATATGTACTGTATTAGTTTTTAAATTTGAAAGTAATGGCAACAAGTTTTGCACATAACGTGTGCTTAGGGAACTAAAGTCAGTCATATTCTGAGTAATTACCAAAAGGTCAGTTTATGATAGATCTTTATTCAAACTTCGATGTGTTCAAACCTTCCAGAGGTTTCTTTGGTATCCTTTAAAATATGAAAACTAGTTTCATATAGAGGTCTGTTTCTGCTCATTTTTCACAGTATCCCCAGATAATTTTTTTAAATTTCACAATTAGATATTATTATACGAATGAACCTGTGTCTTGATCATTAAGTCTTTTGCCTTGTTTGATTACCTATGTTGACTAACAAACATTAGGTGCTTATTTTGTGCTTGGTTCTTTGTAGAGTATTTTAAATAGGTGAGTCCTCAAAAAGAGTCTTAATAAGATTTGATTCTATTGGTACACCCACTTTACAGGTGAAATAATGAGGCCTACAGAGAAAAAGTAACTTGCTCAGGGTAGTATCTTAGAGATATTAATTAGCTTTCTCAGAGTCACATGTCATTTAAGTGTCTAACTCCAAACCTAATTCTTAACTTTTAGGCCATAACACCTAGCATTTGATGGCTATTTTGTTATCCTGATTTTATTTGTCCTTTAGATAGCTTTAAATTGTTAGTTTCTCATTCACCGAGTCTGAACAGCTATGCATTATGGTTGATTTTGTGAAGTTCACATACTAGAAATATCTTTTACATTAAAGAAATACTAAGTTTGTATGTTGAACATAAAAGTGTTCGAATCTAGTTGATTGTAGATCAGTCTAAATTTTGCTAGATAATTCTTTTTTCTTCCAAGTTTGTGATTTCCAATTTCATAATTTTTGAAGGATTGCCTGGACATCGTGAAGTTGAAGTTAAATATGTGGATTTTGGCAATACAGCAAAAATAACACTTAAAGAAATGCGTAAAATAAAGGATGAGTTTCTGAATCCTGCAGAGAAGGTAATTTACTTATTATAAATCATAGGGTTAGAATATTAACACAAATATGAAAGTATTTTTAGAAGTTATTTTCACCATAGAAATGTTCTTTTAACTTCACTTTTTCTGTAAATAATTTCTGATTCATGGGCTATAGAAAAGAGTCTGTATAGTTACTGTTTAAAAAATAATATGTAATATGTATCTTAGCAAATAAGCATTAATTATAAACGTGTATATATTTGTGTCTTTATAAGTACTTACTGGTCTGCAGCTTTTAGTGTTATTTTGAAATATCTGTGTAAGTTAATAATATATATTATGTGAAAAAAACTGATTACAGAAATGGTTTTACTGTGATCCCATTTATGTTTAAGTATATATAATGTGTGCCAGAGAAAGAGAGAAGTCTGGAAGAATAAGTATCAATAAAAAACTTATCCTTCTCTTGGGATCCTACTCCCCAGAGATAAGTTTAAGGAGGTTTATTTCCTAATTCATTTACTCCTAGTATTTGAATTGTTATTAAGCAGTATTTTTCATTTAAAAATGGGTAAAATGATACAGGAAAAATTTGAAAATACAGATGAGTAAAATGAGGGGGGAATCACTCAGAATTATTCAATATTTTTGCTATATATACTTCTAAGATACATCTTCTGTGTTTTTAAGAATTATGGGATTAGACTATATATATAGTCCTATAACCTGATTTTTCATTTAACAATGTATCATAATTCTTTCAGTGGATGCTTATTATTCCAGTATCTGAGTATACAATAATTCATTCAACAAAATACTCTGTTTTTTTGTTGTTTGTTTCATTTTTGGTTTGGATTTTTAAAAATAGGTTATTGGGGATTTTATTTTTTAAATTGATGTACAGTATATAAGTTGCAAGTGTACAATATAGTGATTCATGATTTTTTAAAGTTATACTCCATTTATAGTTATTGTAAAATATTGACTATATTCCCTGTGCTGTATAATATATCCTTGTAGCTTATTTTATACATAATAGTTTGTACCTCTTAATCCCATACTCTGTTGATTCCAGCTGTTTGCATTTATAAAAGTACTGTTAGAGACATCTTTGGACATTTATTTGCTTTCTAAATACGTATTAAATTCAAATGCAAAGTTTAGTTTTGTACACATTTAACACTATTTTAATTCTAAAATAACTGTAAATTAAGTTTACTTTCTTAATGGTGCAATTTTGTTTGACACAGGCAATTAAATGTAAGCTGGCCTATATTGAACCATGTAAAGGGACACTGCAGTGGTCAAAAAAAGCTAAAGAAAAATTTCAAGAAAAGACTCAAGATAAGTTTATGACATGTTCAGTCATTAGTAAGCTATTTCCATTTTTATTTGTTGCTATATGATCATAATTTTAAATAAGACTAACATTATGATATAACATTTGTCAGATCTTATAATAAATTCAATGTGTCATCAGTATGAGTAGTGAGAGAGAACATTTATTGAGAACTGGGGACAATGGAATAATATCTTCTGCAGGCTCAAGAGCCTAATATCAGTACATGAGGCAGAAATTTCCATTGAAGATCAAGTCGCCCTCAGCATGGCCCTTTGAAAGCCCTAAAGCCAGGGGTTAGCTTCTCTTGTTTCTCTTTGCTTTTGTCCTGGGTCTGTCCCTCATCTTGGAGTGATGGATGCTAAGGTATAATTTGCAGGAAAGTGAGGGGAGATGGGACATAACTGGTAAGTAGTTTCTTTTGTTTTTGTTTCATTCTACTTGAGGGAGTTTAAGAAAAGGCTCTCGGCATATTTTGAAAAAAAGTTGCTTCTTTTTTGGAACAGTTCGGGTCTGAGATACACAGGCTGAGCGCTAGCCCACAGTTTGGTAACCCAGCAAGTTTAATGGCAAAATCTGATCTGAATTTACATGAAGATACAATGCTATACGTTGTATTCATCTCCTTTACAGTGAGATATATTCCACTTCAGGATAGTCATGTTTGCTTCTGAGCTGCTGCCTCAGATTCGCTGTGGGTATTACAAAATAAGCAATATATGTTCTATGTAGCTTTTCTCAATTTGAAGAATTCTGAAACATGTCTGGCCCCAAGGGATTTGGATGGGGGATTTGAAAGCTGTTACTATCTGGGATTTTGATCTTTTCCACAGCTGTGACCAACGTGGGCTGTGTTGTGTTGGTCTTAACAAGTACTAGCGCAGGAGACACACAAGCATGTTTACTTAGGGTTGACTTAAGGGACTTCAAAAGGTACTGTTTACTGTATCCATTCTTTTCATTTTCATCATACTCCCATCTAGTAAACCAAAAATATCATGAGATTATTAGCCTGCTTTATGAGGGAGCTGAAGCGTAAAGATCAATTGCTCAAGGCCACATAACCTAGAAATGATTGTATGTTTGTGTTAATTTATTCACTTTAACACGAGACATTGTTCTGACCTAGTGGTTCTGTTGAAGAGGAATATGATGATAGAAATTGTACCCTTAGTCTATAGAATTCTTATGTCTGGGTTCTCTGATGTAAACAGTAAATTAAGGGCCTCTTAGTCTTGAGTAATCCCCACTGATTTTGAGCTGACTTTAATGTGCTTTAATTCTTCTCAGCTTTCCTTTTGGTATTTTATTCTGTTGGTTTTTAGCTCTCCCTTTAACGTCTCCTCCCGAGGTTAACCCATGAAGACTTGTCTCCTGGGTTTCTCTCTTGAACTCCCCCTTTTTCATTCTCAATTACTTGTTATACCAATAATATCTAAACACAAGTTGTAGTGTATCTTAACCTAGATAATTTGATTTAAGGAATGCCAGAAGGCCCCAGCGACCTAAGACATCTTTCCCCATTAACCTGCACAGTGATGAGATTAGTATACATTGTTACCTTACAAAGCAAGAGACATTTAAATTTTAACTAGGAGCAAAGCAGGGAAGATGGTGAAGGTACAGCACCATGGGAAGCTGGCCCTGTGGAATAAAGAACTTGCGCATGGGCAGTATGAAACCAGAGCACTAAAGGGAACACGAAATGGAAAGTGAGGAGATTAGAGTTTCCTGGGGCGCAGAGTTGCTTAGCTTTTTGTTTCTAGATAATTTACCTGGTCTGTTAAAAAAGTAGTCAGGAATGATTTTTAAGCTCTTGAAAAAAAGCTTTCTAACATGTATTCTTATAACTAGGTAACATAGGATGTTACTGCTGGTAATGACTTATCTTTTTATTTGGAATCATCATTCTCTTAGCACCTGCCAGCTACTATTGTATAGAAGTATAGGCATAAACCAATCTCATTGCATCGAACTGTGTGTTTCCTAAAGAAAGTCCTCTGTCGTTTATTCAAATGCATATTGAGCAGGTTCTGTATACTATGTACTATAAATAAGTAAACAGGCACACGAGGTGTAACTTTATCCTCAGCTAACTCCCAGTGTAGATTAAGAAATAGACCTAACGTTTTGTCCTAAAAACAGAAGGACGGGGAAAAATTCCACTTAATGCTCTGGGTTGAGTTTTTGTTGTTTTAAACTTTGTGCTTTTTTTTGGTTGTTGTTTTTTCGTGCCATTCTTATAAAAGCCGTAAAACTTCGCAAATAAGCACTGGCCTGAATTCACTTTCATTCATTTCTTTTGTCCTCTGGTACTTGGCAGAATCCAGTAAAACAGTTTAAAAACACAACAGAATGCTGCTTCAATAAATATATGTCACTGTTTTTTCTGAATCTAAAAGCTTTAAGCTGCTTTTGGTTCATTATGGAACAGTACACAATAAGCTAAAATGAAAATTTTATTAACATTGGCAGTTCTTTTATGTGTGAAAAATGCTACTTTTACCCCTAGAGAGAGACTGACATTATTGAGTAGGAAACCTCATGGATGCAAAATGAAGGAAATTAAGTTCTCAGGTTTTAAAAAATTGCTTTTTAGTGGATTTGGGGACATATTTATTTCTTTCTCCAAACTAGTCTTAATGGTTTTACAGAAATTCTGGAAGACAATGTGCTCTTAGTTGAGCTTTTCAATTTTCTTGGTGCTCCTGGAATGACTCCTACCAGTATTAATGACCAGCTAGTCAAAGAGGGCCTAGCATCTTATGAAGTAGGGTAAGTGGACCTGTAAACTTTTATTTTTAGTTCATATGTAACACTTCACAAGAAGGGAAACTGGCATATCATCCCCCATTGATTATCTGCTTAGGCTATAGACTTGGGAGCTTTTCCCTGATAATGGGTCAGTAAAAAGAGAAGGAAAAATAATTGGAGTCTTTAGTCTAGTGGGAATAGAGTGGCTTTTTCCTTCATCTATAAGGGATTCTACAACAACAAGAATGGAGGGTGCTTCTAAGAAAAGGAGACTGGCATCTTATTCTAGGTGGGATGTCTGCTTAGGTGGCCTCCTGAACCTTTTGTGGAGAGGATCAGGAAGAGAAACGGCAGGATAGTGCGTGAGCATAGTAGTAGAGAAGCCCATGTTCTCATCTGGAGAAATGTGAATTTTTCCTGGGTTCAAGTAGATACTTTCCAAGCGACCCAGGCTTGAGCCCTTGTGCTAATACCCAGGCCAGGCCAGTGGTTGAGGCGACCCCAGAATCAGAAGAGCAGAGTGGTACCAGGGAGGATGGGAGGGTTTGAAGTCAAGACACTGCAGTTCTTCCGCAACAGTGACTTGTGCAGGGGGGTTGGCCCCTCAGGGGTCTTCTGAGGAACTCCCTCGCACAGCCATTAAGAAAGCCAATATTTGATAACACCCACACGTGTTGCCTGCCAGGGTAAGCCAGAGAAGCAGTGACATGACACCCAGCAGAGGCCTGCAGTGACATGCTCAGCATGTGGTCTGGCTCTCCCACCACCGCCACTCGAACAAGGGAGGAGCGGAACTAGTAGCAGAAGAGAGGGCCTGCCCTTTTTCCACTGTAGGTCCTAAGCGAGGGAGGGAAAGAAAGGAAAGGAGACTTTCAATGTATTGGACTGAGTTTTCTTATTTTTTTTTAAGTAGGGTTATTGAGATATATAACATATACAATAAGAAATTCACCCTTTTTAGGTACAATTATGAGTTTTGATAAATACATACAGTCATGGAACCATCATCACAGTCAAGATGCAGACTATTTCCATCACCCCTCAGAGTTCCCTCTTGTGCCTTTATGTAGTCAGTCTCCTTCCGCCACACCCGGTCCTTGGCAGCTGCTGATCTAATTTCTGTGTCCATGATTCTGACTGTTCCACAACTTCATATAAATGGAGTCATATGATATTTTGCCTTTTTGTGTCTGGCTTTTCCATTTAGCCCAGTGCTTTTGCGATTCAATCATGTTGTCGCCTGTATCAGTAGTGTTTATTGCTCTGCCCATTTCGTTTTATGGATGCACCACAATATTATATGTTCACCAGTTGATGGACATTTGGGCTATTTCCAGTTCGGGGAGATTTTATGAATAGAATTTGCATACAGGTGTTTGTGTAGACATATGTATGTTTTCTTTTCTCAAATAAATACCTAGGAGCGAAGTTGCTGCTCGTAAGGTAAGTTTATTTCTAACTTTATGAGAACCTGCCAGATGTTTGTGTATGAGAGTTCTATTCTCATTCTTGCCAGCACTTGACTTTATCATTTTGTGTTTATATTAGCCCTTCTGATAGGAGTATTGTGGTATTTCATAGTGGTTTTCATTTTAATTTCCTTAATGACATTAAGGATCTTTTTTTTTTTTTGGCGGTACGCGGGCCTCTCACTGTTGTGGCCTCTCCCGTTGCGGAGCACAGGCTCCGGACGCGCAGGTATCACAATAGCTTAAGCTCCAGGAGGACAGGAACCCTGCTTATTTCGTCCACTGCCATATCTCTGGGATCTAGCATTCTTGGCTCACTGTATGTACCCAGGAAATATTAGTTGAATGAAAGAAATGAGTACCTGGGTCTGGAGCATGGAAGAGAGACCTGGTTAGGTGATTCAGATGGCGAGTTAACATACACATAGTAAATGAGTCCATCACTTTTCATCAGTCATCCCAGTCTTCCCAGGTGAAGATGCAAGTTTGAGCATTGTCACTTACAGGAGAGAGAAGTTTAAAAAAAGAAAAAAAAATAGGTCGGGAACCTGCAACTAAAGAAAAACCAGGAACCAACGAAAGAGAACATTTCAAGAAGGAAAGAGTAGCTAGTTTAGGCTCAGAGTTGATGTTGAGTAAGGACTAAAAACTGTCCATTAAATTTGGAAGGAAAAATTGTTAGTCTTCTTGGTTAGCAAAATCTCAAGCTTATTGTGAAAGAACTTAAGTTTTTTCCTTTAAAGAAATTTTGACATTAATTATTTGTGATTAGAATCTGAACTAATCTGATTCATTAAACATTCTAAACACTTCAATAATTTTACTTATTAAGATATTTTAAAATAGCAGTTTTCCACTTATATTCTCAAACGGATTGATACTTTTTAGTCAAGGAGAAATATTCAAGTTACCAAAAAAAAAAACAAAACACTGAATAATTCTATTCCTTTGTGAGTACAAAATATCAGTGGGAAATTGTGTAATTATGAGCACACTTGGTATTTTAAACTGTTTTTAAAATAGAAAGTTTGGCTTTTACATTTTTTTTTCCTCTTTGTCCTTTGTTAATCATTAACTCTTTTTAAAAAAAGACTAAAATTTCTGTTAGTATCAAAACTGCAAAACAGTGAATCGTATCTAAAAATTATTCATCTGTAGATCTAAGCAAATACAAACAAATATTTTGCAAACTACTCTTTTTGCTAATGGGTTTTGTTAATTTTCAGGTATACCCTCAAAGGTAATTCCAAAAAGCATACTGAAGTATGGGATCCTTCTCCAGAAGAAATTATTTCAAATGAAGTAAACAACTTAAATCCTGTATTTGCAAAATCTCTACCTAATGAGGATCTGCAGTCACTTTATCATAAGGAACTGCCTGTGTACATCTGCAGTGTAGTGTCTCCTGAGAAGATTTATGTTCAGTGGTTATTAACAGAAAACTTACTTCATAGGTATAACATTCAAAGAAAACATTGTGCATGTAGCTTTATTCTTTTTTCTGTATTTCGCTTCAAAATCTAGAAGTCATAAATGCAGAATTTTAAAAGTACAAAATTATTTCAGCTAAATAGTCACTAAAAAACCAGTTAAAAGTATACAAATAGTATTTTTTCTGGTTATTTTCACTGTTAGAGTTTATAAATTCCACAAATGCTTACTGAGTGCCTGTTATTTGACAGCCAGTATTATAGGTGTTGGGGATACAGTGGTAAAAACATGGACAAGCTTGTGCTGTCATGGAGCTTAAATTCTAGTAGAGGGCGTGATAGTGAACAAAGTATTCAGTGCAGCAGATGATGGTGATGAAGACAAGAAAGACCAAGCGGTGGGGGAGGAAGACCTCACAGAGTCAGTGACGCTTGAAACGGACCCTGAAGGCGGGGAGGGAGGGAGCCATGAAGATGCCTGGGAGAAGCTCATGTCAGGCAGAGGGAAGAACTGGTTCCAGACACTGCGGTGGAAATGTGCTTGGGTGTCCAAGGAAGAACAGGGTAGCCGGTTTGTTTGGAATGGAGTGAGGGAGGGAGGACAGTAGAAGACAGGGAGCCAGGGAATTGTACGTTACAGGAAAAGGTTTTGAGAGTTAAAATTTTTTTTCTTTACATAGTTTAGGAGAAACGATGGTCGCTGTTTATGAAAACACAGAATGGGAACCTGTTAAGTGGAAGAATGGTATGCACTGTGCTGTCAAGATCCCAGGTGAAAATCAGTGGCAAAGGGGCCAGATCATCAGAATGGTTTCAGACATATTGGTGGAGGTAAATGCAGCGTTAAAAATATAATCATGAAAGTGAATGCATTTTGTATTTTCATCCAATTTTTATGATGCTTCTCAGTTTGCAAAAAAAAAAATTTTTAAGCACTGTCTTTCCATAGACTCAAAGTTATTGTTTTCATAGGTCTCGCTGTATGACGTGGGTGTTGAACTAGTAGTGAATATTAACTGTTTAAGAGAACTTCAAGAAAACCTAAAGACCATGGGAAGATTATCTTTGGAATGCTCTCTTGTTGATATAAGGTAGTTTTTAGCTGAGTAAATTTTCTCATTATTGAATATAACTTTAAATATGTTTCTTTTTGGATGGATTCTTATCAGTTTTGATTTTTCTGACATATTCTGAAATTTTCATAAGATCTAGTTGATTTATCTAGTTAATTTTAAGGTTTTAAGAAGCAGGAAAGAGGAACTTCCTGGTGGTCCAATGGTTTAGACTCTGCGCCTCCACTGCAGGGGGCGTGGGTTCAATACCTGGTCAAGGAACTAAGATCCCACATGCCGCATGGTGCGGCCAGAAATTTAAAAAACAGGAAAGATAAAAATATGAAGTGCATACGGCTTCCCTGGTGGCGCAGTGGTTGAGAGTCCACCTGCCGATGCACGGGACACGGGTTCATGCCCCAGTCTGGGAAGATCCCACATGCCGTGGAGCAGCCAGGCCTGTGCGCCATGGCTGCTGAGCCTGTGCGTCAGAGCCTGTGCTCCACAGTGGGAGAGGCCACAACAGTGAGAGGCCCGTGTACTGCCAATATATATATATATATATATATATATATATATATATATATATATATATATATATATATATATATATATATATATATATGAAGCACATAAACTTTGGTGTTATCTAGAAAGAATTCAAACTGTTAAAAAAAAACAAAAAAATACCTTCAGGCACACAGGCACACAGGCAGGTAGAAATAAAAGGTATTTCATAAGCTTAGAATTGCATGGAAAGCTAAAAATGTGTAAATTACCAGAAAGAGTGAATTAGGATTCTGGGAAATGGCAAGGCATAGTTGTATGTAGAGTCTGCTAGCTTCCTACCATAAACACATAAACATGGATGTAGATCTGCAGACTGCAGGGTCAACATCTACAACGAAAGTAGGCAACACAAGCAGGTGGGGTGCTCCACAAACCAGACCCTGTGGTGTCACACTTGTGAGGGAGGATGGAGAGGGAAAGCCGCCTGGAGTCCTCACAGGTCTGAAAATAGGAATTGGCAACAGCAGTTCACTGGAGCACGCGGGCCAACTTGAGAACAGCAACCAAAACTGAGACGCAGGTGCTCTTTGTAGTTGAATGTGAGAGCTCTGTGACAGGCCGGTGTTTCATGGTACTGAAGCCTTCTTAGCCATACAAGCTGTCTTCCAGGACCCCCAGACAGAGGAGAATCTGCTGGGAAGAGAGCCTGCTTTGAGCAAGGCAGACAGTGGGGCAAAGGAAAGATAAGATGCAGATAAAAGTAGAGAGCAAGATATGAAGCCATGTTGTCTGTCACTTTGGGAGAATGACACAAGTCAGAATTCCAGAGCCATGAAGCTCGGAAAGCAGTTGTGATCCCCCCCCTTCTCCTGAAGTACAGGAAATTTTACTTCACTTAAAACATTAGCGAAAGAAAGGATTACAGTCGAACTCCTTACAAATTATTATGAGAAAAGAGAATTAGGAGCCAAATAACATCCCTAGAGGCAATGGAATCCATGAAAAAGACAGGCTTACAAAACAGTAATATTTCAAAGTAAACCAAAAAATGTAGAAAATGATAGACACTATGAAGAACAACATAAAATAGAATTAGAAAAACTCAAATAAGATTGATTACAGAAAAAGGAAGATTTGAAAAGAGATAATAGCATTCAGGAAGGAAAAGAAAATCGTATCAGAATGTAGACTAAACTAGAAAAAACACCAAGCAAATAAGTAATAGAAAATGTCTTAAAGAGGAATACAAGGGACTTCCCTGGTGGCACAGTGGTTAAGAATCCAGCTGCCAGTGCAGGGGACACGGGTTCGATCCCTGATCCGGGAAGATCCCACATGCTGCAGAGCAACTAAGCCTGTGTGCCACAACTACTGAGCCTGCCCTCTAGAGCCCGCAAGCCACGACTACTGAGTCCGCATGCCACAACTGCTGAAGCCCGCGTGCGTAGAGCCCGTGCTCCGCAACGAGAGAAGCCACTGCAGTGAGAAGCCTGCACACTGCGACAGAGCAGCCCCCGCTCACTGCAACTAGAGAAAGCCTCGTGCAGCAACGAAGAGCCAACGCAGCCATAAATAAATAAATAAATAAATGTTTTAAAAAAGAAATACAAGATCAAAAGGAGGGCAGATCCTTTTAATTAAAAAATTAAAAATCCAAAGGATTTAAAAGAAAACAAAAGATATCTAAAGTAGACAGAGACCTAATATACATGTAATAGGAATGTCAAAGAACAAGACTAAAAGAAATAGATCAAAACAAATACTAAAAACCCAATTCAAAAAAAGTGTGCTTAAAATAAAAGACTACTTTAAAAAATACATTGAAAAGGCACACTGCCTATCTTGGGAAATCGGTTCAAGAATGCCAACACTGAGAGATTATCTAGTAAAATCATTGATTCACGAGACATATAAAATAACATTGTCATCACCAACACTTTATGCCAGAAGGTAGGACAGTAACATTCTAAAAATACTCAAAAGAAAATGGCAAGCTGTGGGTTTTATATCCAGCCAGCAGACTTTCAGGTATTGACATAAAGACCACAGAATACTGATTTCATCACTCAGGGAATATTGTTTCCAGGAACAGTCCCTGTATGAGAACAAGTTTTAGGTCACTAACGAGAGATTTTGACATTAAGGACTGTGGTGAGCATTACATTTATTTTACCAAAAGAACCAAGATTAAATGATCCTTATTAGGGAAACAGTATAGAATGTAAAGTACATCAGCCACAATTTCAAAGAATGGAGGGAGAAAGGAGAGTATATGTGAGAAGTTGAATCAACTTCCTGGTGTCACATTGGTATTAACTGGGAGTAAGTACTTCAAAAAAGAAGTTGGGGAAAAGAGAAGAGGTTACTAACAATCTCGATTTAACATTAGAACAATATTAATATTTTATGCAGACAAATCAGTAAAAATAGTAAGTAAAATGAAATTAACTGTATGTAGTGGTGGTATAGCCTCTCAGAGAGGAACTTTTTCAAGTGGCTTTAAAGCACAATAAGTTGACTGTACATGCTTAACCAAAATGTATCCTAAGGACAAGAAATAACTGCCCCCCGCCCCAAGTCAGCTGTTTTTATTAATCCCAAAGTTGGTTGTAGTGTTACTGAAACTGTTGTGTGTTTATTGTGGGATAATTCAAAATAGTAATTATGTACATATCATTAAGAACAGGTGTGGTTGTTAGATGGTAGAAACATAAGATTAAGGTTGATTTACCTTGTACTCCTGATTTTGAATTCAAAGTATCAGTAGAAACTGATAAGGTATTTTAATTATAAAAAATACATGTTATTTAGCCCTGTAACATGAAGGACCCAGTAGCAATGAGCCATGCTGGTGCAGAAATTGTGGTCTCCAAATACCATTTCCCACTAAAAGAATTTAGTGCTCTTTGGGAAAATGTCTGATTCCAGGTCTTGGGCAGGAAATACACAGTGTGAGCCTAGAATATCTTGACCTAGCCAAAAGCAAGAAAGCTATAAATAAATAGATAGATGGATGGATAGATAGATTATGACAAAAGGACTTAGTAGCCAACCTGAATAAACTTCCACTGACCAAAGATAGGACAGTTTGAACAGCAGTAGGATGATTATTATGTTGTATCAAAGCATTTGATATGTTTAAGTCTCTAAATTCATAAAATAATTTTTAAAAACTTATTGATCACTTTTAGAGGATTCTAGGGAACTAGTTCATTATTCTGAAAATTGGTAATTAAGGGAAATGAGCACTTGTTTTTCCTGTACAACCTATATCTCGAGATAATCAATTAGGTGATAAGGGAAAGTTGTTCTTCACAAGCATTCCTTCTAACAAAGGAGGAATGATATCATTGGAATACCACCATTTTACAACCCTTATATACTAAGGGATCGAGACATAATTGTCGGTAGCTGCTAACATCACAAAAAGAGAATCAGACAGGCTTCCCTGGTGGCGCAGCGTTTGAGAATCCGCCTGTCGATGCAGGGGACGTGGGTTTGTGCCCCGGTCCGGGAAGATCCCACATGCCGCAGAGCGGCTGGGCCCATGAGCCGTGGCCGCTGAGCCTGTGCGTCCGTCCGGAGCCTGTGCTCCGCAATGGGAGAGGCCACGACAGTGAGAGGCCCGCGTAAAAAAAAAAAAAAAAAAAAAGAGAGAGAATCAGACATTATGTACCTCCTGAGGGAAGTACACAGCACCATCTCTGAATAGTATTGCTGAAAAAAGAAATATGCAAACCTGCATCTGATCAAGACTCTAGACCTAACTATGAATTTAAAGGAAATACAAGAGACAGATGAACATGTTAAACACCATGAGAACGCAATCAGCTAAATTCAGACCATTGAAGCTGCAAACCAACTCTTTACTCAGCAGAAAATTACAAGGGAAAGAGATGGAAGGGGCACTAAAGAATCATATTACCCATTCATGATGTATGGATTTTGTTTACTTTACCAATTCAGACTGTTTTGAAACATCAGAAAAAAAATGAACACCATCTGAATAGTTGATCTTAAGAAATTATTAATTTTTAATGTGACAACAGTACCGTGGTTGTGTTTGTTTAAAAAGATTTAGTTTTGCAAATGCAAACTAAAATCTTTTCAAGTGAAATAATGTTAAATCTGGGAGTTAAAAATAATCAGGGGCTTCCCAGGTAGCACAGTGGTTAAGAATCCGCCTGCCAATGCAGGGGACACGGGTTTGATTCCTGGTCCGAGAAGATCCCACACGCCGCGGAGCAACTAAGCCCGTGCACCACAACTCCTGAGCCTGCGCTCTAGAGCCCGCGAGCCACAACTACTGAGCCCACGTGCAACAACTACCCATGCTCCGCAACAGGAGAAGCCATCGCAATGAGAAGCCTGTGCACCACAACAAAGAGTAGCCCCCACTCACTGCAACTAGAGAAAGCCTGTGTGCAGCAATGAAGACCCAACTCAGACATGCATACATACATACATATATATAAATAAATATTTTAAAAAATAAATAATCAGGGATGGGAGTGAATACATGGGAATATGATGAAATAGAATTGGTCATGTATTGACAGTTGTCAAAGCTGAGTGATAGATGACGTTTATTCTCTCTGCTTTTGAATATGTTTGAAAACTATAATTGAAAAACATTGAAAAATTTTGAAGGTGAATTCACCACATTTTTTTTTTTTTTTTTTTGCGATACGCGGGCCTCTCACTGTTGTGGCCTCTCCTGTTGCGGAGCACAGGCTCTGGACGCGCAGGCTCAGCGGCCATGGCTCACGGGCCCAGCCTCTCCGCGGCATGTGGGATCTTCCCGGACCGGGGCACGAACCCGTGTCTCCTGCATCGGCAGGCGGATTCTCAACCGCTGCGCCACCAGGGAAGCCCCATATTTTTAATTATATGTTTCAGGTGTACAGTATTATAATTTGACATTTATATTCACTGCAAAGTGATCACACCACAAGCCTAGTTACCATCCATCACCGTTATAATTGACACCCTTCACCCTTTGCACCCATCTCCCAACTCCCTTCCCCTCTGGTAACCCCTAATATGATTTCTGTATGTATGAGTTTGTTTTTCTTTTGTGTGTTGGTTGGTTTGTTAGATTCGACATATGAATGAAGTCATATGGTATTTGTCTTTTTCAGTCTGACTTATTTCATTTAGCATAATATCTTCAAGGTTCATCCATGTTGTCAGAAATGTCAAGATTGCATTTTTTTTTATGGCTGATTAGTATTCAGTTGTGCATATATCACATCTCCTTTATCCATTATTCCATTTTATGGACCCTTAGGTTGCTATATCTTGGCTGTTTGTAAATAGTGCTGCAGTCCACATAGGGGTGCAGATATCTTTTTCAATTAGTGTTTTCAGGTTCTTCTGGTGAATACCCAAAAGTGGAATAGCTGGGTTATATAGTAGTTATTTTTTTGAGGAACCTCCATACTGTTTTCCAATAGTGCTGTACCAATTTACCTTCCCACAAACAGTGCAGGAATGTTCCCTTTTTTCCACATCTTTGCCTACCCTTTTTATTGGTTGTCTTTTCGATAATAGGCATCCTAACAGGTGTAAGGTGATACCTTCTTGTGGTTTTGATTTGCATTTTCTTAATAATTACTGATGTTGAACATCTTTTCATATATTTGTTGGCCATCTGTATGTCTTCTTTGGAAAAATGTCTTCAAATCCTCTGCCCATTTTTTAGTCAGGCTGTTTGGGGGTTTTTGTTGTTGAGTTGTGTAAGGTCTTTATAATTTTGGATATTAACACCTTATTGGATACCTGATTTGCAGAATATCTTCTCTCATTCAGTAGGTTGCCTTTTCATTTTGATGGTGGTTTCCCTTGCTGTGCAGAAGCTTTTTAGTTTGATGCAGTCTCATTTGTTGATTTAGTTTCCCTTGCCTTTGGAGTCAGATCCACAGGAATATTGCTAAGCCTGAGGTTAGTGAGGATACTTCCTATGGTTTATTCTAGGAATTTTATGGTTCATTTCTTACATTTAAGTCTTTAACTCTTTTGGGGTTAATTTTTGTGCTTAAGATAGTGGTCTAGTGGTCTTTTTCATGTGGCTGTTCAGTTTTCCCAGCACCATTTATTGAAGAGACTATCCTTTCTCCATTGTATGTTCTTTGCTCCCTTGTTATAAAATAATTTTCCATTTATGTATGGGTTTATTATTGAACTCTCTATTAGGTTCATTGGTTCACGTGTCTGCTCATGTGCCAGTACCATACTGTTTTGATTACTGTAGCTTTGTAGTATAGTTTGAAATCAGAGCGCATGATAACCTCCAGCTTTGTTCTTCTTTCTCTAGATTGTTTTGGACATTTGGGATCTTTTGTGGTTCCATACAAATTTTAGAATTACTTGTTCTAGGACTTCCAATACTATGTTGAATGAAAGTGATGAGAGTGGGCATCCTTGTCTTGTTCCTAATCTTAGAGGAAAAGCTTTCAGCTTCTCACCATTGAGTATGATGTTAGTTATGGGTTTGTCATATATGGCCTTTATTATGTTGAAATACACTCTCTCTATACCCACTTTGTTGAGAGTTTTTATCATAAATGGGTGTTAAATTTTGTCAAATGCTTTTTCTGCATCTATTGAGATGGATTATATGGTTTTATCCTTCATTCTGTTAATGTATATACCACGTCGATTAATTTGTGGGTGCCGGGCCATCCTTACACTGCTGGAATAAATCCACTTGATCGTGATGTATGACCCTTTTAATGTATTGTTTGATAATATTTTGTTGATCTTTGCATCTGTGTTCATCAGAAATATTGACCTGCAG
The DNA here is from genome assembly GCF_026419965.1 of Kogia breviceps. Lineage (NCBI taxonomy): Eukaryota > Metazoa > Chordata > Mammalia > Artiodactyla > Physeteridae > Kogia > Kogia breviceps. The sequence goes on from NC_081325.1 coordinate 1,722,340, forward strand.
TTTTCTTTTCGTGTGGTGTCCTTGTATGGTTTTGGTGTCAGGGAAATACTGGCTTCATAAAATGTTTTCGGAAGGTTTCTCTCCTCCTCGGTTTTTTGGAAGAGTTTGAGAATTCTTGAAAACATTTTTCTTTGAATATTTGGTAGAATTAACCAGTGAAGTTGTCTACTCCTGGGCTTTTGTTAGTTGGGAGATTTTCTTTTTTATTACAGTTTCAATTCCCTTGCTAGTAATGAGTCTATTCACATTTTCTATTTCTTCATGATTCAGTTGCTAAGATTGTGTGGTTCCAGAAATTTATCCATTTCTCTTAGGTTGTCCATTTTGTTGGCATATAATTGTTAATAGTCTCTTATGATCCTTTGTATTTCTGTGGTATCAGTTGTTAACATCCCCTCTTTCATTTCTGATTTTATTTATTTGAGTCTTTTTTTTTTTTCCTTGGTTAGTCTAGCTAAAGTTTTGTTGATTTTGCTTATCTTTTCAAAGAGGCAGTTCTTAGTTTTGTTGACCGTTTCTTTCTTTTTTTGTGTGTGTGTGTGGTACGCGGGCCTCTCACTGTTGTGGCCTCTCCTATTGCGGAGCACAGGCTCCGGACGCACAGGCTCAGTGGCCATGGCTCACGGGCCCAGCCGCTCTGCGGCATGTAGGATCTTCCCGGACCAGGGCACGAACCCGTGTCCCTTTCATCAGCAGGTGGATTCTCAACCACTGTGCCACCAGGGAAGCCCTTGTTGGCCATTTCTATTGGGTTCTTTTTGGTGGGGGGGTGTCTCTATTTCATTTATTTCTGCTCTGATCTTTATTATTTCGTCCCTGCTACTTATTTTGGGTTTTGTTTATTCTTCTTTTTCTAGTTCTTTTAGGTATAAAGTTGGTTTATTTGAGATTTTTCTTGTTTCTTGAGGTAGGCCTAATTGCTATGAACTTCCCTCTTGGAACTGCTTTTGCTGTGTTTTGTAGATTATTGGTATGTTGTGTTTCTGTTTTCATTTGTCACTAGGTATTTGATTTCTCTGGTGACCTATTGGGTGTGCAGTAGCATGTTGTTTAATCTCCATGCTTTTGTGGTTTTTCGCATTTTTTTCCCTTGTGATTGATTTATAGTTTCATACCATTGTGGTTGGAGAAGATGCTTGATGTGATTTCATTTTCTTGAATTTATTGAGACTTATTTTGTAAACTAACATGTCATCTACCCTGGAGAATGTTACATGTGCACTTGAGAAGAATGTGTATTCTGCTTTTGGATGGAATGTTCTACATATATCTGTTAAGTCCTTGTGGTCTAATGTGTTATTTAAATCTGCTGTTTCCTTACTGGTTTTGGTCTGGATGATCTATCCATTGATGCAAGTGGGGTGTTAATGTCCCTTACCTTTATGGTATTGCTTTCAATTTCTCCCTTTAAGTCCATCAATGTTTGCTTTATATATTTTGGTGCTCCTCTGTTGGGTGCATTTGCATTTATAAATGTTACATCTTCTTGCTGGATTGACTCCTTTATCATTATGTAATGCTCTTCTTTGTCTTTCATTACAATCTTTGTTTTAAAGTCTCTTTTGTCTGATATGAGTATAGCTACTCTGGCTTTCTTTTTATTTCCATTTGCATGAAATATCTTTTTTATAACTTCACTCTCAGTCTGTGTGTGTGCTTTCTTCTGATTAATTTTACTACTTTTTTTTTTTTTTTTTTTCGGTATGCGGGCCTCTCAACTGTTGTGGTCTCTCCCGTTGCGGAGCACAGGCTCCGGACGCGCAGGCTCAGCGGCCATGGCTCACGGGCCCAGCCGCTCCGCGGCATGTGGGATCTTCCCGGACCAGGGCACGAACCCGTGTCCCCTGCATCGGCAGGCGGATTCTCAATCACTGTACCACCAGGGAAGCCCAATTTTACTACTTTTATCTTTTAACCTTTATGCTAGCTTTATAAGTGATTGATCCACTACTTTTGTTATACCATCTTCAGTGAGATTTTTACTTTTGTATGTTTTCTTATTATTAATTAGTGCCATTTCTTTTCAGCTTAAAGAAATCCCTTTAACGTTTCTTGTAGGGCTGGTTTAGTGATGACGAACTCCTTTAACTTTTGCTTATCTGGGAAACTCTTAATCTCTCCTTCAATTCTGAATGAAAACATTGCTGGGTAGAGAATTCTTAGTTGGAAGTTTTTTTCTTTCAGCACTTTGAATAGTCATGCCACTCCCTTCTGGCCTTTAAAGTTGCTGCTGAAAAATCTGCTCTTTGCCTCATGGGGATTCCCGTGTACATAACAAGTTGTTTTTCTCTTGCTGCTTTTAGGATTTTCTCTTTATCCTTAACTTTTACCATTTTAATTATAGTGTGTCTTGATGTGATCCTTTGGGTTCATCTTATTAGAACTCGCTTGGGCTTCCTGGACCTGGGTGTCTGTTTCCTTCCTCAGATTAGGGAAGTTTTAGCCACTATTTCTTCAAATAATTTTTCTGGTCCCTTCTTTCTCTCTTTGTTGTCTTCAGCTTCTAGGACTCCTATAATGCAAATGTTTATTCCACTTGTTGGCTCCAAAATTTCTTAAGTTATCTTCACCTTTTTTTTTTTTTTTTCCATTTTGCTGCTCTGTCTGGGTGAGTTACACTGCTTTGTCTTGTGCTTGCTGAGTCGCTCTTTGTCCTCATCCTGTCTGCTGTTGAACCCCTCTAGTGCATTTTGCATTCAGTTACAACTTCTGTTTGGTTCTTTCTTATATTTTCTGTCTCTATGTTGAAGTTCTCATGGTGTTCATCCATTCTTCTGCGTTTGGTGAGCATTTTTTTTTTTTTTTTTTTTTTTTTTTGCGGTACGCGGGCCTCTCACTGTTGTGGCCTCACCCGTTGCGGAGCACAGTCTCCGGACGTGCAGGCTCAGTGGCCATGGCTCACGGGCCCAGCCACTCCGGGGCACGAACCCGTGTCCCCTGCATCAGCAGTCGGACTTGCAACCACTGCGCCACCAGGGAAGCCCTGGTGAGCATCTTTATGATGATTACTTTTCAGTCTTTACCAGGTCCATTGATTATCTCTGTTTTGTTTAGTTCTTTTTCTGAGGTTTTAATATGTTTTTTTGGTTGGAACATATTCCTCTGTCTCCTCTTTTTGCCTCATTCTCTGTGTGTTCGCATGTATTAGATAAATCAGCTATCTCCCAGTCTTGAAAGAGTGGCCTTATTTAGGAGATGCTCAGTGGGACTCAGGGGTACAGTCCTGCGTGGCCACCACAGCCTGGCACTCAAGGGGTGTCCCCTCGGTGGGCCCTGTTGTGGCAGGGCAGCAGCTGCTGTGGGGTGCTGGTGGGCAGAGGTGTTGCTCACATGGCTGTGAGGCCCAGCTGAGGCAGGGGTGGGCACGGCTCTCAGCAGGGCAGGACCCATTAGTGCTAACAGGTTAGAGGGAGAATTTCATTGCTAGAGATAGCAAGGTAGCCTGAGATCACAAAAAAGGCCCCTGCTAGTGTGTCTCGGTCCCTAGGGGACATCCCAGCTGGTTTCTTCCTCTCCAGCAGATGCTTTAAGATTTAGTAAGTGGGTCCTCTTTGTGTGTGGCTCATGCCCTTTTCAGTCTGGTGTTTTTGCACTTGTTTTTAGGTTGAGTGAGTTTGGGCACAGGCCCTTTAAGGGCAGGTTTTTCTGTTTAATACCAGGCAGGGCCCTGTGGGGCTCCCGGGCACAAAGACTTTCAGTGTCGCCCATTTCTTTGATTACAGGAAATAGCTTTCATTTGACCTCCATGATCTGAGTTCCAATGGGCATATTCAAGCAGTTGTTAATTAGGGAAGGGAGGGGATGCGAGACCAGGAAAAAACAGTGAAGAGATACAGTAGTGCAGCCTTGGGGCAAGGTCTTGTTTCCCCATCAGTGGATAAACAACAATATCTTTGAGCTGTTTTGGAGATACTGAAACCCCCTCCAGGTGGGAGAAGTTAACGATTAATGATGGTATGCTGCCCACAAGCCTGTAGACCCCAGACCAGTTGGAACCTGTGAAGGTTGATGATGCTGATGCTGACTTTTGTTACTACCAGCCCATCAGAAGGATGTCCATGAGCTGATCATGCCCTCTGATCGATTTTTTTTTTTGGCTGCGTCGGGTCTTCATTGCTGCATGTCGGCTTTTCTCTAGTTGCGGCGGGCAGGGGCTACTCTTCATTACAGTGCACAGACTTCTCATTGTGGTTTCTCTTGTTGCAGAGCATGGGCTCTAGGTGTGTGGGCTTCAGTAGTTGTGGCACACGGGCTCAGTACTTGTGGCTTGCAGGCTCTAGAGCGCAGGCTTAGTAGTTGTGGCTCATGGGCTTAGTTGCTCCACTGCATGTAGTATCTTCCTGGACCAGGGCTCGAACCTGTGTCCCCTGCATTGGCAGGTGGATTCTTAACCACTGCACCATCAGGAAAGCCCTGAACCATTACTATAAAACTTCTCACTATCCTCCCCAAGTTGGAACACATAGTTTTTCGAGGCAGTAGCCCTCTGTTTCCCCCTTTGCTTGGCAAAGTAATAAAGCTGTCCTTTTCTACTTCACCCAAAACTCTGTCTCCAAGATTCAGTTCAGCATCAGTGTACAGGGAAGCTGAGCGAATCAGCATCATGTTCTCTGCAGTTCTGTAGTTTTCCTGGTCATATTCCCTATTGGTTTTCAAAGCCAGGTGTTCTGGGGACTCTGTGCTGTACAGGATCTAGAGGTCGTGATGCCAAGTGAAGGGTATTTCCTGTAATCAAAAAACTGGGGGACACAAAGTGTTTGTGCCCAGGAACCCTCCAGGGCCCTTCTCAGTATCAGTTGGCATGTCTCATGTGGAGCTCAGGTCCTCCCTCCTTTGTGGTCCCCCCGATTCTGGATCGCTGCAGCTGGGGCGTGGGTGTTTCCTTGGCGAGAATGTGTCTCTGTCTCTCCTCCCTATCTTGATGCTGTCCTTTTACCCTTTGTTGTGGAGGCTCTGTGCATTGATAGAACGGAATTCTATCAGTCCCTTAATTGTACCCAATATTGTAGAGCAGCAGTCTCCAACCTTTTTGGCACCAGGGACCAGTTTCATGGAAGACAGTTTTTCCATGGCTGGGGTGGGGTGGGTGTGTATTTCAGGTGATAATGCAAGCGATGGTTCAGGTGGTAACATGAGCGATGGGCAGAGGCCGCTGACACTTTGCTTGCTCGCCCACCACTCACCTCCTGCTGTGCGGCCCGCTTCCTAACAGACTGCAGGCTAGTCCGCACCCTGGGGGCTGGGGAGCCCTCTTGTAGAGAGTGCATTCCTTTTGACACCTTGAATTATGTCTTATGGACTGTAGTGGAATACCACCGTTTCAAGAGTCTAACAATAGCTAACCTTAAGCATGTCTAGACCCTGTATTAATTGCCTTAACAGGCATTATTTTACTTAATCATCACAGCAGACCTTTAAGCTATAGATAAAAACTATTATTTAAAGAAAAGGAAATTGAGTCTTCAAGAGGTTAAATATTTAATAATCCAGAGTAATACATCAAAGTGTTGAACTAGGATTATAAAAGTTCTGATTCTGGAACCGGAGTTCTAACCACTATGCTTTACTACCCTTCTGAGAAATCTTTTTTATAGATTTCTTTTTGTTGTGGTAAAATATGCATTAACATAAAATTTATCATTTTTAAGTGTACAGTTCCATGGCTTTAAGTAATGGAACCTTTACCACTGTCCATCTCCAGAACTTTTTTATCTTTCTCATGTGAAACAGTTTTATGGATACATGCCATAGATTTTTTGAAATGCTGTAAATACGTTCAGATGTTCAAAAGTTAATATTTTAAAATGTGTATTCTTTTTTTTTTTTTTTTTTTTGTGATATGCGGGCCTCTCACCGTTGTGGCCTCTCCCGTTGCGGAGCACAGGCTCCGGACGCGCAGGCGCAGCGGCCATGGCTCACGGGCCCAGCCGCTCCGCGGCACGTGGGATCCTCCCGGACTGGGGCACGAACCCGTGTCCCCTGCATCGGGAGGCGGATTCTCAACCACTGCGCCACCAGGGAAGCCCTAAAATGTGTATTCTTAATAAATCATAGGAAAACTTTATTGATGTATGTATGCTGATACTATCTGTATACCATCATAAATAAAAAACAGTAACTAATTCAAGACATCACTGATACTATAAACTTCTCAGCTCATAGGAACACTGTTTGGGCTTCTTAATAAATAGTTTTACTAAATCCTATTTGGTCAAACTACATACACAGGTGATTTCTTTAGTTCATTCACATAAACCATTTAATGTGAAAGGATTGGCCACATTGGTTATTTAGTCAGAGGATGGGGCAGCTCTAATGAAACTCCTCATCTAGAAGCCATTTCTAGAGAGCCTTCAGAGCCTGCAGTATTTACTTGTAATCTCTTTAGTGGTACTAGTTCTTTATTCTTCGGGGGAGGATTTGATGGTTAGAAACATCTAAAGTCACTCAGGGGCTTCCCTGGTGGCGCAGTGGTTGCGAATCCGCCTGCCGATGCAGGAGACACGGGTTCGTGCCCTGGTCCGGGAAGATCCCACATGCCGCGGAGCAACTAAGCCCCTGAGCCATGGCCGCTAGGCCTGCGCGTCCGGAGCCTGTGCTCCGCAACGGGAGAGGCCACACAGTGAGAGGCCCGCATACCGCAAAAAAAAAAAAAAAAAAAAGTCACTCAGTTTCAACTTCACAAGCTAAAATAGATGATGAAGTTGATACTCTGCCCTTCATTGATCTGTCAAATATTTACTGAACACTTTTTACCATGAATATTAAAAATAAATTTTCTAAAAATAATTGAGGCTAATATTCATGGGTAGTAATTCATATTAGCTTTAAATTCCAGAAAAAAATCTTCCAAAAATATTTGGGCCGAGGAATCATCATTGCAAAGGGACTGTTCTCTTTGTATTTCCATTGAATATTTTTGGCACGCCTTCTGTGAGCTGGGCGGTGGAGATGTGGTGGACATGACACATACAACACGTACTATACAGATGACCCTTAACTCAGGTTTGAACTGCACGGGCCCTCTTTTACGTAAATGGTAAATGCGTACTATGGCACTACACGTCCGTGGTTGGTTGTATCTGGATGCAGAACTGTAGATAACGCAGGGCCAATTGTGAAGTTACACACAGGTGTCTGACTGCACGGGGGGGGGGGTCCGCACCCCTGACCCCCACATTGTTCAAGAATCAAATGTGTGTACACATAACACACAATACATTATCCCTGCTCTCTGAGTTTATAGTGTAGTTAGCATATATGAAATGTATATAATAGCTTTAAAAAACTTAAAACTCATCTACGTTTTTCAGAGTTCTCAGTGTAGCTTCAGAACAGATGTACATAAATAACTTAGCATGTAATTTGGGCTGTAGCTACAACAGAGGGATGAATAAAAGGCTGTGAAAATGGGGAACAAAATTGTGAGAATAATACGAAGCCATGATTACACTGACTTCTCACTGCATATGTAGTTGGTTGAAATATATTTGTATATGATGGTTCTTTTATGTTTCTATATCCTGTGCTATTTGTTATAAAACACGTTGTCACCTTTTGTTTTAGACCAGCTGGTGGTAGTGACAAGTGGACAGCGACAGCCTGTGACTGTCTCTCAGCGCACCTCACTGGCACCGTGGCAACCATCATCATACAGGTGCGTGAACAGGTTCAGTAGCTGTGTACTGGTTATTTCATTGACATTTTCTACAAGACCGTTTATTTTGTTGAGAAAATAATAGTAAGCTTTTTGGATTTTTTTTTTTTGGCTGCGTGGCATGTGAGATCTTAGTTCCCTGACCCGGGATCGAACCTGTGCCCCCTGCAGCGGAAGCGTGGCGTCCTAACCACTGGACCGTCAGGGAATTCCCTATTTGGATATTTTTTTTGCAACCCTTTTTTGGTCTTCAGGTTATCATGCTTGTTTGGGAATTCTCTGGCACTCCAGTGGTTAGGACTCCATGCTTTCACGGCCAAGGGCGCGGGTTCTATCCTTGGTCGGGACACTAAGATCCTGCAAGCCGCACTTCTTGGCCAATAAAAAACACTGTAACACCTGTTTCATAATAGATATGTACTGTAAATGATTATATGAGTGAATCAAAACATTTCTAAACTAGTATTCTTGAGTTGATAATTTGCATATTAAAAACCAGAAGGTAATGTATGCTAGAGTGCAGTTCTGAAGCCTTTGATATTCTTTACAAATTGGTAGTTAGGCTTCTAGTGAAATCATATTAACTGTACATCATAAAAGGTGTTTGTATGAGTGCCGATTTGAGAAGAGGATGCATACATAGGACATGTCCTTTCAGAACACTAAGAAATATTCCTTGTCTCCTTAACTTTTTTCTAATTTGATACATTTTATTGCATTAATGATTAGAATTTTCTTGTAAGTAATTCTTTCCATGTTAGTTTTTTCTTTGTGTACTTTCCCCATTTTTATAATTCCATATAAAACAGAATATATGTTTTGTAGTTCTTTCTTTGGTTTTTCACAGGAGAAAAAAGGCACACCTGTGAAAGTATAGATTTTAGTTCTCTAATGACAAAGAATTCAGGAGAATAGAGAACTTGTCATTGAGGATGTTTTCCTCCCTCCCCAGTCTGGGATGGAAAACAGTTTTCAGTCGTCCTTTTTTCTCCTCCACTTGGTATTTTTCACCTGGACAGTGAAGTCTTCCTGATAGACTTCACAAAACAACTGTCTTTCTCTGTTGGCTGTCTTCCATGCTGTTTTCTCTCTGATATGTTCCGATATCAAAATTACTTGGTTGGGAATTTTTCTTTCTGGCATGGAGAAATGTGGAGGGGATACCTGTGAAAAGTGTAATGTTTATACGAAGTTGCATTTTTGTGTCTCATATTTACTCTGCTCTTAAATCACTGCAGGAAAACAACACAACATGGCCATTACCTGTGAAAATTTTCTGCAGAGATGAAGGAGGAAAGTGTGTTGATGTTTCCAAATATTTGATTAAAAGGGGTTTGGCTTTGAGAGAAACGAGGTATAGACTATTTTTTTTAAAACATCATTTTGTGATGGAGGCTTCTTATTTGTCTGCGTAAATCTTCGTATCTGTGTGTGCTCAGACCTGAATGCCCTTGTTTGCTCTTAAAAATGATTTATAACATCCTGAGGAGCCAGCTTAGAAGTAAATTCATTCAGAATTGCTAAATGTTTAAATCCCTTGACATTTTTGCTTTTATACTTTCCCCTTTGCTCTGGTATTTATCAATACGTTTTAAACCAAAGGAAAAGAGAATTTACACAGTGGGTACCAGATCTGAACCCTTTGGCCTCATTTGCTTAGGCAGAAATGTTTAAGCTTTATGTTGGAAATTCTGGTAGGTATATACCAAAATATATTTGTGTGATATAGGTAGCAAATGAGTAGAAATGGGTAGCCAAAAAAAGTAATTGAACAATATTTACATGTAAAGATCCTTTCAGATACTAAATCTGGGGTTTAAATACCTTTGGTCCAAGGGGAGAAGGATCAGAATATCACTGTAGCCCTAGTTTCCTCTTTTTATCTTTTTCCTTCTAGAGGTAGAGGTATATTAGAATTGCAGATACATGTTCCAAGTGGTCACCTTCTACCATACATGGCCAGCTCTCTTTTTTTATCTTAGATTATTATACCTTACCTTATTTGGATCAGGACCCCAATCTTGATGAAATGGAAGGAGAATGAGAGATCAGAAATAATACGGAACCTGAGGTAGTTGGCCTGGTGTGGTAGATGCTGACTTCACTGCCTGGGCCTTTGCAGAGAGCCAGGCCCTGCATCTACTCCTGCATTCACTGACTTCAGGCTAACACAGTTCCTCGCTGAAAGAAATGTTAAAGTGAAAAATGCTGGGCAAGTTTATATTAACTAACAATATCTACCACTAAGTTAATGTTCTTTTCTACTTTTCTGGCACTAAAACTACTACCTCAAGGCTGGGGGTGATGAGGGAGCAGTGTTAGTTGAGGAATTATGCAGCTATTATCTTATCAGTGTTTATTTCCTTTTGAAAGAAAATACAGGAAAGTGGAAGAAACAAAACTCTGCCGTAATTTTTCTAACATAAACAATGTTAATATTTCCTTCTAGGGTTTTTTATAGGCATGTTTTTTTAATTGGAAGGGAATAACAGGAAGTAAAGCAATTATGAATGAATGTAGCATGTTACCACTAACACTTAATATCTGAATAGTGTGGAAAAACTATTTTTTAAGGGACTCATTATCTTTGTATTATTTTATGAATGTTGATAACTTGCCACATGTATGATCTGTCTTTGGGCTAAATTAGAATCAGCTTGAATCAGCTGTATTTCCCAATAACATCTAGTTAGTTGTATGATACTTGGGATATACTTAATAGATTTTAAGAGAGAATAGCATGTAAATATGGGATAGTAATTTAATGCATTTAAGTGAAATTATATTGCTTTATTATCATTAAACTCATGCATAATTTAAAATAATTTTCATTATAACTTAAAGTATGCTCATTTTTATGTAACAAATTAGACTAGGATATCCTAGATTACTTAGACTAATCCTTCAAGTATATTTGAAGGATTCTTTTTATATTGTTTTCCCAGAATTTTTTTATCTGCTCATGGTTAGATCTATTCTTTTTTTGCATGTTACAGAACTAATAAATTAGATAACAGCTATTCATTATCCCAGAAGCCTCTGGAAATCCCACTGGTACAAGAAGAGTCAGTGGTTACTAAGTGTATTAAAATTAACTCTGACCCTGACAAAAAAGCTGCTGATATTCTCAGTGAACACGAGGTGTCTGAATTTAAGGAGAAAATTCTAGAACCAGGAACCACTGGATGCTATAAACCACCAGCTATTCCTAACCAGAAAGTATTTGAGGCAGTAGTCAGCTGCATTGGTGATGATGGAACTATATTTGTGGTACCTAAATTATCAGGTAAGATCTTTCACATTATGCAGTATTCTGTAAAAGTGGTTACTTTTACTACTAGAGAATTTTAATTGGAAGGGAATAGCTCTAGTAAAATAGACATGGATTGAAATTCCTTGGGCAGATATTTAACCTTTCTGAACCTCTTTTTCACTGAGTTGTTGTGAGGTTTGAATGAAATAATTCATGAAAAGTGCTTTGCACGATGCCTAGCACATGAAAATCATTTATTGAGACATTGGGAATGGATAAACATTGGGCCTAAGATAAGCATGGGGGGACAGGTTCCAGTTATACAAGTTTGGAGGCTCTATAAGAAAAAAGAATACAAACGTTTATATTTGTTTAGAAGTGAGAAAAGAAGTCACAACAAATGACTGGAGAGTCAGGGCCATTTGAGATTCAGGTCCTTCCTGAGATCTCTTTCGCTTATATACTAACGCTTCCTTTCTGCAACCTGAGTGTGTCCAGGACACTTGATGACTCACAGCAGCTCTAGCTTTCACGGGACTTAAGCTCCGTTAGTTTCATAGTAAGTCCACCTATGGATAGGGGTATGGGGGCTACGAATTGGTTGAAATTTTTGTCTCATGTGTTGATCTGCTAAATACTGTTTTTTAATTTGAAAACCAGACTAAATCTGTGTAATTGGCTATTCTAGAAGTGAGTAGTGTTTCAGACCTCTAGCAACAGTGCTTAATCCAGAAACTTTGCTTGACGTATGTAAATAATCATAGCTAGAACTGGTTGCCAGATGCCTTACTTCCAGCCGCCTGCAATACTGATAATGTGGGCTAGCACTATTACACCCAGTTTACAGAAGAACAGACTGAGGCTTATGCCCAGGAGCTCGCAACTAAAGTAGTAGAACTTATAGGAACTGACACCAGAGCTTGCCCTCTCTGGCGTCAGTTAATGGGCATATAAATTTACTGTGGAAATCATGAGCCAGCTAGCAGGAAGTAGTATTAGAATTTTAATATTATACCCACAGCACTATGCTGTGTCTAAGCATCAAATAACAAAGAGCTTTTAATGAGTCTTGCACTTCCAAAATAATGCTTGCGTTGGTAACCATAGATCAGAATAATAATTTACATGTTGTTAGTCAGTAGTATGTTTTGAAACATATTGAAGCTATTGACTAAATTAGATTTTTATTAAAGCTCTATTATGTGGGGACTGATTTTTAATTCCTTTTAATGTGATCTAAGTGATGAAGTTACTAAAGTTTGATGATGACTTCATTTGAAAATGGTAGGGAATTTTTCCTAAATGCTTTCTATTTTTCATAATTTCTTCAGAATTTGAACTAATAAAAATGATGAATGAAATTCAAAGTAATTTAAAATGCCTTGGTCTTTTGGAGCCTTATTTCTGGAGAAAGGGAGAAGCTTGTGCAGTAAGGGGATCAGATACTTTGTGGTATCGAGGCAAAGTAATGGAAGTCATTGGCGGCACTATCAGGGTGAGTCTGAAATTCTTCTGTGACTATTTTAAAGCTAAGTGCTATAACATTAGGAGGTCTTTCAAGTTCAGATACATGAAATTTTGATTAAAACATCTTCTTATGAGTTCATTCATGTAGGAGAATCACTTAGATGCATTATATATTTATTTGTAATAAGAATTCCTCTTTTAATTTTCAAGTATATTTATTAACCTGAATAACAAAAAAATATTTCCAGGTAGGGATTTTTACCACTGAAACTTTAATGGTGCCACTTATTTGTAATTGGCAGCCTTATTTGTGTGCATGGTGCTAAGTGAAACAACTTATTTTCCAGTATATTCTATATCTCCTTAGTAAATTTGTTTACAGGACCCCCTAATTTACCCTTTCACATTAGGGTTAATTTACCCTTTCCAGAATACTAAGAATAGTACTTGAGTTTCATCTAAAATCTTCAGAAAGAGCTGCATACAGTTGACCCTTGAACAGCACTAGGGCTGGGGAGCTGACACTCTGTGTAGCTGACCTGAGTATAATTTATATCATTCTTCCATGTCCACGGTTCTGTGTCGCGGACTCAATCAGCTGTGGATCGTGTAGTCCTGTAGTAGGTTTTTACTGAAAGAAATCCATGTGTAAGTGGACCCTCATAGTTTAAACCCGTGTTATTCAGGGGTCAACTGTACTTTGAAAATATGTGTATATAAAAATATAGATGGAAAATGCCTCCATTTACATTGTTCTTTAAGTATAACAGTGAAATCAAGAGACATGCAGCCTGTGAAGATTTTGGTTTTAGGAGGGGAGGAAAAATTAAGAAGAGAAGTCTTTTGTTAATACTTGCACAGGAGATTATTATCTATTTGATGATGATACTAACAGTAACATAGCACTTCAGGTTTCTAAGCTTTTTCCACATATGCGCATTCATATTTTCTTATATGTTTCCAACTATCATAGATGTAGATTACTATTCCCATATTACCAGTAAGAAAATTGAAGTTTATGTTCAGTGATGTGCCCGAGGTCAACATGTCAGTGGGTGGTGGTACTGGAATTCATATCTAAGCATCTGATTCCAAAATTTCTGATCTAAGCATTGTGCTTTTTGTGCTGGAACACAGACTTTACAGGGTTTTTTTTTTCCTGGAAAGTATCTTTTTATCTTAAAAAATTTGTATTGCAGTATAGTTGATTTACAATGTTGTGTTAGGTTCAGGTGTACAGCAAAGTGATTTAGTTATACATATACATTTATTTATTTTCATAGGTTTTTTAAAAAAAATTTATTTTATTTATTTATTTTCAGCTGTGTTGGGTCTTTGTTGCTGCACACGGGGTTTCTCTAGTTGCCGAGAGTGGGTACTACTCTTTGTGGAGGTGTGCGGGCTTCTTACTGTGGTGGCTTCTCTTGTTGCAGAACACACGCTCTAGGCGCGTGGGCTTCAGTAATTGTAGCACACGGGCTCAGTAGTTGTGGCTCGTGGGCTCTAGAGCCACAGTCTCAGTAGTTGTAGCACACGGGGCTTAGTTGCTCTACAGCATGTGGGATCTTCCCAGACCAGGGATTGAACTCGTGTCCCTTGCGTTGGCAGGTGGATTCTCAACCACTGTGCCACCAGGGAAGCCCTTCATAGGTTTTTAATAGAAGTAAGATGGTTTCAAATTTTGGGTTAATATTTAGGTATATGGATACTCAACAGATTCATGTGTTTATATGCAAATAGTCTATTTTCACATACATTTGAATTGTTCAGGTAACTCTTTTCTGATATAAAAGTAAATTGAAATTCAATTTTCATTAAGTTATTATAATTCATAATCTTTACATATATAGGATCCAAATAAGATACTGGTGAACTATATTTTTTTTCATACTTTCTAACATCTCTGTTTTTTAAATTTGAGAGTATTTTGATATTTTAATCATTCTGAATTTTTTTCTATGCATTTCACATATACACAATAAATTTTTCATTCCTTAACCTGATATCTTTCAAGGTTGTCCTATGATCCACATTAAGAAATAGACATTAGGGCTTCCCTGGTGGCGCAGTGGTTGAGAATCCGCCTGCCGATGCAGGAGACACGGGTTCGTGCCCCGGTCCAGGAAGATCCCACATGCCACGGAGCGGGTGGGCCCGTGAGCCATGGCCGCTGAGCCTGCGCGTCCAGAGCCTGTGCTTCGCAACGGGAGAGGCCACAACAGTGAGAGGCCACAACAGTGAGAGGCCCGCATATCACAAAAAAAAAAAAAAAAAAAAAAAAAAGAAATAGACATTACATGTAATTGTACTTACCCTAACAACCTGTAATGTACTCAGATATTTTTTATTCAATTCTGTTTTTCTTTTAATGCTGACTGCCAAGACAGCCCAATTAAACAGTGATAATGTTAATTTAATTAAATTGGGGTAATAGAAGTAACTTACCGACATTCCTAATTCTTGAAACAATTTAGAAACTGAATTATCAAAATTAAGTAAAGCATTTTAAAAAATGGACTGTTGAGAGCTTCTAGTTTCTGGTTCCACATTTAAGAAGCTTTGCAGGTGCCACACCATCCTAACAGCAAGTAAAAAGCTGAACAAACTGAAAAATCTGTAACTCTTGTATGTGTAAGAGAGGGAGTACAAAGGGCAAACCACTGCCCTAGAGAGTCAGGTGAATCTAGGGAGTCACAGCTTATGGGAGCAGAGACTGACGACCAGAACTTTAATGGAAGAATTGCTGGAATTTTTTTTTTTTTTGCCTCACCTCATGGCTTGTGAGATCTTAGTTCCCCAACCGGGGTTGAACCCGGGCCCTCGGCAGTGAGAGCCTAGAGTCTTAATCTTAACCATTGGACTGCCGGGGAATTCCCAAGAATTGCTGGAATTTAGTGTGGACAACTCTGAGAGGCAAAAACTCCAGGGAACCCAGTCATCAGAAGGTTCCACACAGTTCTGTGAGATTTATCTCCAAGAGCTTGACCAGGTTCTCACATAAATATCAGAGATGCTTCCAGCAGGGGAAGGAGAAAAGGAACCATTTTGAAATATGCTGGAGCATTCTGTTTTTCTTAATAAGGCCTGCACTCAGGAGAGAGTACTTAAGTAGGGCCTAAGCATCTGGGGTATTATCAGAGCCTAATCAACCTAGGGGAAAGGAAATTACCCAATTCCAGTTAACTCTGGCTTTCCACATTGGAAAAAGACCCAACTCCATCTCACTATATCATCCTTTCCCACTTTAGGAAGTAGAGCAAAAAACTGAGAAACACTTGTGAAGTTCACAGTCTGAAAGCCACAACGGTGAGAGGCCCATGTACCGCGAAAAAAAAAAAAAAAGACTTGAACATAAGACCTGAAGCCATAAAACTCCTAGAAGAAAACATAGCCAATAAGTTCCTTGAGATACATAGGTATTGGTGATAATTTTTTGGATGTGACACCAAAAGCAAAGGCAACAAAAACAAAAATTAACAAGGTGGACTACATCGAACTAAAAAGCTTCTGCACAGCAAAGGAAACAATCAACAAAATGAAAAAGCAACATACTGAATGGAAGAAAGTATTTCTAAATCATATATCTGAGAAGGGGTTGATATCCAAAATATATAAAGAACTCATGAAGCTCAAGCCCAGAAATAAACCCAATTAAGGTCAATCTGTGACAAAGGAGGCAAAAATATACATTGGAGAAAAGACAGTCTCTTCAACAAGTAAGTGGTGCTGGGAAAACTGGACAGCTACACGTAAAAGAATGAAATTAAAACATTCCCTAACACCATATACAAAAATAAAGTCACAGTGGATTATAGACCTAAATGTAAGACTGGATACTATAAAACTCCTAGAGGAAAACATAGGCAGAACACTATAATGTAAATTGCAGCAATATTTTTTGGATCTGTCTCCTTAAACAAAGGAAATAAAAGCAAAAATAGGGGCTTCCCTGGTGGCACAGTGGTTAAGAATCCGCCTGCCAATGCAGGGTACACAGGTTCGAGCCCTGGTCCGGGAAGATCCCACGTGCCGCGGAGCAACTAAGCCCATGCACCACAGCTACTGAGCATGTGCTCTAGAGCTTGCAAGCCACAACTGCTGAGCCTACAAGCCACAACTACTGATGCCCACTTACCTAGAACCTGTGCTCTGCAACAAGAAAAGCCACCGCAATGAGAAGACTGCGCACCGCAATGAAGAGTAGCCCCCCCACCCCACTTTTGCACAGAGAAGGAAACCATTGACAAAACAATCTACTGAATGGGAGAAAATATTTGCAAATAATCTGACTGATAAGGGATTAATATCCAACAGCTCATACAATATAAGTAATATAAACAGCTGTTTATAATATAAACAGCTCATAGGACTCAACATCAAAAAAAACAACCTGAAACTAACACAACATTGTATATCACCTATACCCCAATAAAAATTAAACAACCTGATTTTAAAATGGTCAAAAGAACTGAATAGACGTTTTTCCGAAGAGGAAATGCAAATGGCCAGCAGGCACACGCAGAGATGCTCAACGTCACTAATCATCAGGGAAATGCAAATCAAAATCACCTCATACCTGTTAGACGGCTGTTATCAAAAAGACAACCAGTAACAAGCGTTGGTGAGGATGTGGAGCATAGAGAACTCTCATATGCTGTTGGTATGGTGAATTGATGCAGCCACTGTGGAAAACAGTATGGAAGATCCTCAGAATATTAAAAATAGAACTGTATGACCCAGTTATACCACGTATGGGTGTTTATCTAAAGAAAACAAGAACACTAACTTGAAAAGATAATATGCTCCCCCGTGTTCATTGCAACATTATTCACAACAGCCAAAATATGGAAGCAACCTAAGTGTCCATTAATGGATGAATGGGTAAAGAAATTGTGGTGTGTGTGTGTGTGTGTGTGTGTGTGTGTATAATGGAATGTTATTCAGTCATAAAAAAGGAAATCTTGTGATTTGTGAAAACATGGATGGCATAGACCTTGAAGGCATTATGCTAAGTGAAATAAGTCAGACAGAGAAAGACAAATACTTAATGATCTCCCTTTTGTGTGGGATCTAAAAACTAAACAACAAAAATTGAGATAGAGAACAGATTGGTGATGGTCAGAGGGAGGATGGGCAAAACGGGTGAAGTGGGTTAAAAAGTACAAAGTTCCAACTCTAAATAATTCGTGGAGATATGCTGTGCAGCATGGCAACTATAATTAATAATCACGTACATGTGAGAGGTGCTAAAAGTAGATCTTAAACGTTCTTATCACATAAAAAATGTTTTGTGACTCTGGTGACGGATGTTAACTAGATTTATTGTGATCATTTTGCAATATATGCAAATGTCAAATCATTACATTGTATACCTGAAACTAATGTTATAGGTCATATCTAAATTTAAAATATTAGGCATACTGAAAGGCAGAAACACAATTTGAAAAGACATAGCAAGCATCAGAACCAGACATGGCAGGGATGTTAAAGTTATCAGAACAGGAACTTAAAACAGCTATGGTTAATATGCTAAGGGCTCTAATGGATAAAGTAGACAACATGAAAGAACAGATGGGCAATGTAAGCAGAGAGATGGAAATACCAAGGAAGATCCTTTGCTTTGCTTGTTAGTAGACTGGCCACAGCTGAGGAAAAAAATCTCTGTGCTAGAGGATATAGATAGATAGAAATCTCTAAAACTGAAAAGTAAAGAGAAAAACTGAAAAAAACAGAACCAAATACCCAAGAACTGTGGAATGGCTACAAGGGTATAACATACAGATAATGAAAATACCAGAAAGTGAAGAGAGAAGAAAAATTATTACTGAGAATTTCCCCAAATTAATGTCAAACAGCAAACCATAGATCCTGGAGCTCAGAGAACACCAAGCGAATAAATGCAAAAGAAACCATCTGTCTTTTCAAATGACAGAAAGTCAAAATTACAGAAAAAATCCTGAAAGAAGCCAGAGGAATAAACCACCTCACTTACAGAGGAGCAAAGATAAGAAATTACATCCAGCTTCTCCTCAGAAACTATGCAAGAAGCAAGAAGAGAGTGGGTTGACTCATAAGCCAGTAATTTGAGAGGCACGTGTCAGTAGAAAGGAAAGGTGAGGGCTTCCCTGGTGGCACAGTGGTTGAGAGTCCGCCTGCTGATGCAGGGGACATGGGTTCGTGCCCTGGTCCGGGAAGATCCCACGTGCCGCGGAGCGGCTGGGCCCGTGAGCCATGGCCACTGAGCCTGTGCGTCCGGAGCCTGTGCTCCGCAATGGGAGAGGCCACAACAGTGAGAGGCCCACGTACCACAAAAAAAAAAAAAAAAGAAAGGAAAGGTGAGCTTTAATCAGAAAAGCCAGCAATCTGAGGAGAAGGTGGGCTTGTGTCCAGAAACCAACTCCTAAGATTCTGCTCAGCCGGGACAGTTTTTAAAGGGGAAAATGGGGGTGTGGGGAACAATCTCAGTGAATCATCGAGGCAGGAGGCTGGCTTCTACATGATTCTGCATTGCATGCAGGCTGGCTGACTCTCTTCAGATGTTATATTGCCCGAGTGATCTGCCTGCAGGATTGTTTAGGGAGGCTGTTGGGGGTAGGGGAGGACCTAGTCATATTTTTAACTGCTTAATTCTTCATTCTTCTTTTCATCTAGAAAAAGAATCACCAGGTTAGACAAGGCATGGTATGCATTCAGAAGAGCACATGTCAGGAGTCAGGTTAAATTGCCTAGTGATCTCATTCCTGTAATTAGGTTCTTTTAAGGTTAGAGGGGCACGGAAATATGCAAATGGGAAAGGGGCAAAAGAGCTGCTTTCAGTCTTTCATTTCAAGTGCTGTTTGCCAATGTTAGTCAAGTTTACCTAAAACCTCTGACATAAACCTCTCTGACATAATAATTAACTTGTTTATTGGAAAGTAAGTTGAGCAGCTGCAGCCACTGATGTAGGAAGAATGTTTTCCCCACCTCTTCCAGCTAAGAGAACAATGCAAATTGGGTAGAAATCACAGTGTAAGTTTAGCACTTTGGTTCACCCAGAATAGTCCCTCATTTTATACTAATTGAATAAAGAAATAAATGAATCAATTTTTTTTTTAAAAAGAGAATGGGTTGAAATATTTAAAATCTTGAGAGGGAGAAAAACCCATCAGCCTAGAATTCTGTACCCTGCAAAATTATCCTTCAGAATTGAAGGAAAAATGAAGACTTTACCAGAGAAACAAAAACTGAGAGAATTTGTTGCCAGTAGATGTGCCTTGCAAAAAATGTTAAAAGAAAATTTTTAGAGAGAAGGAAAATAATATAGGTTAGAAACGCAGATCTACATAAAGAAAATAGTTGAAAAAGGAATAAGTGAAGATAAAACTTTTATTTTTCTTAATTGCTCTTAACAGGTGATAGTTTGTTCAGAGTAATAATAGCAGCAAATAATTCAGTTACATGTGCTTTTAGTTATATATATGCTTATGTATGCTTATATATAAGTGAAATGAATGACAATAATACAGGGGATGAGAGGGAGGAATTAGGATTATTTTGTTACTGTAAGGTACTAATACTGTCTATAAAGTGGTATACTGTTATTTGAAAGTGGACTTGGATTAGTTACAAGTGATTATTGCAAACTGTAGGGCAACTGCTAAATAAATTTTAACTATACTGATTCACTAAGAAAGAGAAAATGGGATCATATAAAATCCCTCCCCCAAAAAAAACCACAAGTGGAAGAAAAACAGTGAAAGACAAAAATAATAATGAAGAAGAAGAGCAGGTAGAAAACAGTAACAAATTTGTTAGATATTAATCCAGCTATGTCAGTAATCACTTTGAAGGTCAGTGGTCTAAATGCACCAGTTGAAAGACCCATATTATTGGAGTGGATCAGAAAACAACACCCAACTATATATTATCTGTAAGAAACCCACATTAAATATAAGATAAAAATAGATTAAAAATAAATGGACTTAGAAAAATATTCCATGCTAACACAAAAGAAAGAAAGAGTAGCTATAATGATTTCAGAACAGACTCAAAGCAAGGAAGGTTATTAAGGAAAAAGGGCATTACGTAATGAAAAAGGGTCAGTTTTCCAAGAAGACATAAAATTCTGAATGTCTTAATAAATTCTTAATATGCCCCTAAGAACAGAGAGTCAAACTACATGAAGCAAAAACTAGTAGAACTGCAAGGAGAAATAGGTGTATCCACTATCACAGTTGGAGACTTCAACACCCTTCCCCAATCAGAAATGGACAGATCCAACTGGCAAAAAATCAGTAAGGACATAACTGAATTCAACAACAACATCATCAACTGGATATAATTAGCATCTATAGAATTATTCCTCCAACAACAGCAAGATACACATTGTTAAGCTCACATGGAATATTCACCAAGATAGACCACATTCTGGGCCATAAAACACACCTTAAATTTAAAAGAATAGGAATCAGTGTTTGCTCTCAGACCACAATAGAGTTAAACTGGAAATTACTAAGAGAAAGACAATTGGAAAATCCCCAAATGCATGGAGATTTAACAGCAAACTTCTAAATAACACATGGGTCAAAGAAGAAATCTCAAGGGAAATATTAAAATATTTTGAACTAAATGAAAATGAAAACAACTTACAAAATGTATGAGATGCAGCTAAAGCAGTGCTGAGAGGGAAATTCATTGCATTGAATACATATATTATAAAAGAAGGAAAGTCTAAAATCAATTATCTATGTTTCTACCTTAGAAAGTTAGAAAAAGAGAAAAAAAGCCAAAGTAAGCAGAAGAAAAGAAATAATAAGAATTAGAGCGGAAATCTGTGAATCCCTGAAAACAGGAATTCAAGAAAAAAAATTAATGAGATTTAATGCTGGTTCGTTGAAAAGTTTGATAAAATCGATAACCCTCTAGCCTGGCTAGCCAAGAAAAACAAAAAAGTATACAAATTACTAATATCAGAAATAAAAGCAGGGATATCAATACAGATTTAATGAACATTGAAAGATAAAGGAATACTGTGAACAACTATGCCCACACATTGGATAACCTAGATGGACTAGACCAGTTTCTTAAACGACACAAAATGCCAAAACTCACACAAGAAGAAATAAACAATCTCAGCCTCTATCAAAGAAATGGAGTCAATAATTGACAGCCTTCCAAAACAAAAACCACCAGGCCCAGATAGGTTCACTGGTGAATTCTGCCACACATTTAAGGAAGATATTTTACCATTTCTCTACAATATCTTTCAGAGGAAAGAAGCAGAGGGCATACTTCATAACTCATTTTATGAAGCAAGCATTACCCTAATTCAAAAACGAAGACATTACAAGCAAAGAAAACTACAGACCAGTATCTCTCAGGAACATAGATGCAAAAATCCTCAGCAAAATATTAGCAAGTTAGAGCCAACACAGTATGTAATGTTTTAAAAAAAATTACATACTATAACCAAATAATGTTTATCCCAGGTATACAAGGCTGATTAACCATTTGAAAATCAATTGTAGTAATCCATCACATCAACAGTGTAAAAATGAAAAGTCTCATGATTATGTCTTAGATGCAGAAAAAGCATTTGAGAAGATCTAGCACTCATTTCATGATAAAAATTCAGTAAACTAGAAGTATAAGGGAATTTCTCCAGGTATCATAATACTTACTGGTGAGAAACTTGAGGCTTTTACACCAAGATTAGGTACAAGGCAAGGATACCCACTCACCAGTCCTTTTCAGTATTGTACTGGAAGTGTTAACTAATGCAACAAGACAAGAAAAGGAAATAAAGGGTTATCAGACTGGGAAGGAAGAAATAAAACTGTATGTTTCAGATGACATGTTCATCTACATTTTTTAAAAAATGCAAGAGACTCATCAAAGATCTCCTGGAACTAGTAAGCAATTATAGGAAGATTGCAGAATATAAGGTTAATATACATAACTCAATTTCTTTCTCATATACTAGCAGTGAACAGATGGAATTTCAAATAAAAAACACAATACCATTTTACATTAGCACCCCCAAAACAAAATACTTAGATATAAATCTAACAATATATACAAAGATTATATGAGGAAAACTGCAGAACTCTGATGAACAAAATCAAAGAACAAAATTAATGGAGCAACACTCTGTTCTTGGATAGGAAGACTCAGTGATGTCAAGATGTCAGGTCTTTTCAACTGTATTTATGGATTCAGTGCAATCCTAGTCAAAATTCCAGCAAGGTATTTTGTGGATATCAGCAAACTTTATTCTTAAGTTTATATGGAGAGACAAAAGACTCAGGATAGACAACACAATATTGAAAGAGAAGAACAAAGTTAAAGGATTGACACGCTAGGCTTCAAGACTTAGTATAAAGTTAATCAAGACAGTGTGGTATTGGCAAAGCAAAATACAAATAGATCAATGGAATAGACCAGAGAACACAGAAATAGACCCACGTAAATATAGTCAGTGATCTTTGACAAAGGAGCAATGGCAGTACAACTGAGCAAAGATAGTCTTCTCAGCAAATGGTGCTGGAACAATGGAACATCCACATGCAAAAAAATCTAGACAGATTTTATACCTTCCATAAAAATTATCTCTAAATGGACTACAGACCTAAATGTAAAACATAAAGCTGTAAGACTCCTAGAAAGACAACATAGAAACATAGATGACCTTTAATGTGGCAATGACTTTTTAGATACAGCACCAAAATCATGACCCATGAAAGAAATAAGGTACAAGCTGGACTTCATTAAAATTAAAAACTTCTCCTCTGCAAAAGTCAATGTCAGGATAATGAGAAAACAAGCTAAACACTGGGAGAAAATACTTGCAAAATATACATCTGGTAAAGGACTGTTATCCACAATATACAAAGAACTCTTAAAATTTAAAAGTAAGAAAACAAGCCAATTTTTAAAATGGACCACAGTCCTTAACAGATAGCTCACCAAAGGAGACATACAGATGGCAAATAAGGATATGAAAAAAAGTTCCGCATCATATGTCACCAGGGAAATGCAAGTTAATACAAGATAGCACTACACATATATTAAGAATGGCCAAAATCTGGAACACTGACAACACCAAATGCTGGTGAGGATATGGAGCAACCGAAACCCTCCACTGCTGGTGGGAATGCAGAGTGGTACCTCCAGTTCGGCAGTTTCTCAACAACTAAATCTACTCTTAACGTATGGTCCAGCAGTCACACTCCTTGGTATTGTTGACCTGAAATAAACAGACTGCCAGATACTTCTCCAGCAAAGTTGGGTTTATTCAGGATCAGCAGAGAATTACGGTTCAGGGTCTGCAACCGTGGTAAGTCACGTGCAAGTTCCTGCAAAGCAAGGAAAGGAGAACACGTTTATAGAGAAGAAAAGGAAGTGGGTATGGCTCTGGTAAACAAAGAGTCCATGGCTTTTCATTGGCCGAGTCCTCCCAGGAAAGAAGAGTGTGTACTCCTCCTGTCGGGCTGGGCCATCATCAGAGGACGTGGATGGAGCTCACCTTTCTGATCTCCCAACTCTGTTTAATGGAGGTTTCTGTTTATTAAATTTTTACAGTATTTACCCAAAGAAGCTGAAAACATGTCCACACAAAAACCTGTTTCTAGGAGCTTTATTCATAATTGCCAAACTTGGAGGCACCCAAGATGTCCTTCAGTGGGTGACTGGATAAAGAAACTGTGGTGCATTCAGACAGTGGAATGTTACTCAGTGCTAAAAAGAAATGAGCTGTCAAGCCACAAAAAGCCATGGACGAACCTTAAATGCATATCACTAAGTGAAAGCAAGTCTGAAAAGGCTACATATACTGTATGACTCCAACTATATGACCTCTGGAAAATGCAAAATATGGAGATAGTAAAAAGATGAGTGTTTGCCCAGGGGTTGAGGGGGGAGGGGGAGCACAGAGGATTTTTCGGGCAATGAAAACACCCTTTGATTTCACAGAGCGTCTTTATACATTTGTCAGTTGCATAGGGTGTACATCACCAAGTGAACCCTAACGTAATCTATATGGACCTTGATGTTGACGTATCCATGTAGGTTCATGATTATAACAAATTACTACTGTGGTGCAGGATGTTACAGTGAGGGAGGCTGGGGTGTGAGGGAAATCTCTGTACCTTGCTCTAAATTTTGCTGTGAACCCAAAATTCATTAAAAAATGAGGTCTTTAGAAAGTTATTTTACAAAATTTGAGGAACACTGGATGACTTAAGAACAAGTTTCTTTCTCATAGGACTTTTCAGAACCTTTATTATGCAGTGTGATTCTGCAGGAAGGAAACATTACGTGCAGAGTTTCCCAAACTGTGAGACTGAGGAACACTGAGGCTTTGAGAAATGTTCTTCTAGTAAATAGAAATCAGGGCTTCTAAGATACTTGGAAAAACAAAAGGAAAATTTTAAACAGCCTCCAAAAAGTTGATTATTCTCAAGAAAAGAAAAAGCTTTTGTTCATGTGTAGGAAAACCTTTTGACAGTGAGGTTTGATACACTACGGGATGAGGAAATACAGTGTTACATTTTTCTAGAGATTTTTTAAATCTAGGTTTATATCTCCTTCTAGGATGTCTTTTTTTAAAAAATTCTCTTTAATACCAGGGAGTCCTTTCTGTCCCCTAGTTTTTAGTAGTAAGTTTTAATTACGAACTTTGTCCTGTTTCAGGTACAATATTTAGATCACGGTTTCAGTGAGAAGATTCCACCGTGTCATCTTTACCCTATTTTGCTATATCCTGATACACCCCAACTTTGTATTCCTTGTCAGCTGTATAATACCATACCTGTGAGTAAACAGGGATTTATAGGATGATTAATTTTAAAATACCGTCTTTTTATTAACAATAGTTTTCTAGAAATTAGAATGTAAAATGAAATCCCTTTCAGTGCAACAAAAGTAATATTTAGAAATAAGCTTACAAAGATAGTTAAAGGGCCTTTATGAAGAAAATGACAGAATCATACTGAAGGATATAAAAATACCTGAATAAATTAAGAGAGATAATGTCTTCATAGATGGGAATTTTGTTTGGAATTGTTAATTTTTAGTTACGGTTCAAATAAAATTTCAAGAAATCTGAAGCTGGATCAGAGAATGCAATGGTATATTAATTATCTCTTGCTATATAACAAATTAAGCTTCAAATCTAGTGGTCTAACTCAACAATGAGCTTTTTTAAAATTTCGTACAGTCTCTGTGGCTCAGGCGTCGGCAACATTAGCCGGGTGTTTTGGCTGAGGGTCCCTGAGGCCTCTGCAGCCCAGCTGTGCGCCAGAAACGCAATAACCCAAAGGGCCGGCGGGGCTGCAGAAGCTGCTCCCAGATGCTCACTCCCGGGGCGCCGGCAGGAGGCCCCAATTTCCTGGCCGAGTGAACCTCTTAACACATAAGACGTAATAGTCCCTGCTCCTTAATAAATACACAATTGTAGTCAGTATGTAAGCACTGCTTTGGCATATTGGCCTTTTTTAAAAGTTTTATGATGCTTCGTTTTTAGTGTAGGTCTATACTTTTAAAGCGTAAAATGCTTTAAGAGGGTAACATGGGGGGAAGCTGAGACAAATTATTAGTTTCTTAAGATCATTTTTATCATATACCATGATATTCCCTGAAAACTGCCTATATATTTTGTCCTTCTCTCTAGTGTTACCTGTTTATGGCTACTTTTGTGTATCTTCATTTACTTCCTGCTCTTATTTTGTGAAGGAATCTGAGTTTATTAATCCCAAACAGGTCGGGAATGTCTGGCAGCCAGAAGCAGTGGCGCTCCTTCAGGAACTGCTTTCCAAGAGGGACGTGGAAGTTCACATTATGGTAATTTGTGTTTAAAGCATACGTCATTGGGGCTCCCCCGGGAGTCCGGCAGTGAAGACTTGGCCTCCTGACGCGCAGGGGCTGTGGGTTTGGTCCCCGGTCGGTGAGCTAGGATCCCACGTGCCTCTCGGCCAACGGACCAAAAACCAGAAGCAATATTGTAACCAATTCAATAGAGACTTTAAGAATGGTTCACATCAAAAAATGTCTAAAAAACCAACTTCAAGAGAAATTAAAAATAAAGCATATATCATTGATTTAGTTTATTTGCCATAAAGTGTTACAGGTAATGTAATTTGAGGGATTTTGTTATGAAGAACTATGTTCCTATGTGATTATCAATTACTCGTTAACATAAACGGAGTTATTACCACTTTGGTTCCCAGGCTCATTTTAAATAAACCTGATTTTGAGCAAGTCCCTGAGAGCTTCCATAAGCAGGTAATTTGGAAGACTCGGTGTTAACAGCTTGCTCTGACACGAGGAGAGCGCTAAGGAGATAGAGGTGTTCGTGAACACACATGGTAGCTTCCAGGATGGTGCTGTGTGTTAGGTGTCAGGTGCAGGTAATTCCCGTCCTCAAGGGCCCTGTCTAGTTAGTGAAACAGTGAGACACAAGACAAAACCCTAAAGACTTGATACCACAACTCGCTGAGAGCCAGGTGGCTGGTAAAAAGAGTGAGTGTGGTAGGAATGTAGAAATGGGGGTTGACGAAGTGCTCGGGAAGTGCGCTTGCTAGAGCGGTAGCAGCTGGGGGCGGGCAGCAGTGCGACTAGGGTCTAAGAGAAGTAGCCGGCGGGCAGGGGCCCCCCGGGGTTCCTGAGCAGTGAGGCGGTGAGGAGAGGCTCCGGGAGCCGTGTCGGAGGGGCCGGGCAGAGAGAAGAACTGCAGGGAAGTCTTTCTGAGTGAAAGCTGTGATGGTGGGCTAATGAAGACCTAAAAGGGGCCACAGGCTCACTTACATAAGACAGTGGAGAAGCCTCTCTGGTTATTCACAGCCTCTGTGGACAGTCACAGGAGTCCTGCAGAGATGGGAACCGTTCAGGTTACCCAGGTGGCTTGCGTTGTTGCTTAGCTGAGCCTAGGAAAACGGTGTGGCGTTTACCAAGGTGCTCGATTTCTCGGAGACCAGGCCTGTGCCTACCCTTGCAGACCTGCTGCCGTAGCAGAGCTGCCCCAGAAGTGCTCCTCCTGCCTTACATGCTCGCGGCACGGACCCGGTGCCTCTTAACATGCGGGCTCTGTCCTAGGCCTGCAGGTGCGGCAAGAGCCAAACAGAAACTCCTGCCTCCTTCGAGCTTCCGTGTTAGTGATGGGAAATAAAATGAAAAAAGTATATATATATGTAAGGTATGTTAAATAATAGTGCTGGACAGAAAAATGAATTAGGAAAGGCTGATAGGGAGACGTGGGCACGGGAGGAGATAACATTTTAAATACAGTGGTCAGAGAAGACATCCCTAAAAAGATAAAATTTGATGGAAACTTCTGAGTGGTGAGAGGACACGCCCCACAGTTACCAGATCAGTGCAGAGAGCCGCAGGGCAGGAGACGCCTGGAGTGTCCAAGGAGCAGGCGGACGGACGGAGGTGGGAGGCCACCTGTGAGAGGTGCACTTGTCGCTGCGCAGAGCTGGATGTGATCTGACCTCACAATCTATGGTTTTCACTTTGCACTGGTGAAAACTGGACGGTAGAAAAAGGTAGAAGCAGGAGATGAGCTGGAAGGCGATTACGCTAACTCAGCAGAGACGTGAGTTTGGACTAAGGTGGCACTGAGCGGAAACAGCGAGGAACGACCAGCGTAACAGTCACGTGCAGTTTGGTACCTGGTGTTTGTACGCGGACCCACGGGGTTTAAAGCCAGTGTGACGACTCCTAGACTGTTGTTAATTTCATCTGATTCCTGCCACTTGGGGATTTTTAACTAAACTTCCTATCTTTACCCCGAGCATACTCTTTCTTTCTCCTTCTACTTAGTATAAATTATTAGTATTATCTAAAGATGATGTATGGTAAATTGTTTTCTTTACATAACTAGAAAACTCTCTACCTTATGGACATGTAAATATATTTTATAAAAACCAGAGTAGTAGCATTATTGCCTCGTTATCTGCCAAAATACCAGGAAGAAAATTTTACAAAATGAGTCACTAGTCAAATGAGTAATACTGTGATTGTCAGAAATCTAATTTCATTTTTGCCGACTGTAAAATTTTAATCTTCAAGCAGACTTTATTTTTATAGTAATAATCTCCTTTATTGAACTTAAATAGGAACTACCAGAAAATCCATGGGAGAAATTATCTATTCATCTCTACTTTGATGGAATGTCACTATCTTATTTTATGGCACACCATAAGTATTGTACTTTTGAACATTCTGAGGAAATATTGAAGGAAGTAAGTGAACTATTTTTCTATAAAAATCTAAACTATAGGGCTTCCCTGGTGGCGCAGTGGTCGAGAGTCCGCCCGCCGATGCAGGGGACACGGGTTCGTGCCCCGGTCCGGGAGGATCCCACGTGCCACGGAGCGGCTGGGCCCGTGAGCCGTGGCCGCTGAGCCTGCGCGTCCGGAGCCTGTGCTCCGCTGCGGGAGAGGCCACAACAGTGAGAGGCCACAACAGGGCACAACAGTGAGAGGCCCGCGTACCACAAAAAAAGAAAAAAATCTATAGAAAAAGAAATTGTGGTTTAAAATGTCATAATTTGTTTTATGCCTCAAGCCTTCCATATAGTTCTACATGCTTGATATGTTAAGAGGGTCCAGAGGATTTGTAAATTCTTTATTGAGAAAGCAGTACCCTATATCATGCTTTATAAAGTCCTAAAAAAGACTTCAGTTGCGTTGAGTCACTTAGTGTTTCTATATCTTCAAAACTAATGAGAAGCTCATATGTTCTCTAATGTTGTTTGAATATAGATGCAAATTATAAAATCATAATGGAATTCACTGCCAGAAAATGACTCTCTCCCAAGATAAAATGGTTTTGCCTTATATCCAGTATTATAACATTTCCCCCATTTTGCTTTCTTACAAGGAACTCAGAGCCAGATTTTAAGCTTAGCTTCAGTAAATAGCCCATTCCAGTTGCCTGGTGCTTCTGTTTTTAATATTTTAAAAAAACACAATTAGTCTGTTACAGATATGATTTCACATTGCAAGCCATACTTTATAGAAATAGGGTACTCATCATAAATAAGCATGTGAACATTTTATATAGCAAGTTTTTTTAGATTTGCAGTTCACTTGTTAGGTTTTTGAATATTCATTTTAGTGATAGTACACAACCAAACAGTGGGTGTTCAGTTCAATATAGGAAACTACTTTCTTCTCTCAAATAGGAAACTATGACATAACTTTGTACATGTAATCCTCACAGCCAGTTGTTTCTTTTGAGCATAGGTGTGTGTGCGTGTGCATGTGTGCGCACACGCCGTGTGTTTGTGTAAAGGGTGTTTCATCTGTTAAACAGGTTTTATAAAGATTACTTAGTCTCTCTGCCAGGTGTACTCTTCAGTGTGAACATTTAAAAGGAAAGGTAAGAGCTCCCACTCTTATTATAAGCTAATGACAGTTGACATGCTTTTAGCATAATTTTGAGGATTCTTCTTGTTGCAATATTAAGATCACTCAGAACACTAAATTTTCCCATAGTTAAGCTGAAATGAATGCCAACAAGGTCATGCACACAGTTTTTGTGGGATGAAATATGAAAGTGCCTTAAAACAATGTTACATAGTTAAAGATAGTTTTGTTCATTAATAATACTATATTATTTCAGAAGCCAACAGATTACAATAAAAAGTATGAGGAAGAGAGATGGGAAATAAGGTTTGAGGTAAGTTTCAATCCAAATATTTTGAAAATTTGGACACTTCATCAATACAAAGAATCTGATACAAGATCATGAAGGTAAGCATAACAGCTTTATTGAGATAGTTTACATACCATAAAATTCAACTTTTTAAAGTGTACAAGTCAGTGTTTTCTCATATATTCATAGAGTTGTGCAGTCATCACGACTATCTAATTCCACAACATTTCATCTGAAAAGGAAGCTCCGTACCAGCAGCAGTCACTTTCCATTTCCCCCTCCCCAGTTTCCTGGAAACTGTTTCTGTGGGTTTGTCTCTTCTGGACGTTTCATGTAAAGGGAATCATAGCCCTTTGTTACTGGCTTCTTTCATTCAGCATGATGTTTGCTGGGTTGAATCATGTTGTAGTATGTGTCCTTTTTATTGCTGAATAATATTCGCTTATACAGTTACACCACATTGTGCTTATCCATTCATCTGTTGTTGATGGATACTTGGGTTGTTTTTACCTTTACAGATAGTGAATTAAAGCTACTATGAACGTTTGTGTACAAATTTTTAAGTGGATGTCTGTTTTCAGTTCTCTTGAGTATGGACCTGGAAGTGGAATTACTAAGTCATATGGTGAC
This sequence comes from Kogia breviceps, assembly GCF_026419965.1. Classification (NCBI taxonomy): domain Eukaryota; kingdom Metazoa; phylum Chordata; class Mammalia; order Artiodactyla; family Physeteridae; genus Kogia; species Kogia breviceps. The sequence goes on from NC_081325.1 coordinate 1,752,984, forward strand.
TGTGTTTACCATTTTAAGGAACTGTGAAACTGTTTTCCAAACCAGCGGCATCATTTCACTTTGGTACTAGGATTGTACAAGGGTTCCATTTTTTCCATATCCTCACCACCACTGTCTGACTTTTTTCCTAGCCATCTTAGGATAGGTGTGAAGATACAAGTCCCTGATCAGATACGATTTGTAAATATTTTCTCCCATTCTGTGGGTTGTCTTTTCACTTTCTTGATGGTATCCTTTGAAACACCAGAGTTTTAAATTTTGATGAAGTCTGTCTAGTTTATCCTTTTTATCTTAGTTTTTCTTTTGGGTGTAAGAAGTATTTCATAAGTAAAATTTTATCATTTAAAATTTTAAGTAGAATTTAATTCCTATAATTATAAAAATGACATATGCTTGTTGTAAAGTGTTTTGTAACAAATCAGTAAAATTCAACAGTAGGTAGTCACTTCTTGCTGAAATCTAAGTGGTTCAAATATGTTTTGTTTTGCCACCAGTTTGGAAATGTTAAATAGTAATAAGTGAGTCTACAAATTTGAATACGATTGTTTTACTATTTATGTTAATCACCATATTCAAGATTTTTTTTTTAACTTACTAAAAGAAAAATACCCCCCCACTTTTTTTTTTTTTTTTTTTTTTTTGGCAGTACGCGGGCCTCTCATTGCTGTGGCCTCTCCCGTTGCGGAGCACAGGCTCCGGACGCACAGGCCCAGCGGCCATGGCTCACGGGCCCAGCCGCTCCGCGGCATGTGGGATCCTCCCGGACCGGGGCACGAACCCGTGTCCCCCGCATCGGCAGGCGGACTCGCAACCCCTGCGCCACCAGGGAAGAAGCCCTTAGTGGTTTTGTTTTGTTTTTCCCTATATTTTTATGTGTATATTTCTTTTAACAATTGCTAACTGCCTTGATCCTCTTTGGAATCATATCATATAACTTTTAATTACTCATTATGCTTTTATAGAGCTTAAGAGAGCACTTTTTTCATGATTTTTAACTTAAATCTTCGTCATTTCATATATTAGTTTTTAGTATAAAATACTCTAAAAATAAATGAAATACCACAGAAATGTGAAAAGAAAGAAGTTGCCCCAATTCTACATCTTGAACACCCCAGTCCGTCCCACTAAGCAGCCGCAATTTGTTAATCAATCTTCTAGAATTTTATGTGTTATATGTAAATATTATATATAAGTAACTATTCCTGTGGGGGTTTTTTTTACACAAAATCTTTTTTTTTGGCAGGGGACGAAAGATTGCTAAAGATCTTTTGATTATTTATCACATTTTGGTCCCACTACAACAAAGTTATGTTGTTATTTTCAGTGTCTCAGCTAGATTTTTGCTAAATGCAAGTTAAGTTGGCACTGTAATAAGCTTTAATAATGTGGTGGGTTTCTGTAATAGTCACTCTGAAATTGGAATTTGTTTTTGGTGTTTTAGGAGTTGCTTTTGCCTGAAACAGAGACTCCTCTTTTACCGCCGTATTTGCCTTCACCTCTTCCTCCCCCTGGAGAGCTCTACGCTGTTCAAGTTAAGCACGTTGTCTCACCCAGCGAAGTACGTGATTGCAGTAATGCTGGTGCTTGAAAACATGACAGGCAGCCTCGGTCTTTAACTCTAGGGTTGATTCTCCACATTTCCACCTTCCTGATTTTCACAGCTGACAGCTGGGGGCCGCTCGGTTGCCTGCCCTATAATGTCCTCTGCAGACACTTGTTTGTACTTAATGAGGCAGGTGTTCCTTAATCACTGTTGGGTTTTCCCAGTATTGTGTAGCTTTTTCAATCAAATATTTAGATTGTTAAGTTGGAACTTATTTCCACCTGTGAAATCTTACTAACCGTCTCATTCCCGTCCTCTCCCTGCGTCGGACTGAGGTGCCCTTTAGTCGCTGTTTTCCATACCGCTCACCGCCTCGGGACAGCTCACCGCGCCGCTTCCCGATTGCTTTGTCTGCTGCTTCCCGCTAGGCTGTAGTTCCAGGAAGACAGGGATTTTTGTCTGTTTGGGGCAGAGGTGTGTCCCTAGAACCTAGGATACTGCCTGATATATAGTAGGCACTCAGTAAATATTGACTGAATGAGTAAGTACACTAAAGAAAATTCCATTATATATGCTTGGCTAACAAGAGAGAAAGAAATGACAAATTAAGTGCTCAGGCAGTGCCTCAGCCATTTTTACACAGTAAGCGATTCTTTTCACAGACAAGAATTTGCTCCATAATTTCATCAGAGAACATAGTAGTGCAAACTATTCTTGGTTTTTATGATTTTTAATTAGTTATTAGTCGCCACACAAATCAGCCCAAATTGAGCAGCAATAAACAACACACGTGACAGTCAGGAATCCAGGATCTCGGGTCGCATCCGGGGTGTGTGTGTGGCGTGTGCACGATCCACTTCCAGAGCCCAAGTGCCGGGCCCCGGCCCCGCGGGCCTCGCCGGGCCTGGGCCTGGGCCTGCTGGCGCGCGTGTGCACGCTTCCCTGGCGCCACGCCTTTGACAACCCGGGCTCAGTGGTCACAGACCGCCGCCGCCGTCGTGCTTTCCGGTCGCAAAGAGCAAGTCTGGTTTGCTGTGGGGACCTGACTCTGTGAGGGCTGTGAGGCCGCTGCTGGGGACGGGCTTGCAGTAGTTCTGTCCACATCATGAATACTAAAAATGACAGAATTTGAACTTTTTCCCTTCCCTTCCCCCCACTCAGGTGTATATTTGCCTTGACTCCGCAGAAGACCGTAATCTGGTTAAGCAGCACGATGACACGGTTGCCAGTGGAGTCAGCTGGGAAGCTGCGCCTGAGAGCCTTGAGGGAGCGCTGGGGAGGTTCAATGAGGGCGTGGAGACAGTCCCTCCTCTGACGGACTTCAGAGCGGGTACTTCCCTTTCACAGTAAAATGGGATTCCTGATGACGCCGCTGTGCTGTTGCGGTGCCGATGACACTGGGTTGTTTCTAAGGTTAACTGGTATTTTTATCACCCTCGCTTGATATGCACGGTCTCTGGCCTTGGGGCGCTTTCGTTTTTCAAAGCTCAGGCTGCACGGTAACATTGACTGCACGAAGGTGGCTTTTCTGAGCTCGCAGTTTTGCCAGTAGCTCAGATGGTGAGTTGTTACTTGGACCTGACGGCACTTATTTTAATGACAAGCCACCTAAGCTGCTGCCTGTGGTGTGGGGCAGCAGAACTCGGATTGTGCTGAGTCCTGCCCGCATGGGTGAAATCCTGCTTGCTTCCCTTTCCGCTTCCCTGTCTTTATTAAATACATGGCATTCTCCGATGAGGAAAATGCAGCTAGTGACTGGTGTTGACGGTTCCTGAATGCCAGGAGTGGTGTCTACACATTTTAGCAGCATGTGTCGTATAGGGATGTATTCATCCTTGGTATTGTGCTCATATCAGAGGATACTTAAGCAAAGGAAAACATCAGCCTGGCGTCCTGTCTGATTTTACTTGATGAGATGTGCTAATCACCAGTGACCCGTGTTTGGCTGATAACCACCACTTGCTGTTCCCTCTGCCTGGAAAGTTCGGGGATGTGCAGCGGGGCCTCTGCTCAGCTGTCCCCGGGTCGCAGCTCTTCCCCCTCCGCCCCTCCTCCCGGCCTTCAAGGCAGCGCCACAGCAGGGACTCTGTGCCGCAGCGGCGGCGTCAGCACTTAAGGAGGGCACCTGGCACAAGTAGGTGCTCAGAAGTATTTGCTGGATGAGTGAAAAAATAAACTCACCGTCACTTTTTTGGGGGAAGAAACAGTTCCCTCCTCACTGTGCTCTCCTCTCAGGGGAGGTTGCACAGACAGCCCGTGAGTAATGCGATAATTCATGGAGCTCTACATACATGTATGCATTTTTTCTGTGGTTATTCTTCAATTAAGTATGCACATGTACAAGTTGATTCATAGCCAAGTGTTTATTAAATATGTACGGAATCTATATTGAAGGAGTTGAATAAGGAATCTATTTAGGTAACACGTTGAGGATATGTGGTTGAAGTGGGTTGGGAGTATATTGTGAAGAATTCTAAGAAGATTGTAAATTGCAGTCTAAGGACTTGGTACTGCAGACAGTTAAGATGCCATTGAAATTTTTTTAACTACAGAGCAATGGAATTGGATTGGAGGAGAAGGAAATTAAAAGTAGGAATAACAGAAACCATTTTACTATCATTTGCAGAAGACAACTGCCCAAAGGAAAAACAGTCGGGGGCGTATAAGAAGTGGGAGCAGTGGAAGGAAGGGTGGTTTAAGCCCTGGGTGGGGCAAGGACTAGGACTCTGAGAATGGAGAGGTGTCTTTCTTCCAGCCTTTTGCTGGAATTAGGAAAAGCAGGGTTATAAAGTATAAACAGAAAAAAGAACACAAGCCAACGTGTGGCTGACTGTTGAGTGTTTAATTCTGAATAATGGGTAATTGGTGATTATATTTTCTTTGTACTTTACTGTATTTTTTTTTTAAGTTTTTAAGAAAATAAAAGGCAATGTGATTTTCCCCTTTTTGTCTTCTCAGAAATGCCTTGCCTTGCAGAATATGATGATGGCGTATGGTACAGAGCAAAGATTGTTTCCATTAAAGAATTCAGTCCTCTGGCTGTCCTGGTACAATTTGTTGATTATGGATCAACTGAAAAGCTGACAATAAACAGGTTAAAAAACAAAAAAGTAAACTTAGTTGAATTAGGATTCTTAGTTTTCTATTTTAAAAAATAATAATAATTGAAAAGATTTTGCCTTTTTTTTTAAAAGAAAAAAAATGTACTTTAAAGCTACTTATATATTGGGAGTATTTTTTATCTAAAAGTTATTTTTTATTGTGGTAAAATATACATAACATAAAATTTACCATGTTAAAAAATTCTTAGAGAAACAATTTACCACAGTAGCCATTTTTAAGTAGACACGTAACCGGCATGAAGTCTTCGGTGTCGTGCGGCCGTTGCTGCTGTCCACCTGCAGGGCGTTTCCAGAACCCCACACGCAAACTGTGCCCCTCGGGGACATTCCAGTCCCTTTCCCTCGGCTCCCGGTAACCCCCCTTCTGCTCTCTGTACGAATTTGCTTATTTTACGTTCTTCATCAAGTGTCATCGTAAGTATTTGTCCTTTTATGTCTGGCTTATTTTACTTAGCAGGATGTTTTCAGAGTTCATCCAATTGAAGCATGGGTCAGAATTTCGTTACTTTTATGACTGAGTAATAGTTCGTTGTACGTATGTACCACATTTTGTTTATCTGTTCATCTGCTGATGGACACTTGGTCTGTGAATAATGCTGCTAGGAACACTGACATACAAAGAGCCGTTTTGAGTTCCTGCTTTCAGCCGTTTGGGGGTATTATATACCTCACAGTGGAATTGCGGGACCGTATGGTAATTCTGTTTAACTTTTTCAGGAAATGCCAAACTTTTCCATAGTAGCTATGCTATTTATATTGAACGCACAGGAGTTGCATTTACTCCACATCCTTGCCGACACTGTTATTTTCCAAGTTTTGTTATTGTTGTTTGTGATACTTTTTTAATAGTGGTAAAGTACACACATCATAGTATCTACCAGTCTTACCATTTTTAGACGCACAGTTAAGTATTGTTAACTCTCCTTACATTGTTAGTGCAGCCAGTCTCCAGAACTCTCTTCATTTTGGAAAACTGAAACTAGCCCTGTGCCCATTAAACGATCCCTCATTCCCTCTTCATCCAGCCCGTCAACCACCGTTCCGCTTTCCATCTCTATGAATTTGACTATTGTAGATATCTCACATGTCTTTTTGTAACTGGTTTATTTCACTTAGCATGATGTCAAGGTTCAACCATGTCATAGCATATGTTAGAATTTTCTTCTTTTTTAAGGCTGGATAATATTCCATCATATGTATATAACACAGGTTATTTATCCATGCACCCCACCCATCAGTGGCTACTTGGCTATTGTGAATGATGCTGTGAACACGGGTGTACAAATCTCTTCATGACCTTGCTTTCAGTACACTCGGAAGTGGAGTTGCTGGATAATGTGCTGCTGCTTAGTGTTTGGAGGAACCACCCCACTTCCCCACAGTAGCATTTTACATTCCCACCGAATGTCCAGGGGTTCCAGTTTTTCTCTGTATCCTCACTGACACCTGTTATCTTCTGTTTTTGTTTGTTTGAATAGTAGCCATCCTGATGCGTGTGAGGTGAACTCACACTGTGGCTCTGATTTGCATTTCCCTGATGATTAGTGATGTCGAGCACCTTTCCATGTGCTTGTTGGCCATTTCTCTCTCTTCCTTGGAGAAATGTCTGTTTTCATGCGTATTTTCTCTCAGTCTCTATGTTGCCTTTTCACTCTGTTGATTGTGCCCTTTGCACAGTTTTAAATTTTGATATAATCAAAATGTTTTCTTCTGTTGCCTGTGCTTTTGGTGTCATATCCAAGAGTCACTGCCAAATCCAACACCATTAACTTTTTCTCTAATTGTGACATTCCTAACATTTTAATTTAAGGATTTCTTTTGTGACAGACTTTGTCAAATTCCTCTTCATCTTATGCAGTATCCAGCCCGAGCCATAAAGGTTCTCTTGGCAGGGTTTAAACCTCCCTTAAGAGATGTAGGAAAGGCAAGAATACCGTACTGTCCCAAGTGGAGCATGGAAGCATTGTGGGCTATGACAGACCGTCTTCAAGGGAAACAACTTTATGCTTCTTCCATGGTAAATATCTCTTAATTAGCCAAAATACTTTCAAAGCTATTTCAAGGATCCCTGTTAACTTTCTAAAGTGCTTTTTATCTCTGCAGCTCTAGATGCAAAAATGCTTTAAAGCATTTGATGTTGTAAATACTATAGGATTAATTTTAAGGCTTGTTCAAATGTCGTTTATATTTTACAAACTTCTGATTAGCCCTGCAGTGATACAAAATATCAGTGATGTAATGACTAAGATGAAAAATGCTCAAGATGAGTATCCTATAATCAAAGAACTGATAATGAGGAAAACATGTAAACTACTAATACAAAGTAGAATGAAATAAACACTATAGAAAAGGTATAGGTATCTTTGGGGTGTGGGTGTGGGGAGAGAAGCAGGAGCGATGAGTTGTGTCTGGAGAGATCAGGGTAGGGTGTTTGAGCGCCTGCTTATTAGTAGGCACTCGGGTGCATATTCAGCAAGTACGACCAGGAGAAAGTGACATTTGAGCTGCATCCTAAAAGTAGAAAAGACCAGAACGGGGATTCTGGTCAGAGTCAGAGAACGGTTCAAATGGTGCTCATATCATAACTGTACTGCCTTTGAACTGTTTAATGCAGTAGAAGCTGCATCAAAAGGTCCAAGAAAGAAAATCCAGATCATGCTTGGTATAAATATGCTTTCTACTTGAGGCTTAGTCACAACGCGGTGGCTCAAAGGCCGTATCTGGCTTGTAACCATGTCTGGTTTAGTGCGCAGCTGTTTGAAAAGTTGGAAGATTATACAGAAAGTCTTATTTCTGACTAAGTATTATACAATCTTCTGAAATGACAGTCGGCCCCAGTGGCGCAACAACAGTCCCTCCAGGTGGGAACGTGCTCTTCGGTTCACCCTAGTCCTCACCACTGTCGTCTCAGCCCAGCTCGCCCTGATTTGGGGACCCGAGATTTGGGGGATTTCTGATACACTGGCTGTGACCAGAATGAGCTCTTAATGAAGCAGCGCTGTTACTAGAAGGTGCTTTTCGAAAACCTCTGTACATACCATGTTCCTGTGTGTGCAGTGGTGGAAATAGCTTATGCAGGGTTTCTCTCGAGAAGCCAGTGAAAATAACAGATGTTCTTATAAATACATGTGTATCCACCTCTATGAGTCACACTCAAAATTTGGTGACTGTATGCATAAAGGTATGCTTTATGTGTAGAATGTAAATGAATTTTAACAGGGATGGCAGTATTAAAGCCCACTGGCTCAATCTAGGAAAACTTTGGGGAGAGTTATATTTTAAATAAAGTAAAAGATGGAAAGAATGGGACTTAGCAAGAAACCATCAAGATACCTTTTGAAAGTAACAGCATATAAATTATAAACTTAGAGAATGCCTTGTCCCTCCTGCCAGGCAGCAAAGACATGATGGTGTTTTCTTGACATGTATCTTTTAATTTTAGGCTCAGGTACCAGAACAAACAGTGACATTATATGAAGATGAATGGTATCCAGTTCACATGTCATTAGTAGAAATGGGGCTTGCAGACCAAGATGAGTGATGTAAGTACCACGACTTCCTGTTCACCCGTATAGTCAGCATACGGCACGTGACTGATGTAGCAGAGATTCATACTAAATTGCCCTGAAAAGCACCTTTGGCCTTTCCTTGATTTGTCAAAGGAATTTGTAGATCTCTCCTTCATAGGCCCTTCTTACCTATTGAGTACCAGTAACAGAGGTTCCACAGCTATAAAAACGCTTGGGACGGCTGTCCTGACCATTCATGGTGCCAGGTTATGGGGGCAAGGAGGAGAGCAGCAGGAAGCGGGCACTGTAAATGCTTTAAGCACAGAACGCTACGCTACACATGCGGCACTGCTGGACAGTCAGTGCCCCGATAACAAGGTTACTGAAGTCCTCCGGTAAACAGCTCACTCATTATCCATTCACATAAATGTATCGTGATTCAGTTAACTGTATTTGAACCTTAAGCAAAGGTTTAAAATAACACACCCTTTGTTTTTCAGGTTTACAGTACAGAGCATGCTATAGCAGCCCAGAAGAAAGTTTTTTCTGTTACATGTAGACCGTTTCAGGCTTATTTTTCTTGACTTGTTCTGCAGTAGTGCTGGCCTTTTCTTTCTTTTCTTTACATGTAGAACTGTTCAAAAAAAGTTAATAAATATTTGCTTTCAAGTATTTATTTTACTGTAATTTCTAAATGAAATATTTTAGGCACGTCAGAAAAAACATTTAGTTCATTTTATAACTAATGTACATTCAGCTGAAGAAATAAGACATCATCAGCACAGTTGTAGGCCCCTGTTCCACCCTTCCCCAGTCATTCTGTTTCTTACAGAGGAGGTGAATGCTGTGAAGTTGGTGTTTATCATTCTTATATAGCTCTTTATAATTGTACTGTATATGCATGCATCTAGAAATAAGGCATAGTGTTGCTCTGTATATTTTTAAGTGTGTGCAGTATCACACAATTACCTTTTTCCCCTACTTTATTTCCACTATCTATTTTACTCACTTTCACTCTTACATCCATCTGTGCATGTAACTTATTCTGTTGTTAGATATTTAGGTTGTTACCAGTTTTTTCTCAATTAGAGGTACTCTACTGTACAACCCCTTACGCACCTGTGAGGGGTTTTCTAGTAAACATACTTTAGTGGAATTTAGTACTAGGTCATGAGGCAATTGCTTTCCAAAAAAGTGATTTTACCAGCTAATTCTACCATCAGTAGTCCAAGTTCCTGGCCAACATGTGGTGTGGCCAGACCACTGTTTGCCAGTTTATGACACTAATGTTAAAAAGTACCTCATTGTTGGAATATGCATTTACTGGTTTTAGTCAGTTTATTGCTTATTAATATCCTTTGTTTGTAATTACCTATTTTAACTAATAGGGATTCTTTATATATTCTGGTTACTAATCCTTTGTCAGATACGTGTTTCTTTTCCTAGGCCGTGACTTTTCTCTCTTTTGTTGTATCTTTGGACAAACTTTTGACTCATCAACCTTTTAAGGTTTGTGCTGTGTCTCATTTAAAAACTTTGTCTAGGGAAGCTCCCTGATGGTCTAGGGGTTAGGATTTGGCACTTTCACTGCTGTGGCCTGGGTTCAGTCCCTGGTCTGGGAACTGAGATCCCCCAAGAGGTGCGGCACAGCCAAAAAAATAAATAATTAAAAAAATAAAATTTAAAAATCTTTCTCTATTCCTGAGGTTTTTATATATATATATATATATATATATATATATATATATATATATATATTCTTTGAAAAGTTTTAAACTTTTTTATTCAGTTTTAAATCACCTGGAATTAATAAATACATGTGGCTTTTTAAAAAAAAAAACTGAGTTACTGCCAGCACTACTGTCAGACTGCAGTAAGTGACTAGAGCAAACTTACTATGTAAATGTACTTGCAGGTGACTTGCCCGCCACCCCCCACACCCCCCAGCTTCAAGGACATCTTGCTGCTGTCAGCCCCATCTTACAGGTAATAAGGTCAGGGCACCGGTGGTCTATCAATCAGTTTACTTTTCACACCCCACCTTTCTCAGCTGTCACCCTCATTACAACTGCTTTCTCCTATGAGATTTATCTGCACTCATAGAATGAACTCTTCTGCCTGTTTTACTGTTTGTATTCAGTCACTCTTTTAACTTCCAATTCTGTGACCTCTGTGGTAGATAATGCTTTAATGTTAGTACTAATTGAGCACAGTAATATTTTGACTGGAGAAATCGTCTTACTTCTTCAGTAAACTTTCTGAGCAAGACCTTCATAGGACTGGTAGGCAGTGGGAAAATCTGTGATACTGTGTTTCTTGTACTTTCTTGGCTCTCATAACCATCTCCAACCAATGAAAGCATCCACTTGTTAGAAGTCTATACTGGTTAGAACCGTAGAAGGTAGGTGAACTAAAAACGACAGCTGTCCCTGTGCATTTGAAACATTATGAAAAAAGGCATCAAGTTTTATTTTATATTCCAAACAATCTTTTCCATTTTTATATATATATACACACACAGTATATATAAATTAAACCACAGAATGCACAAGAAATGTACATTTTTTACATTTTAAAGAAGAAAATCAAGTCAGTTAGTGTTATTTCATGATCAGCCATACGCAAGGCTCATGACAATTTTGTGTCCATTAGGACATTTCCATCCTTGTCCTTAACTCTTACTCGACCAGATGAATATTTGGTTTCTTGAAGACCGTTTGTATACACAGTTTTAACAGTGCCATCTGGATACTCCCGTCTCTTGAACTGGGCCGTATGTAGTTCTCTTTGGCCATTATTAAACTCTATGATTCTGTTGCCATCTCTGTAAATTTAAGGTAGAATTTCATTTCTTTAAAAACATGAAGTATATATACAGCAGGAGAACTCTGGCCGTTATTCCTTCTCCTAGAGCATCCCTGGTCCTTATACAGGTATAATTGGGACTCAACTTCTCAGCACAGAGTGATTTTTTTTCTGTTTTGGTTATTTCTCAAATTTTATATGAACACAATGGCTCTGTGCCACATACAAGTGTTAGAGAGCCAGTGCCCTATCAAGTGTGGCCCTAGGGTGTCAGCATCACCCGAGGGCTCATTAGAAACGCAAATTATTTGGCTGGGGCCCAGCCACCTGCTCTTAAACAGTCCCTCCAGGTGATTCTGGTGCACCCTGAAGTTTGAGAACCACTGCAGTTTGAGAACCACTGCTGTAAGTGAAAAACGGCAAAATAATCCTGAATGAATTGCATATTTGAAAGCTGCTAAGAGAATAAAAGTTTTCATCACAAGAAAAATGTGTAAGTATGTGTAATGATGGATGTTAACTAGACTTCTGTGATCATCTTGCAATATATACAAATATCAAATCTTTGTTGCACACCTGAAACTAATGTTATATGTCAGTTATACCTCAATTAAAACATGATAATCCTGAATGAATTAATACATGGGATGTGCTTGAGTAGATGAAAAAAGACTTGCCATGAGTTTAATACTTGAGGATGGATAGACGGGTATGGGGACCTTTTCATATTATTTTCTTTCTACTACAGAAAATTTCAATCATATGAGTCAATTTTTTGAAAAGTTTCAGAAATCAAAGTATACTGTACACAGAAGAAGTAAAGTTTGAGGAAAATCTTTAGTTGAGCACCAGATAAAGTTTCAGACCACATTAAGGGAAAAACACAATCATGACCATGAGAAGTTCCTACATTATTGCCAAGTCTATATCATAGAATTCAAGTTAATGGGTATTTAAACTGTTACACTCCAGGAGAAACAGGACTCTCGATTTGACAAAACTCCACCAGGGTTTCAATTAAAATGGTGCTTTAGTGCGTATAAGATGCTCTTCACTGTGGACTGAAGAAGTTGACTTATAAGTTCAAAACACTCAGAAGGATAAAAGAAATTGTTGATTTTAAGGGATTGGCTTAGGGTGGCCAGAGGAGTAAAGTGCTTAGGCTGGGACAGGGAGACCCAGATAACCAAAACACAGAGTCTGGTTATTGTTAAAAATTGACAGGGCAGCTTTCCTTCTTTCTTTGTGTCTCACTCACTGTTTTCAAATTTCACCAGACTGATTTCTAAACAAATACTTGGCCATTCTCCTTTCGCAAAGTGCTGTTCAGACACGACTAACTAGACCTTACACTCCATTTATCTCAAATTCATCCTAAACTCCAGAATGCTGAAAACATGTCTCACCTGCTCTCTCAAATTCTGAACTCAGTGAAATGTTGAATGACTTCCACAAATGTTTTAAGATTTTTAAAATTCAACTGGTAATAAAAGTTGAAAACTAGAAAATCTAGAAACAAAACAGGTAACGTACCGTTGCCCTCTGACAATTGTACCATCTGGGAAAATGCTTTCTTCTTGTCCATCAGCAAACAAGTTTTTGATAGTCTGATCGGGAAACGTGATTTCTTTTCTTCCATCTGGGAAATGTTTTTCTGTAGAAAAAGGGGTTACCATAAATATTTTCTTTTTAAAGGAAAGGAAGAACATAATAACTGAGAGGGCACAGCAGGTTTTCACCTATCTGTCCGCTTGAGAAATGTAAGACTTCCAGTCCTTCTGGGTACGTGGTGTGGGTGGTGTGTGTGGCTGCGTAGTAGTAGATCTGCAAAGACACAGAGTCAGCACCGCCTCCTCTTCAGAGGTGTTTACGCTACGGACAAAACACGCCCGTGGAAACCTACCACTCGCCCATCCGGCATGACCTGCTTGACATCACCGTTGAAGAAAGTGACAGTGACCGTCCTTCCATCGGCACTCGCTTCTTTTCGGGTTCCATTTGGAAACAGTATAACATGGCACCCATTCTTATAAACCTTTTCTATCTACAAAAAAAAACCAGGACTATCAATATGTAAAACTTCCTGAGACCACACGACAAAAATAACCCTAATTCTTGTAACTGCCTACTTTGAAATTTTTCATAATAAAAATTAAAACATTTCTCAGAGAGAGAAAAGTTAATAAGCTAATAATAATCAACTTCACCTGTCTACACATCACTGTTCTTAGGTCACCTATTCCCCCAAAACAAACTTTTTTAGTAGTATTTTTTCAAGCAAACTGCAGACATCACTTCTCCAGTAAACATTTCAACAGATATCTCTAATGGAAGGATTTTTAAAATAACCAAACTTATCATCCCTAATATTTTCCATAAATTCACACAAAGAAGGCCTTTTACAGTTTGTTTACTTGAATCACGGTCAAAACAAGATCCACACACACTTGATATGTCTCTACCCTCAGTTTCTAATGGTCCCTTCCTTTCCCCCTTTTTTAATGCCAACTGCTGAAGGAAGTGGGTCACTGAATATGTGACATTTCCCACGCTCTGGATTTGGCTGACTGCTTTTCCATTATGGTGTCATTAAAGATGTTCCAATATCACTGTTTTTCCTTAAAAAACCCACTAGTTAGCTCTCGAGGCGTGATTACCTTCCCGCTGAATTACTCTGATGGGTACTTGTTAGCTGCGGCAGTGGGCTGTGTATGGCGGGCAGCACACGCAGAAAGCCAGTAAGTAAGCGCTGCCTCGTGACCTCAGCGCTGACTGCTGGCATCACGAGATCCGTCAGCCTTCCGTCTAAGGTTTCAGGAGCCCCTGATGACTGCCTAGCCCCTTCCTGTCATCGGAAATTGTAAACTGGTGATTCTCTAATTCCTCTTCCGTGCGTTAGCTGCGACTCTTCTAAAAAGGAAAACCTGCCCTCGTCCACAATTTGTTGTCCTAAAGGAGAGTTTGTCCGGGAAGAGTCTAACAGCTTCCTTCGGACTGCTGGTCTTTGTCCTTCACTCATTCCTCAAGATTTGCAGTGAACTTTGGCCTTCTGATTTCTATTCAAGTGGATCAGATTAGAGGACTTGGAGAAGTACATGTTCTGTAAACCCAAAGAAAAATTCCCTCATCACCTCCTCAGTCACCCTGTTTATGTTCCTCCTGTCGTCCTTCACTCTTTAGCTGGAACACCCAGCCAGGCTGTTTTCCCACTCAAAACCTTTCCCAAGCACAAGAATAAAACTGTCAGGCTGGGGGTGGAGAGCAGCTGATTCAGGACATATTTAAGGAAGCCTGCAGGAAGGGCAGGGCCGAGAACTGAGGTTTTTAAAAGCACCAGGGATTTACCAAGGCTTCTTAGCTGTGTCCGGAGGAAGAACAAGAAGTTTAAGCAACTGGATTGTATTCCGCCTTTTGTTGCGTCATCTCTAAATGAGAAATGGCAACTAAACGCACGCTGTCCATTAGTATTTTCATAGGCTCCCAAGGTTCAAACCGAGTCGTGTGCCAAGCTACTAAGGTCTTCAGCCCCATCAAGTCTTGAAGATCGTTTATTTCAGAATCTAAGGGTTTCAACTCTATTTTAACCCATGTTCATTTTTTATAGTATTCATTGGTTTAAAATTTTAAAAAAGTTTCACCTTTCCATCAGGATGGCTGATTTCTCCCTGAATCTCTTCTTTTTCATCCTCTTCTTTACATTCAGGATCTGGAGAGCTCACTGGTTCAGGTGGCTCCCTGGGTGAGGCTATCTGTAAGGACAAGAGGCTCTTGGTCTGCTCTACATTACATGTAATAAAAATCTCAAGTAGCTAAAACTTACACTTAGTCCAAAAGCCAGACGCCACTATTACAGGATTCTAGTATGACTAGTATTTGGTGTTGTATAGAAAACATTTACAATGTTAAGTAAAAAGCTTCCTTTATAAATGGTTTAGAAACTTAAGCCAGTTAACCAGTCAACTTTAAGCCTGAATAATATGTTTTAATATATAAAAACATAAAGAGATTTACTTGTCCCTTATCCGAATTGCCTAAATCACGAGACACAGACTTGGATCTTCGAGATGGATTGCCTGTTAGAATACAATTACCACAGTTAGTTTTATTATTTAATTGAAAGTTTTAAGTTTACTCAATACTATGGTCAAACATCTCCTTAGTTCACTCTTCTTTTGTGAACTGCTGTCCTTTACCCATTATTTAAGGAAGTCTTAGTACTTTCCTTTACTAATTCCTAGGAGTTCTTCACTGTATAAATTCAAATACTTAAGTCCTAATGACCAAGAAAGACAAAGTATCTGTTCTCTGAAAGTGTACAATCTGGAGAAAAGTGCTCAACTAACCTAACAGATGGACCCAAAGGTATTTTGGAGATAATCACCAGGACTTTAGTTAGAGGGTAGGAATGGGGTACAGACAATAGAAGCATCCAGGAATACACATATAATTTGGCTTGAGAAAAAAACAACTGGGTATTTAATTATAATCTAGACCTAATGGCTATGGTCTAAACTTTTCAGATCATGTCCAACACACAAATCATGTACACCTTCATACATTATAAAATAAGCACGCTTGTGCGTACACACAGACACCAACAACGAAGTGATATTAAAAATACACTGAAGTTCTAATATTTTCTTCTTATATGCCAATGGATATTATAAACAGTCCCAAATTTGACGGGTTTCAAGCTCAAGATACTGAGAAAGCAGCAAACCGCAGAGGGATGGACTACGAAACGATACTATATTGACTTATGGACACAATGTAGTAAAAGAATGAAAAATAAGGGAATACTGTCAGGGTGCACATTAACTGGGAGTAGGATACACAGGGGCTTCAATTATATTTACAATGTTTTATTTCTTAAGTTGGGTGTAAATTCTCCACTCTTTAAATTCCTGAAATATTTTATAAAAAGATAATGAAACTATCTTACCTTGTGTTGGCAAACAGTTTTTTTTGTACTTTTCTACCTGGGTTCCTGAAGAAACTTGACTCTTTTGAAATCGAACTGATGACTTCTATAGTATGAGAAAATTTTGAATATAAAATTAGTATTAGTTTACACATTAGTACAAGGAATGAAAGTAACAGAACTCGGTTTGAAATGGAATGTTTTTAAGTGTGTTCATTTATGCTGTTTTCGTTTATTGCTACAGGCCAGAGTGAACGAGCTGCTACTAGGAGTGAACCACACACGCAGGCACACGCCGCCGCTGGAAACACACGCATTCCTCAAGTGAAGGCATAACAGACGATGTAGAACCAAACAGTTTTTTGTGACTGTTACCAGAGCGGCCAGAGGAGAGGACAGGAACTCATGGTCAGACAGCAGAAGACTGCTCACCACTGCCCCTTCCACAGCCCCCAGGTTTAGAGGTCAAGGTAGAGCTCCTCCTTGCTCCCCGCCACCACCTCCAACCAGATCTCCTCCTCTCCTCCCTACTGACCACCCCTGCCCCCAGCAAGTCTCATGTCCGCGTGCCAGGCGAAGCCACCCCAACACCTTAGCTGCCATCTCTAGACCTGTCCTCTCCCCCCCGGCCACGCACTCCAATGGACAAAGTCTAGAACCAGTCATTGTCAGTATCTGCAATGACTAAGAACTGGTGAGCATTCAAATCCAGAATGTGGGACAGTCTACAAAATAAGTTAAAATTCTCCAAAAGGCCGTTTAATAAAGTGCCAACGTATTTAGGGGCGAGGTGCCACAATTTCTGCAATTACCTTCAAATGGTTCCGCAAAACACCGACACAGCAATGTGGCAAAACGTGAACAATGGCTGGATCTAGGGGAGCGTTCAGGTGTTCATCATACGATTCTTTCGACTTCCTCTATTTGGGCAGCTTTCATAATGAAATGTCTGGGGGGCAGAAGTCCATCTTCTGACTACCGTGTCCTGTCCTTCCAGCCCATCCCTCTGAGACCCTCACTCCAACAACGCTCACAGCCTACAGGGTCCCGCAATTCACTGAGCTCCATGTTTCCTGTGTCCCCCCAAACCCATGCCCTCCTTGAGAAGCCTGAATTCATGGTTCACCGCAGGCAGTCCTGCCGTATTTACATACTGTCAGCTTCGAGCCCCCCTCACTCTGTGGGATGCACCTGGATGAGCGCAGCTCTGCTAAAATATCAATATTACTCTCCACCACCCCGCACACAAAAAGCTGCGTGAGAAAAAATAACGCAAACAATTCCCACTTGAAACATACAATCTCTAACCTACGGGGGCCCCTAGTGCAGCCCAGGAGTCAGACCACACTTTGCCCTTTGCTTTCCACTCTCGTGGACCCCAATCCGCCCCCTCCAGCCTCCCAGAGTGTCCTCCATCCTCACTCTCAGCAGATGCCCGAGGGAAGCTGGAGGGTTAGGGGGGAACGTCCCACCAACGGACCCCACGCGTCCAGCCCCAGGTCCATGGCTGAGGCCCCGTCACCAGGCACGGACGTCGAGCTCCCAGCCGGGTGGGCGCCTCCACTCCCCCTAAACCCGGTCTCCTCTCCTTCGTGCTCGCAGCCTTGGCAACCCGCACACTCTCTCCCGCATCCGTATTTTCCTATTGAATCAATCGTACCAATACATAAGCATGTGCTGATTTTCCCATCTTTAAAAAAAAAAAAACTACTTCCCCTACAGCTACTGCCCCATTTCCTTACTGTTACTGCAAAACCTCTCCACAAAGCTTTATACTCTGCCTGAAACCTCTCGCTCTCTTACCCTGTCAGGCTTTTATCCGGCATATCCGAGGACCCATCTTCAGTCCCCCGTTTTACTCGGCAGCAGCCTCTGGGGCACCAGCCTCTCTGCTGCTTTACTTGGCCCTCAGGACAGACACCACACTGGCCTCCTTTACTTCGGACTCGGGTTCATTCTCCTCCCCGCCATCTTCCCACAACCTGGCCAGGACCCGGGACCCTTCCCCGTCCACGCCTTCAGCCCGAGCAATCTCTCCCACATGTTACGAGGGCCCCAAAGTTCTCGCTCTGACCTGAGCTTCTCTGGATACGCGCACAGCCCCGCCTGATGCCCACCCGATGTCTAGTAGGCATTTCGAGCTCACCTGATCTAACCTGAGCTCCTAACCGACACCCACACCCCCAGGAAAAGCGTGCTCTCTTCTTGTGGGGACTCAAGGTAAAGGGCCAAAACAACCACACTCAACTTGGAAGCCGTTCCCGCCCCCTCTCCCGCCGTCACACCCCATCCCCAGTTCATCAATAAACCCGGTCCACCTGCAGCAACCCCCCAACTGGTGTCCTGATGGCGCCCAAACGCCCACTTCAGGCCACCGGTACGTCTACAGCAGGGGGGGTGGGCTCACCAAAACAGAGGCGGCGGCCACCCCTTCCAGCCCAGCCCTGCTCGGGCTCCCCGTCTGCCTCGGAGGGAAAAGGCGATGCCCACAGGCAGTCAGTAGGGCCTCACGGAAGCGGCACCAGCGCCCTGGAGCCGCCGCTGGCCCCGGACCCCGCTCCCCCTGCTCCCCCAGCCTCGGGGCTCCTGGCCCCGCCTCAGCCTGCTCACTGCGCCCTCTCGCGCCGTTATTGCAGCGTCGCTGTCTCAGGGGGGCCTCCCCAGCCGTCCGGGAAAAACCGCAACACCCTCCGCTCAGCAGTGATCCGCCTCCTGGCCTTCCCCTCCCCGCCCCGAGCTCTCGCCGCTACGTCCCACACCATACGCTCCACTCATCCTTCTCCCACGGCCGGCACCCAGGCTCCAAGGGGACAAGGACGTTTGTCTGTTTCATTCATTGCTTGATCTCCAGTGCCTCAAAGCCGTGACCGGCACATCACAGTTGTGAATGCGGATGAATAAAAAAACAAATACTTGATTTAAAGGGATCACATGCAAAAAAAAAAAAAAAAAACTGCAAAAATTTTACTTACCCTGTTTTTAACTGAGATTACCTGCCTATTGTGTTATTCCTTTATAAGAACTATAAAAATGAATTTGAAAACTATGTGTATAGCGATGCACAAAAGAAGTATTTAACTGTGGTAAAATACACATAACACAAAAGCACCATCGTAACCATGGTAACGTGTACACGTTAGTGGCGTGAAGTACATTCACACCACTGCGCAGCCGTCGCCACCACCGCCTCCCGAACTCTTCACCCTGCAAAACTGAAACCGCCCTCACTGAACAACAGCTTCTCATCCTCCCCTCCCCCGGCCCCGGCACCCACCCTTCTACTTTGCTTCTACGCACCTGACTGCTCAGGTACTTAGCATCTCCCCAGCGTGACAAGACCTACCATGGACCCGTCTCTCCTCGAGGCCGTCACACGCGGACCCGTCCTGGTGCTGTTCTCAGTGGCTTCGGCTTTCTTCCAGGCATCTAGTCGGAATCTTTCCATCACTTTTATTTCCTCCCGGAGGTCTGTGTTCTCTTTGACCAACATGTCTATCTGGCTTCTAAGACGGCCATGTGTACTGGACCATTTTGCTTCCTTTCTTTTCGAATCTTCCTGCAAATCTGCTATCTGCTGCTTCAAAGCCTCTCGGGGGGAGGGGGGGGAAAGCATTACTAGAACTGAAACAATGCAAGAGAAGAGACAAGACACATCAACAAAACAGAACTGCCAGCCTATCACAGACAGCAGAAAAGGGAAGGCTTAGCGAATCCCATGTCTGTAACACTGGGTTTCTCAGGAAAAGGAATGGGGTTCAGGCTAGAGCCTCACCTCATGCCATCCAGAAGTGAGGAGAAAGAGGAGGCAGACAGCGCTCGGGAGCCGGCGCATGACACTGCCGTGAGGTAGTACAGCTCTAAGCTAAGACGGCAAGTGAAACAGAAAGAGACGGATGGGGTCAGCTGGCGAAGAACACGGGACCAGGGACCCACGAGTAACCGAAGGCAGAGCAGAAGGAATAGGAGACCCCAAGTCAGAACCCGGCCCTAAGGCTGGGCCTCTCTGGACTCAGCAATGAGCTGTTTCGGACGGACCGAGTAACAGAAGTGCAGAAACTCCTGGCAACGCCTGGAAGCTATTTGCAACTGTATGAACAGAAGTCAGTCACCTGCACCCACCTGGGTACAAGCTATGGCGAGTGGCTGAGAGTGCAGGGAAGTTGACCCAGAAGCAAGAAAGAGTCTCCAGCAGCCGGGACGCCCCTGGGGCCGAGCCTGCCTCACGAACGCGCGTGTGCCTGGACACCCCCCTCTCGGAAGACTCACAGCAGCGCAGAGAGCAGAGGGAGAAACCGGGGCTCCAAGGGCCCCCGCTCGGGGTGTAACGCCACAGAGGGGCTCTGCACCCGGCCGGGGCGAAGGCTCGCGCCCCAGCTCTGTGCCTGGGCAGCGCGTGGAGCAAGGCCGCTAGCTTCCTGGGCGCCGCCTGCCTACTTATAAACTGTGGGCGCAGCCGAGAGGCGCGCACTGTCTAGCTGGCGACCACCGCCATCGTGCGGGAAAAAATACTCGTTACTACGAAAACGGCAACGCGTTAAGTCTAAATGAGTGAAGAGTTCAAAGCCAAAAAAGCCAGAGGTAGACAAATGCTATATGGCATCACTTATATGTAGAATCTTAGGGGGAAAAAACTGACTTCAAAGAACAGGACGCTGGTTTCCAGGGGCTGGAGGGAGAGGGAAATGGGGAGATACAGGTCAAAGGATACAAACTCTGAGTCCCAGGAAGAGTCAGTTCCGAGGAGCTAATGTACAGCACGGTGACTGTAGTTAATAACACTGTGCTGTACACCTGAAAACTGCTGAGCGCAGATCTTAAATGTTCTGACCACGCACACGCACATACAAGAGTTAACTTGATTGTGGTAACTATTCCACAGCGCATACATATATCAAATCATCACACTGTATACTTTAATACGTACAGTTATATATTTCAGTTATTCCTCAATAAAGTTAAAAATGCAAAAGCAATATTTATAACATATCTGCTACCAGGTACTGCTAAAGTCCTTGAATTTTACAAAGAACGAAATACAGATCGCAGGGGACTTCTGTTAGGAGGTGACAGGGACCTGGGAGAGAAGCGGAGCAGGCCGAAGGGGTCAAGGCCGCTGGGCAGGAGGCACGTGCACAAGGCCGGCCACGGTCCTAACTACGGGAGCCTCAGCGAACAGAGTGCTGAGAGAGGCTTAGGACATGCCGCGTGGTGGCTGCCCGGGGACGCACGTTCCCAGAAGCACCAGCAGACACACCACAAAGAGAGGTGCCTGCCCAGTTGTACAACATCAAGAGGCCAGCCAGCTGGGGAGGTTGTAGATGATGTGAAAAAGGCAGAAAGACACCAGATCTTATAGGAACTCGAGGCCATCGTAAGAGCTGGGGCTCTTATTACAAGAAAAAAGTAGAGTTGTGAAAGGGCAGCAAGCAGAGGGGATGTGCCCTGACTTCCGTCAGGAAGGATCGCTGGCCACTGTGTGGGGAGAAACCACAGGGACAAGGGCAAGAACTGAGGCCGGGCAGCCGGCGTGTCCAGTAACTCGGACATGGAAACTCGGACCTGGGCAGGTGTTTTGACAGAATAGCATGGGGTGTAGGAGAAAGAGAAGAGAAGGACTCTCATTTCTGGCCCGAGCTGGAGACGGCTGGGGAGGGTGATGGGATGGGACGTGAGGTGTCCAGCCACCGCTCAGACACACCGGCCACGCAGAGAGCAGTCCAGGCCGGGGCTGACGTCCGCGAGCCTTCGGCATATTAAGCATTATTTAAGCCAAGAAACTAGACGAGACCATCAAGGAAGGACAGATCGGCCTCCCTGATGGATGAACTCCACCATTAAGTTAAAGAGGAGGAAAAGCAAGAGGAGACGGGGCGGTGACCGGAGCATCCAGCGCCCCAGGACCCATGAGCTGCTAAGCTGCCGCCGGGGCTGTCCTGGGAGGGGGGCTGGCAGTGCCACAGGAGCGGGTTCAGAACAGCAGTGTGGACAAAGGCCAACGAAAGCACAGAGAAAACAAGAGGCAAGATTTGGAGGCAGAGATAAAGACCCTTTCAAGGCATCTGCTGCGAAGAACAAAGGAAGAGGGGTGTGGCCGGCAGGGGGTGTGGAGTCACAGTCCAGCAAGCGTGTACACTGAGGGGAAGATCCAGCTGCGGGGGGGGGGGGGGGGACACGACCGCCGCATGGGACCTTGTGTGCACGAGGTGGCCCCAAGGGGAGGACCGGGGCAAGTTCTCAGCCAGGCTGAAGCTGGGCCTTCAGGGGAGAGCGAGGCCACAGGATGGGAGGGCTGAGTAGGGGGACAATGGCACAGTCCTCCAGGGTGTGGGGTGGGAGGGGACAGGCCCGCCTCGGGTTGTGCTACCGACTTAAAGTGAGCCTGTTCCCCGTGAAGCTTCTCTTTCAGCTAAATTAAGTGTTACGAGCACAGAGATGGCATAGGCAGGAAATGCCAGGGATGTAGTTTTGCCACACAAAATATGACCACTTGACACGCTTCCCTGGGGGCGCAGTGGTTGAGAGTCTGCCTGCCGATGCGGGGGACACGGGTTCGTGCCCTGGACCGGGAGAATCCCACATGTCGCGGAGCGGCTGGGACCGTGAGCCATGGCCGCTGAGCCTGCGTGTCCGGAGCCTGTGCTCCGCAACAGGAGAGGCCACAACAGTGAGAGGCCTGCGTACCACAAAAAAAAAAAAAAAGAACTCTCCAGAAAGTTGGCACACAGGGAACCTACCTCAACATAATAAAGGCCATATACGACAAACTGAAACCGACACCAAACATCATTCTCAATTGTGAAAAACTGAAAGCATTTCCTCTAAGATCAGGAAAAACACAAGGATGTCCACTCTCACAGCTATTATTCAACATAGTTTTGGAAGTCCTAGCCTCGACAATCAGAAGAAAATGAAATAAAAGGAATACGAATTGGAAAAGAAGAAGAAAAACTGTCACTGTTTGCAGATGACATGATACTAGAGAGAATCCTGAAGATGCCACCAGAAAACTACTAGAGCTAATCAATGAATTTGGTAAAGTTGAAGGATACAACATTAATGCAAAGAAATCTCCTGCATTCCTATACACTAATGATGAAAAATCTGAAAGAGAAATTAAGGAAACTCTCCCATTTACCACTGCAACAAAAAGAATAAAATACCTAGGAATAAACCTACCTAGGGAGACAAAAAGACCTGTATGCAAGAAAACTATAAGACACTGATGAAAGAAATTAAAGATGACACCAACAGATGGAGAGATATACCATATTCTTAGACTAGAAGAATCAATATTGTGAAAATGACAATACTACCCCGAGCAATCTACAGATTCAATGCAATCCCTATCAAATTACCAATGGCATTTTTTACAGAACTAGAACAAAAAATCTTAAAATTTGTATGGAGACACAAAAGACCCTGAATAGCCAAAGCAGTCTTGAGGGGAAAAAACGGAGCTGGAGGAATCAGACTACCTGACTTCAGACTATACTACAAAGCTACAGTAATCAAGACAATATGGTACTGGCACAAAAACAGAAACATAGATCAACGGAACAAGATAGAAAGCCCAGAGATGAACCCACACACCTACGGTCAACTAATCTATGACAAAGGAGGCAAGGCTATACAATGGAGAAAAGACAGTCTCTTCAACAAGTGGTGCTGGGAAAACTGGACAGCTACATGTAAAACAATGAAATTTGAACACTCCCTAACACCACACACAAAAATAAACTCAAAATGGATTCGAGTATTAAATGTAAGACCAGACACTATAAAGCTCTTAGAGGAAAACATAGGAAGAACACTCTTTGAGATAAATCACAGCAAGATCTCTTTTGATCCACCTCCTAGAGTAATGGAAATTAAAACAAAAATAAACAAATGGGACCTAATGAAACTTCAAAGCTTTTGCACAGCAAAGGAAACCATAAACAAGACGAAAAGACAACCCTCAGAATGGGAGAAAATATTTGCAGACAAATCAACGGACAAAGGATTAATCTCCAAAATTTATAAGCAACTCATGCAGCTCAAACAAAAAAAACAAACAACCCAATCCAAAAATGGGCAGAAGAACTAAATAGACATTTCTCCAAAGAAGATATACAGATTGCTAACAAACACATGAAAAAATGCTCAACATCATTAATCATTAGAGAAATGCAAATCAAAACTACAATGAGATATCATCTCACACCGGTCAGATTGGCCATCATCAAAAGCTCTAGAAACAATAAATGCTGGAGAGGGTGTGGAGAAAAGGGAACCCTCTTGCACTGCTGGTGGGAATGTAAGTTGATACTTAGCCACTATGGAGAACAGTATGGAGGTTCCTTAAAAAACTAAAAATAGAACTGGCATACGACCCAGCAATCCCACTACTGGGCATAAACCCTGAGAAAACCATAATTCAAAAAGAGTCATGTATCAAAATGTTCATTGCAGCTCTATTTACGATAGCCAGGACATGGAAGCAACCTAAGTGTCCATCAACAGGTGAATGGATAAAGAAGAGGTGGCACATATATACAATGGAATATTACTCAGCCATAAAAAGAAATGAAACTAAGTTATTTGTAATGAGGTGGATAGACCTAGAGTCTGTCATACAGAGTGAAGTAAGTCAGAAGGAGAAAAACAAATACCGTATGCTAACACGGTAAAAAAAAATGTCATGAAGAGATTAGTGGTAGGACGGGAATAAAACACAGACTTACTAGAGCATGGACTTGAGGATATGGGGAGGGGGAAGGGTAAGCTGTGACGAAGTGAGAGAGTGGCAGGGACATAGACACACTACCACATGTAAATTAGATAGCTAGTGGGAAGCTGCCGCATAGCACAGGGAGATCAGCTCTGTGCTTTGTGACCACCTAGAGGGGTGGGATAGGGAGGGTGGGAGAGAGGGTGACGCAAGAGGGAAGAGATATGGGAACATATATATATGTATAACTGATTCACTTTGTTGTAAAGGAAAAACTAACACACTATTGTAAAACAGTTATACTCCAATAAAGATGTTTAAAAAAAAAATATGAAAGTGGAAGATGAGTTTGTATTCTATGTTATAAATAACAGAAAGCCATTTAAAATTTTTCTTTTGGTAAACTGAAGCTTTACTTTTGATGAAATTCAATATATCCACTTTCTCTTTTATACTTAGTTCTTTGCGTTTTCTCTTGGAAACCTCTGCAGATGCCACTGTTGCAAATATATTCACCTACATTTTTTCCTAGAAGGTTTCTAGTTTTAGCTAGAAATGCATTAGTTCTTTTTAACGACTACTTTCCTCTGGTCATGTCCATTTCTAACTTTGAAATGAATAGGACTGATGATTTAGCTTATCGGTTTACAAGTTTTAGAGTTAAACAGCTAGTTAGTATACAAGAATTAAATTATCATAAATGGACAGAACTCACAATGTGTGGTGGGTCAAATGAATTAACACATTCCAACTCCTAGCTTGTTAGTATATCCATGTCATTATTGGAGCATTTTCTGGGGAAGCCTTCAGTAAGAAAAGAACTGATGTATTTTACTCTTTAAAAGACTACAGGACTTCCCTGGCGGTCCAGTGGTTAAGACTCCGTGCTTCCAATGCAGGGGGCACGGGTTCAATCTCTGATCGTGGAACTAAGATGCTACATGCTGCGTGGCACGGCCAAAAAAATTTGAAAAAATAAAAAAGAAAGTCAAGACTACAAAAGATGTTCCTGATGTCTCAGATTATTTGTTGAGTCAATGGACGATTAATAAACTGATACCCAATTTCTCTTTGACACATCAAATAATTCTAAGATTCTTACCACACTCTCATCTTTAGTAACTTACATGAGTATAATGTAAAGATCCGACATACTTGTATTTCTTCACGTTCTTTTTTATCCGGAAAACTTCTCGCAACTGTAGAATACTTTTCAAAAACTTTGCGTTCCTTTTGTAATTTCCTCACTTCCTCCTTTTTAAACTCCTCTATTCGGGCCAATTCTTTTGCTTTCTGTTGTTCAAAGTCAGCAATTTCTTTCCTAAAACAACCACACCACATTATAATCTAAGGAGACCACCTCGACACAGCAATCCACTGTGGCACCAAAACGGAGCAGCAGTGACAACCCGGAGCTGAGGGGCTGCTAGCTTGGGTGAGTCCGTCTGCGACGCGCAGCAGGGAAGTAACCGTCAACTAACCCGGGAGAGCACTACTCAACAAACACGCACTGCGGACCTACACTGCGTACAGCAGAAACCACAGTGAACAGAGTACACGCCCTTACTCCTACGAAGCTTCTTACATTCCAGCGGGAGCGACAGAGGACAATACGTAAGATTAACAAGTAAAATACATGGAACACTGGAAATGTTAAGAAGAATAAACCAAGGAATGCGGTTAGGAAACATGGAGGTTAGGAGCCCGAAATTATGGACGGAGTCATCTCGCTGAGGCGGTATTTGAGGTAAAACCTGAGGGACATGAGAGAACAGCCATGGAGGGATCTGGACAAGACAGTTCAGGCAGAGGGACCACCACACTTTGCAAAAGCCCTGAGACTGGAACACGCCTCATGTGTTCAAAGGAACAGGCAGGAGGCCGGTGTGGCTAAAGAGACAGAACAGCAGGAGAAAACGTCAGAGAGACAGCGGTGGGGGGCGGGAGGCGGGGCGATTAATTAGGGTCTGTGGGCCACTGTGCAGACCCTGGTATTCAGCTTAGGAGCGCGTGGGTCAGAGGACCTGGCAGGACGCGGGCTCCCTCTGGGTGCTGTGTAAGGAGCGCAGGGAGGGCGACGACAGCAAGGCTGAGGAACACGAGGCCCCTGGCTCACACCCTTCCGCACAAGCGCCCTCCACAGACAAAGGTGCTTCTGGGGGGGCTGCCCCGGTGGCGCGGTGGTCGAGAGTCCGGCTGCCGATGCAGGGGACGCGGGTTTGTGCCCCGGTCCGGGAGGAGCCCACGTGCCGCGGAGCGGCTGGGCCCGTGAGCCGTGGCCGCTGCGCCTGCGCGTCCGGAGCCTGTGCTCCGCAACGGGAGAGGCCACAAAGGTGAGAGGCCCGCGTACCGAAGGAAAAAAAAAAAAAAAAAGTGCTTTTGTGGGAGCTCTAGGATTCAGGCAGGAAATGACAAACGCTGGTGAAGCCTAAGCTCAAGGACAGCCACTTAGAGAAGGCAGGCCCATGGCCCAGTGCCAGGCTTACCAAATGTGGTCCTGCTGCACTGAAAAGAGCCCCACTGCCACAGGACCCAGGAGGAGCCATGCCCATTCATGCCCCTGGAAAGAGACCCACAGACCCTGGTCCTGCCTACAGATGCTAAGACAGCCCTGTGACCTAGCTCCAGCCCTGCTCCATGTGGTACGGAGTCGGTCCTGCCCACCCAGAGGCCTGGTAGGAAGCTGCTCAGAAACCTGGCAGGAGCCCCCCCACATCCTCACGCCTGGAAACACACCTCCTGTCTACAGGCTTCACAGTGGACCAAGAGCAGCCCCGTGACCTAGCTCCAGCCCTGCCTGACTGTGGTCCAAGAAGTAGTCCCGTCCTACTGGGGATTCAGCAGGAACCACAGCTGACCGCAACCCTGGTAAGAGGCCTACCAACTGCAGACCCAGCTATAACCCCACTTGACTGTGATCCTGGAAGTAGACCCACCAGTCCAGGGATCCAGCAGAAGAAGGTCTTTACCTGCCAAAAACAGTCTGTAAAGACAGGAACAGGTGTTTGTTCTTTCAAATGCAAAGACATCAACACAAGTCCACATAGATCACCAAGAACCAGGCAAACGTGACACCACCAAAGGAAACTAATAAAGCTCCAGTAACCAATCCCAAAGAAATCGAGATCTACAAATTACCTGACAAAGAGTACAAAATAATTGTTTCAAGGAAGATCAGCAAGCTACAAGAAAACAGATAAACAACTCAATGAAACCAGGGAAACAATATGTGAAACAAAACAAGAAGTTCAACAAAGAGCTAGAAATCATAAAAAAAGAACCAAAAAGAAATTCTAGAGCTGAGGAATACAAGGAATGAAGTGATACATGCAACAGAGAACTTCAACAGCAGACTCAAGCAGAAGAGAGAATCTGTGACTGCAAAGACTGGTGATTCAAAGTTATTCAGTCAGAGGGGGAAAAAGGGGAAAAGAATGAAAAGGAGTGAAGACAGCCTGCAGGATTTATGTGGCACTACTGTATGCATTATGGGAGCCTCAGGAGGAAAAAAATCAACAAACCTTTAGCTAGACTAAGAAAAAAAGAGAGAAGACTCAAATAAATAAAAGTCATAAATGAAAGGCAAGGCATTATAACAGATGCCTCAGAAATAATAAGGACCATATATGAATAATTATATTTGAAACCACTGGGTAACTTAGAATAGTTAAATTCCTAGAAAGATACAACCTACCAAAATTGAATCCAGAAGAAACAGAAAGCCTGAACTGACCAATAACAAATAAGGAGACTGAATCAGTAATCAAAAACCTCCCAAAAAACAAAAGTCCAGGACCAGATGGCTTCACAGGTAAATTCCACTAAACAAAGAAAAAATTAATACCATTCTTTTTAAACTCTTCCAAGAAAAGGAATACTTCCAAACTCATTGTGTGACGCTAGTTATCACTCTGATACCAAAGGCAGACAAAGATACAAGAAAGGAAAACTACAGGCTAATATCCCTGATGAATACAGTATATAAATCCTCAAAAAAACACGAGCAAACCAAATTCAACAGCACAGTAAAAGCATTAAATACCACGACCAAGTAGGATTCATCCCCAGGATGCAAAGTTGGTTCAACACACGCAAATCAATTAACATAACGTCAACTGGTGCAGCCACTGTGCAAAACAGTATGCTAGTTCCTCAGCATTATTCACAATAACCCAAACATAGAAACAACCCACATGTCCAGCCGTGAGCCAAGGAAGGCTAAGGATCGCCAGAAACCAGTAGAAGATACGAGAGAAAGCATGGCTCTGCTGACACCTTGACTTCAGGCTTCTAGCCTCCAGAACCATGAGAAAATAAATTTCTGTTGTTTCAAGCCATCCAGTTTGTGTATATTTTGTTAGAACAGCCCTAGGAAACTAATACACTGGGCCAAGGTGATCCTTGAATTAAGAGCTCCACACTGCTTTTCAAATTTCAATTTATGACCCCATCACGACGACAATTCTCCTTTTAAGTCATCTTTAACCACAGTGGGTCATTTTATTTAAAAATTCTTTTGTGGTATTTATTTCACTTCCTTCTCTCACTTATATTGTTGGATTAATAAGAATTGTTTCAAATAGTTCAGACATAATCTTAAAAATAAAGCTGAATCATTACACATTTTCCCCCACTTACAGATGCACACTTACCTGAGTTTTTCCAAGGCACTTTCTCGTTCAATGCGAAGTTTAGCTAAAGATGTGTTCTCAGCTTTAAATTTTTCTATTTCTGTTTCCAATTCAATAACTTTCTCTCTCAAAACTTGAGATCGAGCATTGTCACCTATAAGATAAGCCACAAATACTGAACTTCACAAAAAGCTTTCAACAGCAAAACACTAGCTAGCTATTACACTAGGAGCCAAAAATATGGTAAACACCTGTACTATTAAAATGCATTAGAAACAAAGCTTCTAAAAACAAAGAAAAAAATTATTATAGTCTAACTTTCCAGATGGAACAGCCTAAATTTAAGAATCAAATCATTCTACCTCAAGAGTATCAATGTGATGACAAATGAACATTATATATTAAAAAAATCAAATAAATTTTTAAGCCAATATACATAAATAGCTTAAGAACATGAATAAGTATTTGTAAGAGACTTAAAGCTCTAATCAACACCAAAATCAAAGTTTACCCCCCACTAATCAAAGAAATACAAATTAAGATCTTTTTCTGTATCAAATTTGCTACTTAAGAAAATAGCCAATGCTTTCGTCCTTCAACTACCCTTCTGGAAAATAACCCTGATTTGTAACACAAGGCTAAAATACACATTATCTACCCCTAGACTCACTTCTAAAAATCTAGTTAAAGAACGAACTTATAAAATCATACAAATCGTTTTGCGCAAAAATATGCATTGAAGTGTTATTTCTAATAGTGAAAAATAATTTGTATCCAACATTAAAGAAATTACTAAATAAAATTATGCTCCATTCATATAATGCTCAGCAACCATTTTTAAAGTATACAAAGAGTTTTAATGATATGGCCAAAGCATATTATATACCTGGTCAAAAAGGATGAGGCGAGTTATATGCCTCTACTATATGAAAAATACCCAGGAAAAATGAATGGAAAAAAATATCCCAAAATGATATCACAGTTACCTTAGGATAGGTTAGTTATAAACATTTTTGCATCTACACTTTTTAACTTCCAAACTTCCTGCAAAAAATACTATTTTTAAAATCGGAGTATTTTTTTAAATTAGCTTAAGTTATTAATTTCTATTTTAAAGCAGCTATGCTTTGCTAGACAGACTTTATAACATGACATAATGGAAAACTGTTTTCAATATAAGTTAAAAAAAATCCATCACATAAACTAAATACTATATAGGCACTAAATGGAATGAGACAGATGTGTGTGTATTTGAACAATCTTCAAAATTTATTATAACCAAGGTGCAGAACACTATTTTAAAAACATGTTTTCATTTGCGCAGAAAGGAGGATTATATACACATTCACACGTATGCTTTCATATGCATGGAATCTGTAGACCACACAAATGAAACGGGAAAGTTGATGTCTCTAAGAGCCCAGGTCTGGGGAAGAAAAGAAACTTAAATTTTACTGTATTTCTTCCTCATCATATTTGGCAAGTGACTGCATGAGGTAGTGGGAAAAAAAAAAAACTAATTAAAAAAAATACACACAGAGGTAGCACAGTAGCATAAACCACAAACTGGGTATTCCCTGGTTATAAAAGAAACTTAAATGTTATCTCACTTTATAATAATTAATTTTAAAGACTTGACAATGAGACACAGGCTAAAATTTGAAAAATCTGAAATCACAATTCTTCCAAATCTCTTATACTAGTGACTATTACATTATTTAGACTCACAAAACAAATCAAATTTTAACAAATTACCTACTAAACTTTAACAAATCACCTACTAGATTTCCACTGAGCAACTACAAAGGTTGGGATTTTAATAAGCATTCTGACAACATACTGATAAAATAAATATTAAACTTGTAACATTGCATTACATATTTTACAATGCTCTGACTTACCAGGTGGTTGGTCTTGATTTATGTTTAACTTGGGTTCATTTCCCAAGCGTGAATGTGATTTTGATTTTGGTTTCAAAGAAGGGAAGAATTTCATCATCAGATCCGAGGTAGGAGGAGGACTTGTGCTCCTACTGGATTTATTCAAGTCTTCTCCCTTCTTGACTGGTGCAACCTTCCTTTTTATTGTTTTGTCCAGTACACATATTTCACTCTTATTAGGGTAGGTTGTCTGGGGAGTCCCATAAACGGCTTCATTCCCAAGAATAACATCATGTTTAAATGAATCATCTTCAAGGTCAGTCCAGGTTCTTTCATCATCAAAGTCAATTTTACTCGCAGATGGGTGTCTTCGTGAGGAATCAGAAGCTTTATTTTTCAAGTTTGCTATTATGATAGACTCGTCACTACTGTAATCTTTATCAGACAAATCTAAATCAACATCTCTCCTCTTATCTTCTTCCTGAGTCCTGGTGTCCCTGAAAGGTCCCCTCCCATCACAGACTTGGGGACTATCTTCTCTGCTGCTGAAACCCCTTTCTTTATCCTCAGTTGATGGTTTTATGGTGACATCAAGTTGTTCCTCAGCATCAGTGCTATCACCACGGTCTGTATCACCTTCGTCACCCCTTGCATCCCGCCTAGCTGCATTCTCACAAGTGCTCATTTGGAACACTTTCCTGCTGACCTTACAGGGCTGTTCCTGCGACCCATCAGGTGAGGCCGCTGAGTCGGGCTGTTTGGGCGCAGCCTCCCCCTCCCCCTCCCCTCCCCACTTGGTACGCTCTGGGTCCTCATGGTGGTCACACTCACTAATGGCATCCGGTGTTGCTGTCTCCTCTTGCTGCACGGCTTTGACAGGAGTAGAAGACAGCCGGTGACCTCGACAGACCTGGTGGTCCTTCTCTAAGATCTTCAGTACAAACGAGGAATTACTA
Source organism: Kogia breviceps (assembly GCF_026419965.1). Taxonomy (NCBI): domain Eukaryota; kingdom Metazoa; phylum Chordata; class Mammalia; order Artiodactyla; family Physeteridae; genus Kogia; species Kogia breviceps. The sequence goes on from NC_081325.1 coordinate 1,785,061, forward strand.
GAAAACGATATTTCATCAGCAGCTTGTTCTAAAAACAAAAATTCATCTAATTCCAAATTTTCCTTTTCCTTTTCTCGTTCCCAATTCTCTAACTTTTTCTGCAGAGAAACGTCAAGAGAAGATTCTGACTCTTTCAAAGTCTCACTTATTGGGCTCTTAGAAGCCACACAGCTGGCCAGCCCTGTCGAAAGGGAAAGTCTGTCTTTACCTGGTGCCTTATTCCAGATTTTGCAACCAACATCACAAAGTTTTGTACACTCGGGTACATTTTCTTTATTATTAGATTCTACCTTTTTTTCTAAATTGATCTGACCTCTAAATTGCCCGTCAGATTTCTTCCCTGCCAGCATCTTCAATCCTGCTGGGGAGAGACTTTTCCTATTGTTACCCTTAAGCACTTTTGGCTTCTGACTGAGTGTGACACAACCACTCTTTGTTCTGGCTTTACCGTTCTTCTTGACAGGAAGGTTCTCTGTACACATTTCTTTATTTATAAGAGCAGTTTTCCGCTGGAATTGTTGTTTATCTAATTTAAACGCAGGTTTGTCCTCTGAAATGCTCTGAGTAGTGACTAGTTTATTTTCTCTCCCCTTCTGAAACTTAGATTTAGCGTTAGTAAATCTAGCTAAACCTTCTCCTCGTTTTAAGAATGGTTGTTTTGGTTTTGCTTTGATTAGCAAGGATCCTTCTGCTTCCTAAAACAAAAGAACAACATCTGAATTAATTCTGGTATGTCCAAGTAATCTCAAAGTTATTTTTAAAGCAAGTTATAAGCAAATCTCTAAAGCCTTAGGATACTATAATCAAAACAGTGGAAATGCTAACCCTCAGCTGCTTTTGTCTCCGTTCTTGTTCTTCCAACTGAATCTGTTCTTCTAAGTAGTCGTCAAAGGTTTGTTTCCTTTCTCTAAGAGCAGCTTTAATAGGCCTAATCACAAAAGTAAAGTTATTTAACATTCGTATCACGTGGTGAATACTTTACACTTAGTGTGCCTGATGCAGACACCTCTGACTGAGAACTAACCTTTTTCAAAGTCACAGATCCCCTTAGAGAATCTATGAAAAGCTACAATCCCACTCCATCTCCCCAAATATAGAAATACACATCACTTTACACGTGACTTGAAAAACCCCTCTGAAGTCCACCTACTGACCTTCGATTAACTACTTCTGAAGTAGCATATTCATTACATAAGTAAAATATATTTCAAAAACAGTTCACTAAATACATTAAGATCCTTAATAATATAAACAAAACAATCAAAAGTCATTTGCCATTCCATAATGTATATTAAAATACTTAAGAAAATAATAAACAACCTCACAGTTGATATTTTATCTCTGACATAAAATTTTTAAATTCTGTAACCACACTCAATTATTATTTATAAGTGATACCATGTGTGAGACTCCAATATATGATTTTTTCCCTTCTCCAAAACAGGATTTACCTAGTTGAGAGAAGGTGAGTTTTATCCCGATATTTCCCTGAGGTGAAAACACTCTGCTCAATTTTTCCAGGACGATGTCAAACTGACAGATCTCCCCAACCTGCTTCTGTTGCTCACAACATGGAATAAGCTGGATCTTCAACCCTTTACTTAAAAGCAAACCCAGGCAAAAATAAGAAAACTATGGATCTTTCAAACAAAGAAAGTACCAATAATAATGACTATTGTATTAAATTCCTTCCAACATGGATGATACCTTTCTTCGATATTAACCACTTCTGAGGAATCACCAATTTTTTGTAAGTTCGTATTGTTCCCTTCCTGAATCTGTTCCATCATTTTCTCCGAACACGGTAAAATACCTTCTCCTAGGATAAAAATTAGGAACAATTTAGTTCAAAAAAAAGCAGATTAAAGTCTTAAAACTTGAGAATTTTACAAGTTACTGTACTAAAAAAATATTTAGTTAAACTTAATGTGTACCAAAGATTTTACAACTCTCAAGGATTTCTTTAATATGATAAAGAAAAACTCCAAAACGCTAATGAAAACACAACATTCTGCTCTTCTTTCCAGTTGACCTCTCAAAAACCCACCCCATAGTACTGGCTTCTGTGACCTTCTGATTGTGAGCCCTTTGTTCCGTCACACTGTTACCTGACTGATCAAATTTTGAAGCAAGTCCTCTGCTAGGACTGGACTTTATTCAAACTATCTGGTGTTGAGTTCTCAATTCAGATGAACTTCACTGGCGAGCTGAGGACTGAGACCCCCAAAATAATCTGGAAGCCATTCTGTGAAGCAGACAAGTGAAAGTCTGCAGACAGGAAAACCTCTCCTTTTACACACGGAGAATTCCCACCGCAGTGAATGGAAGATCTGTGTGTGTAAAGAGCACGTGAGCAGCGGGGATTCAGCCCCAGAGAAAGAAGGTGTCGAGTTGCCTTGGTAAAGAATTTATACACCACGTGGTCACAGTTGCTTGACAGGGCGGCAAAAGGAAACTAACAGAGCTGTAATGACGAAGTACTTTGAAGCATAGGGCACTGTTTTAGAGGTAATTCTACAAAATAAAACTTTACTAGGGGACCTTCAAGATGGCAGAGAAGACGTGGAGATCACCTTCCTCCCCACAAATACATCAGAAATACATCTACATGTGGAACAGCTCCTACAGAACACCTACTGAAATGTGGCAGAAGACCTCAGACTTCCCAAAAGGCAAGACACTCCCCAAGTACCTGGGTAGAGCAAAAGAAAAAAGGAAAAACAGGGACAAAAGAATAGGGACAGGACCTGCACCTCTGGGAGGGAATTGTGAAGGAGGAAAAGTTTCCACACACTAGGAAGCCCCTTCACTGAAGGAGACGGGGGGTGGCGGGGGGAAGCTTCGGAGCCGCGGAGGAGAGCACAGCAACAGGGGTGCAGAGGGCAAAGCGGACAGATTCCCGCACAGAGGATCGGTGCCGACCAGCACTCACCAGCCTGAGAGGCTTGTCTGCTCACGCGCTGGGGTGGGTGGGGGCTGGGAGCTGAGGCTCGGGCTTCAGAGGTTGGCTCCCAGGGAGAAGACTGGGGTTGGCTGCATGAACACGGCTGAAGGGGGCTAGTGCACCACCGCTAGCCGGGAGAGAGTCCGGGAAAAAGTCTGGACCTGCCTAAGAGGCAAGAAACTACTGTTTCGGGGCGTGCAAGGGGGGGGGGTTCAGAGCACCACCTAAACGAGCTCCAGAGACGGGCGCGAGCCGCGGCTATCAGTGTGGACCCCAGAGACGGGCATGAGACGCTGAGGCTGCTGCAGCAGCCACCAAGAAGCCTGTGTGTGAGCACAGGTCACTACACACACACAAACACACACACACACCGGGGACCCGTGCAGCCCGCCAAGCCAGGTCCCGTGATCCAGGGAAAACTTCCCCGGGAGAACGCACGGTGCGCCTCGGGCTGGTGCGACGTCACGCTGGCCTCCGCCGCCGCAGGCTCGCCCTGCATTCCGTACCCCGCTCTTCCCTGGCCTGAGTGAGCCGGAGCCCCCGAATCAGCGGCTCCTTTCACCCCGTCCTGTCTGAGCAAAGAGCAGATGCCCTCAGGCGACCCACACGCAGAGGCGGGGCCAAATCCAAAGGTGAACCCCAGGAGCTGTGCGAACAAAGAGGAGAAAGGGAAATCTTTCCCAGCAGCCTCAGGAGCAGCGGATTAAATCTCCACAGTCAACTTGATGTACCTGCATCTGTGGAACACCTGAATAGACAACAAATCATCCCAAACTGAGGCAGTGGACTTCGGGAGCAACCTGGGATTTGCTTTCTGCACCTAATTTGTTTCTCGTGTTATGCTTATTTTAGTTTAGTATTTAGAGCTTATTATGATTGGTAGATTTGTTTATTGATTTGGTTGCTCTCTTCCATTTTTTTTTCTTTTTCTCTTTTTGTGAGTGCATATGTGTATGCTTCTTTGTGTGATTTTGTCTGTATAGCTTTGCTTTTACCATTTGTCCTAGGGTTCTGTCTGTTTTTTATTTTTTTATTTTTTTAGTATAGTTTTTAGCACTCGTTATCATTGGCAGATTTGCTTTTTGGTTTGGTTGCTCTCGTCTTTCTTTCCTTTTCTTTCTATTACTTTTTAAAGTTTTTTAAATAATATTTTTTATTTTAATAACTTTATTTTTGCTTTCTTTTTTTTTTTTCCTCCCATTTCTCCTGAGCCGAGTGGCTGACAAGGTCTTGGTGCTCTGGCCGGGTGTCAGGCCTGAGCCTCTGAGGTGGGAGAGATGAGTTCAGGACATTGATCCACCAGAGACCTCCTGGCCCCACATAATATCAAACAGCGAAAGCTCTCCCAGAGATCTCCATCTCAACGCTAAGACCCAGCTCCACTCAACAACCAGCAATCTACGGTGCTGGACACCCTATGTCAAACAACTAGCAAGACAGGAACATAACCCCACACATTAGCAGAGAGGTTGCCTAAAATCATAATAAGTTCACAGGCACCCCAAAACACACCACCAGACGTGGTCCTGCCCACCAGAAAGACAAGATCCAGCCCCACCCACCAGAACACAGGCACCAACCAGTCCATTCCACCAGGAAGCCTACACAACCCACTGAACCAATCTTACCCACTGGGGGGAGACACCAAAAATAACAGGAACCACGAATCTGCAGCCTGTGAAAAGGAGACCCCAAACACAGTAAGTTAAGCAAAACGAGAAGACAAAAACATACAAAGCAGATAAAGGAACAAAGTAAAAACCCACCAGACCAAAAAAATGAAGAGGAAATAGGCAACCTACCTGAAAAAGAATTCACAGTAATGACAGTAAAGATGATTCAAAATCTTGGAAATAGAATGGAGAAAATACAAAAAACACTTAACAAGAACCTAGAAGAACTAAAGAGCAAACAAACAATGATGAACACCACAATAAATGAAATTATAAATTCTGTAGAAGGAATTAATAGCAGAATAAATGAGGCAGAAGAACAGATAAGTGACCGGGAAGATAAAAAAGTGGAAATAACTACCACAGAGCAGAACAAAGAAAAAAAGAATGAAAACAACTGAGGACAGTCTCAGAGACCTCTGGGACACCACTAAATGCATCAGCATTCGAAACAGAGGCCTCCCAGAAAAAGAAGAGGAAAAAAAAAAAAAAAAAAGGAACTGAGAAAATATCTGAAGAGACTATAGCTGAAAACTGCTCTAATATGGGGAGGAAATAGTCAATCAAGTCCAGGAAGCACAGAGAGTCCCATACAGGAGAAACACATGAAGACACATATTAATCAACCTATCAAAAATTAAATACAAAGAAAAAATATTAAAAGCAGCAAGGGAAAAGCAACAAATAACATACAAGGGAATCCCCATAAGGTTAACAGCTGATCTTTCAGTAGAAACTATGCAAGCCAGAAGAGGGTGGCAGGACATATTTAAAGTGATGAAAGGGAAAAACCTACAACCAACATTACTCTACCCAGCAAGGATCTCATTCAGATTTGATAGAGAAATTAAAACCTTTACAGACAAGCAAAAGCTGAGAGAGTTTAGCACCACCAAACCAGCTTTACAACAAATGCTACAGGAACTTCTCTAGGCAGGAAACACAAGAGAAGGAAAAGGCCTATAATAACAAACCCAAAACAATTAAGAAAATGGGAATAGGAACATACATATCAATAAGCACCTTAAATGTAAATAGATTAAGTGCTCCAACCAAAAGACATAGACTGGCTAAATGGATACAAAAATAAGACCCATATATATGCTGTCTACAAGAGACCCACTTCAGACCTAGGGACACATACAGACTGAAAGCGAGGGGATGGAAACAAATATTCCATGCAAATGGAAATCAAAAGAAAGCTGGAGTAGCAATTCTCATATCAGACAAAACAGACTTTAAAATAAAAACTATCACAAGGGACAAAGAAAGACACTACATAATGATCAAGGGATCAACACAAGAAGAAGATATAACAATTGTAAATATTTATGCACCCAACATAGGAGCAGCTCAATACATAAGGCAAATGCCAACAGCCATAAAAGGGGAAATCAACAGTAACACAATCATAGTAGGGGACTTTAACACCCCGGTTTCACCAATGGACAGATCATCCAAAATGAAAATAAATAAAGAAATACAAGCTTTAAATGATACAGTAAACAAGACGGACTTAATTGATATTTATAGGACATTCCATCCAAAAACAACAGAATACACTTTCTTATCAAGTCCTCATGGAACATTCTCCAGGATAGATCATATCTTGGGTCACAAATCAAGCCTTGGTAAATTTACGAAAATTGAAATCATACCAAGTATCTTTTCTGACCACAATGCTATGACACTAGATATCAATTACAGAAAATATCTGCAAAAACCACAAACACATGGAGGCTAAGCAATACACTACTAAATAACCAAGAGATCACTGAAGAAATCAAAGAGGAAATCAAAAAATACCTAAAAACAAATGACAATGAAAACACGACGACCCAAGACCTATGGGATGCAGCAAAAGCAGTTCTAAGAAGGAGGTTTATAGCAATACAATCCTACCTCAAGAAAGAAGACACAACTCAAAAAAACAACCTAAACTTACACCTAAAGCAATTGGAGAAAGAAGAACAAAAAAAAAAAAGTTAGCAGATGTAAAGAAATAAAGATCAGATCAGAAATCAATGAAAAAGAAATGAAGGAAACAATAGCAAAAATCAATAAAACTAAAAGCTAGTTCTTTGAGAAAATAAACAAAATTGATAAACCATTAGCCAGACTCATCAAGAAAAAAAGGGAAAAGACTCAAATCAATAGAATTAGAAATGAAAAAGGAAAAGTAACAACTGACACTGCAAAAATACAAACGATCATCAGAGATTACTACAAGCCACTCTATGCCAATGAAATGGACAACCTGGAAGAAATGGACAAATTCTTAGAAATGCACATCCTTCCGAGACTGAACCAGGAAGAAATCGAAAATATAAACAGACCAATCACAAGCAATGAAATTGAAATTTTGATTAAAAGTCTTCCAACAAACACAAGTCCAGGACCAGATGGCTTCACAGGTGAATTCTATCAAGCATTTAGAGAAGAACTAGCATCTATCCTTCTCAAACTCTTCCAAAATATAGCAGAGGGAGGAACACTCCCAAACTCATTCTACAAAACCACCATCACCCTGATACCAAAACCAGACAAAGATGTCACAAAAAAACAAAACTACAGGCCCATATCATGGATGACACAGATGCAAAAATCCTCAATAAAATACTAGCAAACAGAATCCAACAGCACATTAAAGGGATCATATACCATGATCAAGTGGGGTTTATCCCAGAAATGCAAGAATCCTTCAATATACGCAAATCAATCAATGTGATACAACATATTAACAAACTGAAGGATAAAAACCATATGATATTCTCAATAGATGAAGAAAAAGCTTTCAACAAAATTCAACACCAATTTTTGATAAAAACCCTCCAGAAAGTAGGCATAGAGGAAACATTCCTCAACATAATAAAGACCATATATGACAAACCCACAGCCAGCATCGTTCTCAATGGTGAAAAACTGAAACCATTTCCACTAAGATCAGGAACAAGACAAGGTTACCCACCCTCACCACTATTATTCAGCATAGTTCTGGAAGTTTTAGCCACAGCAATCAGAAGAAAAAGAAATAAAAGGAATCCAAATAGGGAAAAAAAAAGAAAGAAAACTGTCACTGTTTTATTTACTGACACTGTTTGCAGATGACATGATACTATACATAGAAAATCCTAAAGATGCTACCAGAAAACTACTAAACAATGAATTTGGTAAAGTGGAAGGATACAAAATCAATGCACAGAAATCTCTTGCATTCCTATACACTGATGATGAAAAATCTGAAAGAGAAATTAAGGAAACACACCCATTTACCACTGCAACAAAAAGAATAAAATACCTAGGAATAAACCTACCTAAGGAGACAAAACACCTGTATTCAAAAAACTATAAGACACTGATGAAAGAAAATAAAGATGATACCAACAGATGGAGAGATATGCCATGTTCTTGGATTGGAAGAATCAACATTGTGAAAATGACTATACTACACAAAGCAGTCTACAGATTCAAGGCAATCCCCATCAAACTACCAATGGCATTTTTCACAGAACTAGAACAAAAAACTTTCACAACTGGTATGGAAACACAAAAGACCCCGAACAGCCAAAGCAATCTTGAGAAAGAAAAACGGAGGTGGAGGAATCAGGCTCCCAGACTTCAGACTATACTACAAGGCTACAGTAATCAAGACAGTATGGTACTGGAACAAAAACAGAAATATAGATCAATGGAACAGGACAGAAAGTCCAGAGATAAAGCCACACACATATGGTCACCTTATCTTTGATAAAGGAGGCAAAAACATACAATGGAGAAAAAACAGCCTCTTCAATAAGTGGTGCTGAGAAAACTGGACAGCTACATGTAAAAGAATGAAATTAGAACATTCCCTAACACCATACACAAAAATAAACTCAAAATGGATTAAAAACCTAGATGTAAGGCCAGACACTATAAAACTCTTAGAGGAAAACACAGGCACAACACTCTGTAACATAAATCACAGCAAGATCCTTTCTGACCCACCTCCTAGAGAAATGGAAATAAAAACAAAAATAAACAAATGGGACCTAATGAAACTTAAAATCCAAAAATGGGGAGAAGACCTAAATAGACATCTCTCCAAAGAAGATATACAGATTGACAACAAACACATGAAAGGATGCTCAACATCACTAATCATTAGAGAAATGCAAATCAAAACTACAATGAGGTAACACCTCACACCAGTCAGAATGGCCATCATCAAAAAATCTACAAACAATAAATGCTGGAGAAGGTGTGGAGAAAAGGGAACACTCTTGCACTGTTGGTGGGAATGTAAATTGATACAGCCACTATGGAGAACAGTATGGAGGTTCCTTAAAAAACTAAAAATAGAACTGGCATATGACCCAGCAATCCCACTACTGGGCATATACCCTGAAAAAAGCACAATTCAAAGAGTCATGTACCACAGTGTTTATTGCAGCTCTATTTACAATAGCCAGGACATGAAAGCAACCTAAGTGTCCATCAATAGATGAATGGATAAAGAAGATGTGGCACATATATACAATGGAATATTACTCAGCCATAAAAAGAAACGAAATTGAGTTATTTGCAGTGAGGTGGACGGACCTAGAGACTGTCATACAAAGTGAAATAATTCAGAAAGAGAAAAACAAATACCATATGCTAATACATATATATGGAATCTAAAAAAAAGGTTCTGAAGAACCTAGGGGCAGGACAGGAATAAAGACGCAGATGTAGAGATGGACTCAAGGACACAGGGAGGGGGAAGGGTAAGCTGGGACGAAGTGAGAGAGTGGCATGGACATATATTCACTAACAAATGTAAAACAGATAGCTAGTGGGAAGCAGCCGCACAGCACAGGGAGATCAGCTCGTTGCTTTGTGTCCACCTAGAGGGGTGGGATAGAGAGGGGTGGGAATAGGGAGGATGGGAGGGAGATGTAAGAGAGAGGGGATATGGGGATGTATGTATATGTATAGCTGACTCACTTTGTTATACAGCAGAAACTAACCCAACACTGTAAAGCAATTATACTTCAATAAAGATGTTTTTTAAAAAAAGAAAAAAACACAACAGTCTTCAAAAGGTTAATGCTATGGAGAAAAAGGTGTCGGCTTTCCTAAGTTAAAAAAGACTAAAGAGGACTTCCCTGGTGGTCCGGTGGTTAAGACTCCACGCTCCCAATGCAGGGGGCACGGGTTCTATCTCTGGTCGGGAAACTGAGATCCCACACACCTCGTTGTGTGGCCGGAAAAACAAAACAAAACAAAACAAAACAAAAAGACTAAAGAGTTGTAACAACTGAATGTAATACATAAACCTTGACTGGATCCTGTTTTTAAAAAAAACACCTTTAAAAGGCAATTTTGGGATCATAGGGAGAATTCTAAATTGCATTTGCATAGATAAGGTCCCTAGGTATAATAACAGTATTGTGGTTACATAGAAAAATGTCCTAATTTTTACTTGATATTTGAATTGATATAATGTCTGCATATTATTTGTGATGAAATGACTCCGCAAACTATATACAGATGTAAATACAGATATAAATTTAAGTATAGATACAGATATATACACACATACAAATATAGATAGACAAAGTAAATATGGAAAAATATCAACTGTTGCATCTAGGTGGGGGGTATACTGGTAATCAAGGCAGTGGTCTTTCAACTTTTCTGGATGTTTGAAATTTTCCAAAATAAAAGGTTAAGGGGACTTCCCTGGTGGTCCAATAGTTAAGACTTTGCACTTCCACTGCAAGGGGCGCGGGTTTGATCCCTGGTAGGGGAAGTTCCGCATGCTGCACAGTGCGGCCAAAAAAAAAAAAAATTGAAAAGGTTAAGGGAGAGTACTGTTTAAAACATAAGGCAAAGACATTTGACCTCTTTACACCAAGGAATTACTCAAAATTAGGAGTAAGTTTTTATCCCCAAACTGCCCAATCCTAAACAGTAAGTATAGACACCTTTTGCCATATCATTTGTGTTTTTCTATAACTTACTCTAAGGAACATATACATAAAAACAGCATTAAAATTGAAAACTAAATTAAAAATAATGGAAATGACTCAGTCCTACCACAAAGAACATTAAACACTGATATATTATTTGATGATCTGCATAAAGATGACAACCATTAAAATTATGGTTATGAAGGCTACAGAACGTACCATAAGCATCTTCCATGTTGGGTGGGAAAAGAACACAATTTATTATACAATATTCTATGATTACAAAATGTGGAGGGGGACAAAAAGGCCAGGGAGTGAGCACAGCAACAGGACTTAAAAAAATTTTTAAGGACCAGAAGAAAATATACTAGAGATGCCTTGAGAGCTCCATGAGTTTGGACCATCAGACACTGAGTCCCAGTTCTGTGGCAGGAATGTGCCAGGTGCTGGGGACACAGAGGGACAGCGACGAGTGTCTGGGTTAGGGGAGATTCCTTGTGTGAGTAACAACTCCCATCACCAACCTACTGCTCACACTTCGCATCTTCTGTCCTGTGCCCCGCCACCAGCACACACGTTTTAACTCAATTGTAAACTTTTCTAAGCTCTCAAGAAAAATGGTGCACGCAGAACTCGCCACCACCCTTTTTGAAGACCCACGCTGCCACGCGAGGTTTGAAATTGGCATGAGTTGTCCTGCAATTTGTTCCTGGAAAGTCACAAACTCTATGTCTGGTTCTGTGTCCTATCCAGGCTCAGTGGCTGTGTAGCAGGTAGGATCTCACAATTAAAGACGCAGGGGACAAGGAAAAAATGCAGAAAGGACTTTTCTTGTCTTAAAACAACCAGGTGACACTGTCAGTTAACTACAGAAGAGAGAAAAATAAGTAACTCACCTTTAGGATGGTTATGGTTTTCTTCCTTCAAATCATTTTTTTTCACAAATGCTTCTTGATATTGAGCCTCATAAAACAAGTTGGGAGAAGCACCACTTTTTGAAGTTAAGACGAAATCTTGATGAGTAGTTCTACGGAAGTTGTTTTGTTCATCGGATAAAATGCTGGAAGTGTGTTTTTTTTCTTGGGTTTGATTCTGGTAGATACATGATGGTAAGAAGGGCGTGGGTTTCTCCACAGTGGCTGAATTTCCTGGAGATCTGTACTTCTGGCTCTGCTCATCAGGCACTAGAGTTAAACCTTACGATTAAGAAAATCAACAAAACTGATGACTTTCTGTAACATTTTCTGTACTACCTCTTACCCCTACTATTGAATACAAAGTTTTCTCCCAAGTGATAAAAGTATCTTTTCCTCGTTAGTAGGAAACTATGTTTATCAAAATCATGAAATTGTAAGACTCCAAAGTGACCTTTGATTTTTGAATATATTTATACCACGATTCACGTGCAGACAGCTTGTACGTGGCAGAGCTGCAGCACCGCCTAACTCTGGAAGGCACCAATCCCACTCCATCCATAAGCACTGCTGGGAGCTGTCAACTCTGCAGCCCTGTGGCGAATGCAGTTAAATGCAGACAGTTACAAATCACCTGAATTGCTCCTTGATGATCGATAACTGCTCTGTGTCACAACACATAAACGCGTTTTCCCTTTACATTTCCATTAACATGTTGGTAACCTCAGGTGGTGGAATCATGGGTGACTTTTCTGTTTTGTTTTTCTGTAGTTCCTAAATCTCCTGTATTACTTTTTACCTGTTTTGTTTCTTAGCTCTCTACTTTTGAAATCACCCCATAAACACAGAGAAGATTCCCCTTCTGTATACCTCTAAGGTATAATTCTTAGAGGATAGACGGCAATACTAGCCATCCCGCCTGCTGTACCAGTCCCTTGAAATCCTGCTACTTTCCTCTGTTCTCCCATATTGTTTCAATTAAACAGAATTAAAAGACACAATGGCAAGTGTTTCATAAAAGAGGCAAGCCACTTATGTCGTATACCATCTGCCTCACCCCCAGCCCACAAATAAAACTGGAAATCAGGTAGGTCCTCACTGAGTATCAGATTCAACCTCCCTTAATAACAATACTCTCCCACTAAGTTATTTTTAAGGAATGGTCAACCCACTGCAGCCTAACGACATCTCTGACAGAAGAGCAACAACCCAAAGCAGCAGTTCTCACAGCATGATCTGTAAACCCCTGGGGGTCTCCAAGACTCTTTCAGGGCATCCACCAAGCTCTAAGCTCTTTTCAGAAACATTAAAACAGTACTTGCCTTTTTCACTGTGTTGACATATGTACTGATGCTGCAAAGGCAAAATGGAAACTTCCTGGAGACTTCATCCAAAAGCAGTATAACAGCACCCACTGCGCTAGCAGTCACTGTGTTCATCACCACCATGTACTCTCAGTTTAAAACCAAACAACAACAGTTTAGGGCTTCCCTGGTGGCGCAGTGGTTAAGAATCCGCCTGCCAATGCAGGCGACACGGGTTCGAACCCTGGTCCAGGAAGATCCCAAGTGCCGTGGAGCAACTAAGTCTGTACACCACAACTAGTGAAGCCCATTCAGCCTAAAGCCCATGCTCTGCAACAAGAGAAGCCACCGCAATGCCTGCGCACCACAACAAAGAGTAGCCCCTGCTCGCCACAACTAGAGAAAGCCTGCACACAGCAATGAAGACCCAACGCAGCCAAAAAAAAACAAAAAACAGTTATTTATAGCATGTAATTGGTTATTATTTTAGATGAATTAGTTTTTAAATTTCTAACACAATAAATATCAATAGCTGGGCTTCCCTGGTGGCGCAGTGGTTGAGAGTCCGCCTGCCAATGCAGGGGACACGGGTTCGTGCCCCGGCCCGGGAAGATCCCACATGCCGCGGAGTGGCTGGGCCCGTGAGCCATGGCCGCTGAGCCTGCGCGTCCGGAGCCTGTGCTCCGCAACGGGAGAGGCCACAACAGTGAGAGGCCCGCGTACCGCAAAAAAAAAAAAAAAAAAAAAAAAAAGAACTATCACAGGCTATTGTAAGTGATTGTGATTATTATTTTTATGTATTCCATAAAGGCACTCAATTATTTCAAGATACACACCACGTTCCCTATATCCTCTAAGATAAACATCCAAATTCCCTAAACCATTCTTCATTTGCTACAGTTCTTATCACCAGCACTACCACCACTCCCCGAGTACCATCCGGCCACACTCTGCACATTCATTTGCCAATATCTTTTCTTCTCTGTATTCTCAATGTCCAGGGCAACCTCTGAAGAGAACAAGAATTTCACTGCATCAGTAAAGCGTGTCTCTTAAAAGGTAGCACCAAGAAGCAAACACGCTGCTCCAGATCGCTGTTTTTCAAACTGTGCGACGTAATCCATCTTATCAGCAGACGCAACAGATCATGAATGGCATTTTTTTTTAATGACATAGAAAAGAATAAACAAAATAGAAAATATCCTTGTTACCTGTCAGGCACACCAGTAAGAAGTGATTCATGAAATTTCTTTGAAATTACGAGTCATCATTTCAAATGCTTTTGCTACTATGCGGCATGGTCAAACACTTCCAAAACTACTGCTCCAGATCACATTTCCCCTGCTTTCTCCCCACTGATAAGCACATCCGGCTTGCTAGTAACTGATCTGGCATACAACAGAAAAACTGTCCTCTACTAGCACAGAAAATATTTCTGGTATGGCTCTTTAGCTGAGCAGAATGGCTTCTACACATTCTCATCTTTATGACCCTGAGTAGTTTTTCTTTCATCAGGCAGGGGTTGTAAACCAGTAAGTAGCCCTAGGCCAAATTCAGCTCTGGATCTCTTATTCTGCTGGGTCTTTTAAACATTTTATTTTATAAATAAATATGAATGCCTTTAAGCAGGGCACACATACTCCAGAAAGGCACAGATCCCTCATGCCAATTATATTACACCACCACCATTCCACAGTCGTCTGCTTGGCTTCTTAAGAAATTGGAGGGCTTCCCTGGTGGCGCAGTGGTTGAGAATCCGCCTGCCAATGCAGGGGACATGGGTTCGTGCCCCGGTCCGGGAAGATCCCACATGCCGCGGAGCGGCTGGGCCCGTGAGCCATGGCCGCGGAGCCTGCGCATCCGGAGCCTGTGCTCCGCAACGGGAGAAGCCACAACAGTGAGAGGCCCGCGTACCACAAAAAAAAAAAAAAAAAAAAAAGAAAAAAAAAAAAGAAATTGGAGTTTGCAACATATGATAGGGGAATGGTAGAAATAACCTGTCAAACAATGAAAGATAGGAAGTGTAGGTAACTGTCCATCACTGCACTAACCAAAGGTCTTATGTGGGCACATAATACCTGGGAGTGTATGCTGCCCAGACACCACGGTGAGCAGCTTCTCCTGTTCCTCCATGAGTCTCTGCAGTTGCTCCAACTGTTGCCTCTTCAGTTGTTCCTGCTTCTTCTGTTGTACTTCTTTCAGCTTTTCAAACATAAAACGAACTTGATTAAACTAACTTAATATTTCTTTAAGGACCTTTGCCCCTTACATTTATCTTAATCCCTCCCATCTCCCTTCTCACATCTTCTCTAACAAAGAGTTTCAAACAGGGCTCTCTAGGGACTTCCCTGGTGGTCCAGTGGTTAAGACTCCGAGCTCCCAATGCAGGGGGCCCAGGTTCAATCCCCGGTCAGGGAACTAGATCCCGCATGCTGCAACTAAAGACCCTGCATGCCGCAACTAAGACCTGGCACAGCCAAATAAATAAATAAAATTTTAAAATTCTAAAAATTTTTTTAAAAAAAGAGGTATCTCTAAGTAACTAAATCTGCCACCAAAACTAAACTCTCAACTAAGAAACAGAAAAAGTCACATGAATCTTTTGACTCTTAAAACAGGATAGGTATCAGTACATTTATAATAAACTTTTCCTCCCTAATATTTGGTCAACCATTTCCAATTTAGTTTTTACAAAGTGAGGGAGAAACCTAAGATGTATATTTATATCTTACATATTAAACATGCTTTAATGTTTCATATCAAACAAAAGACAAAATATGGTATTATGAGGCTTTCACAGTAAAGGGGAAGAAACAAAAAGACCTGGAACAGGTGACCTTTCATCGTACCTGCAATAACTGTGTGATAAAACAGATACATATTAAGTCAAATCCCATTTTACCTGTTCAAGCTTTTTAAAAAGTGGGTCTTTATAAGCCACTTCTTTGAATTCATTCACAGGATCTGAAATACATTCATTTCTGCTATCTTCCCTGTGTCCAGGAGCATGCTGACATGCCACTATTTGTGTGCCCTCTTTAGTTGAAGGGAAGACTCGCTGTGTTTCAGATTTATCTGACTGTAACTTGTAAGGGCTGTTGGGCTCCAACTTCTGTTCTTCATGAAGTGAATCTTCATCACTTATAAAGCTGGAGCTATTTGAAAAATCTGTGGGTTTAATAGGAAAGCTGGTAGAAATGTTCACATTTGCCCGCTTCTCTTCCTCTGCTTCCAAAATAGGAAATCCACGATTTAATATGACCCCAGCCCGAGACGGACTGGTCATCCACTGGGTTAAGAAGTTCTGCCCACTGTTTAACTCTGAAGAGGTTGACATCAGGAACATTTTAGTCCAATGACACTACTGTATTTAAATAATGTAAAAGCTAGAAGAGCTGTTCATTCCCAACACCTGTAGAAACAAGACAGCCAACAAAAATTATTAAAGCTATTGAACCCAAACCTCAACCCAGCACAAAAACCTACTGAATATTTCTTACAGGAAAGACTTTAACTAGCAAAGCAATCGGGCAATAAGTTACATATTTTTAAAACGTCTTTAAAGTATCCAAATTGAGTGGATCAAAACTCAAAGTTCCCTTCTGATTTAATCAGTTACTGATGAATTTACACAAGTGCTCAATCAGTTGACCAAAAACTGAGGGAGCTAAAGTATCTTCTAAGTTATTTGATTACCAAAGGAAAAAGAGGCCACTATCAATATCCACTGTAACCACCTGCACGCACCTGGCCCTCGTCCAGTACTGCTTCTTTGCCCAACACGGGGAACGCGTGTTCTCCCTAGTCGCAGAACAGAAGTCACCACCACCCCACGGCTTCACCTGGCACTGTCTGCTGCTGCCCGTTACTCCCCTTCTCCCTTATAACCCCTTGCCCACCAGGCAGTCTCCCATGTGCATTCCTAGAGGTCTCTGACTTCACTACTTTGGCAGTCATCTCATCATTACTGGTATTTCTCTTCTGTGTTCATAATCTACCAAGCTGTGAGTTCCTTGAAGGTATCTGTATATTCACCACTGTCTAGCACCATCCATCCCTGGGAGATAGAAGAAACTTGATAAATGTTTGCTAAAAGTAAGTTAAAATTAAATCAGAACTAAGGTTATACTGTTGAAAATAATTCAGTTTTATAAAGTATTGTTTGTGTTCATTCAATGTCCAACAATAAAAATTTCATTGGTTCATAGCACGGGACGGCTACGCTGTATCAATCATAATCTAAAACAACCAAATTCATAGTGTAACTCTGTAACTGTGCAACAGATAAGCAACTAATATTTATTGTGTTCTTACCCTGTGCCCAATACTGTTGTAGGCACAGGGTAGACAGCAGTTAATAACTCAGAGTCTAGTGGGGAAAATACACACGAAAGCCAGGTGGGGGTAGGAGACTGCAAGTTTAGACGGGGTGGACAGAAAGGCCTCACGTAGAGGAAAAGCTAAGGACCCGGTGGAAGAGGTGCATGTGGTGCAGTTATGAGGGGCAGAGTAAGACCCAGTCACCCAGACTTCATAACTCCCATCTGCAGGAAGCCCCCACCAATGGCCCATTCCTCCCGAAAACCACCAGTTCTTACAGCCCATCCCCACTATCTACCTTGACTCCTCCAGGGTTTACGTCTTTATGTTTGGGAATCTACTTATGTCAGCGCCCTTCATCCTGCCACGCTAATCTCCAAGCACGTGCTTATCTTGTCTCCGTGTCCCAAGCATCCCAATGCCACTCACTCACTGTGCGTCACAAGCAAAATCTATTATTCTTTTTTTTTTTTTTTTTTTTTTTTTGTGATATGCGGGCCTCTCACTGTTGTGGCCTCTCCCGTTGCGGAGCACAGGCTCCGGACGCGCAGGCTCAGCGGCCACGGCTCACGGGCCCAGCCGCTCCGCGGCATGTGGGATCTTCCCGGACCGGGGCACGAACCCGTGTCCCCTGCATCGGCAGGCGGACTCTCAACCACTGCGCCACCAGGGAAGCCCCTAAAATCTATTATTCTTAACCTCGTCTCTCACCTTCCTGAGAAAACACCCACACCCTTGCAATATGTATCTTCTTTATTGTTCTTTTTTAGACCTGGACTATTCTCCCTTCCTCTACCATCAAAGTCCCCAACTTTGAACCTCGTATGATCAGACTACATAACCTACTACTCCTTTATTGTCTACCATAACCTAAAGAGTTTATTGGGATCCTCTCCTTCATTCCTGAAAATTCTCTGGCTAAACAACTGGAAGAACAGAGTTGACATTAACTGCAATGGAGAAAACTGGGGATAAAACAAAACAAAACAAAAATGGCAGTGTGATTTGTTTTCTCACTGTTATCACACTTTGAGAACCACAGCTATTACGGCATTAAAAAAAAAAAACCTACTGCTATAGGCAACGACATGGATGACAAAAGTTGAACCAAAGTCTGACATGAATATGTGTGATTCCATTTAGTATGAAGTTTTGAGAATAGGCAAAATAAATTCACAGGTCCAGAAGTCAAAATCATGGTTGTCTAGGAAGCTGGTATTGCCTGGGAAGGGGTTTCTGCCTTCAGGGATGATAGGGATGTTCTTTATCTGGGTGGTGACTATACTGGTATATATGTTTGGGCTGTACACTTAAGATTAAGGCACTCTGAGAATTCCCTGGCAGTCCAGTGGTTAGGACTCTGCACTCTCACTGCCAAGGGCCCAGGGTTCTATCCCTAACTGGGGAACTAAGATCTGGCAAGCCACATGGTGTGGCCAAAAAAAAAAAAAAAAAAGATTAAGGCACTTTACTGGGTATCTCTTACTCCTGAATAATTTTTTTAAACTGTGGTAAGCAAACTAATTCTAACTATTTTTGAGTTGGAAACCTATGTAAAAAGGCAACAACTCTTCATCAGAATCAACCAGTAAACTTGATTGAATTTAAATGACCACGTCAGGAAACTTATGCAATCCAAATTTAGAACAAAGACAAGCTACAAGGTCATTCTGTAACATCAAAAACCAGAAAAGGTTTTTAAAAACAACAGAAAAATCAATGAAACTAAAAGCTGGTTCCCTGAAAGGATAAACAAAATTGATAAACCACTGGCCAGACTCATCAAGAAAAAGGGAGAGGGCCCAAATCGATAAAATCAGAAATGAGGGACTTCCGTGGTGGCGCAGTGGGTAAGAGTCTGCCTGCCAGTGCAGGGGACACGGGTTCCAGCCCTGGTCCGGGAGGATCCCACATGCC
This sequence comes from Kogia breviceps, assembly GCF_026419965.1. Lineage (NCBI taxonomy): Eukaryota > Metazoa > Chordata > Mammalia > Artiodactyla > Physeteridae > Kogia > Kogia breviceps. Next base: position 1,804,069 of record NC_081325.1, read on the forward strand.
ACGGAGCAACTAGGCCCGTGCACCACAACTACTGAGCCTGTGAGCCACAACTACTGAGCCCATGTGCCACAACTACCAAAGCCTGTGCACCTAGAGCCTGTGCTCCGCAACAAGAGAAGCCACCGCAATGAGAAGCCCATGCACAATTAAGAGTAGCCCCCACTCGCCACAACTAGAGAAAGCTCACGCACGGCAGTGGAGACACAATGCAGCCATAAATAAATAAATAAATAATTTTTTTAAAAAAAATTTTTTAAAGATTGCATTACATTCCTTAAAAAGAAAAAAAAATGAAAGAAGTTACAACCAACACCACAAATATACAAAAGATCATATGAGACTATTATGAGCAACTATATGCCAATAAAATGGACAACCTAGAAGAAGTGGACAGATTCTTAAAAAGGTACAATAATCTCCCAAGACTGAGCCGGGAAGAAGTACAAAATATGAACAGACCAATTACCAGTACTGAAACTGTATGAGTAACTAAAAAACTCCCAACAAGCGAGAGTCCAGAACCAGATGGCTTTATGGGTTAATTCTACCAGACACTGAGAGAAGAGTTAACGCCTACTGTTCTCAAACTATTCCAAAACATTGCAGAGAGAGGAACACGTCTGAACTCACTCTATTTAAATGTGCCACCATCACCCTGATACCAAAACCAGACAAAGGTATCACAAAAAAAAGAAAATCACAGGTCAGTATCACTGATGAACATATATGCAAAAATCCTCAACAAAGTTCTAGCAAACCAACTCCAACAATACATTAAAAGGATCATACACCATGATCAAGTGGGATTTATCCCAGAGATGCAAGGATTTTTCAGTATCTGCAAATCAATTAATGTGATACACCACATTAACAAACTGAAGGATAAAAACATTATGATCATCTCAGTAGATGCAGAAAAAACTTTTGATAAAATTAAACATTCATTTATGATATAAAAAAAAACTCTTAGGAAATGGGCATAGAGGGAACATCCCTCAACATAACAAAGGCCATATATAACAAATCCATAGCTAACATCATACTCAATGGTGAAAAGCATTTTCTAAGATCAGGAACAAGAAAAGGATGCCCACTCTCACCACTTTTATTCAACATGGTTTTGGAAGTCATAACCACAGTAATCAGAGAAGAAAAAGAAAAGGAATGCAAATAGGAGAAGAAGTAAAAATGTCACTGTTTGAAAATGACATGATCCTATACACAGAAAATCGTAAAGATGCTACCAGAAAACTACTAGAGCTCATCACTGAATTCAGTAAATTTGCTGAATACAAAATTAATACACAGAAATCTGTTGCATTTCTATACACTTAAAATGAAATGTCAGAAGGAGAAATTAAGGAAACAAGCCCACTTGCCATCACGTAAAAAAATGAAATACTTCTGAATAAACCAACCTAAGGAGACAAAAGACCTGTACTCCAAAAACTATAAAACACTGATGAAAGAAAATTAAGACAACACAAAAAGATGCAAAGATATACTGTGTTCTTGGATTGAAAGAATCAATATTGTTAAAATGACCGTACTACTCAAGGCAATCTACAGATTCAATGCAATCCCTATCAAATTATCAATGGCATTTTTCACAGAACTAGACAAAAAATTTTTAATTTGTATGTAAGCACAAAAAACCCCGAATAACCAGAAGAATACTGAGAAAGAACAACAGAGCTGGAGAAATCACACTCCCTGATTTCAGACTATACTGTAAAGCTACAGTAATCAAGACAGTATGGCACTGGTACAAAAACAGACATACAGATCAATGGAACAGGATAGAAAGACCAGAAATTAACCCACACACTTATGGTCAATTAATCTATGACAAAGGAGGCAAGAATACACAATGAAGAAAAGACAGTCTCTTCAATAAGTGGCACTGGGAAAACTGGACAGCTACATGTAAAAGAATGAGATTAGAACATTCTGTGAGACCATATATAAAAATAAATTCAAAATGGATTAAAGACCTAAATGTAAGACCGGATACAACAAAACTCCTAGAGTAAAACACAGGCAGAACACTCTTTGACATAAATTGTAGCAATATTTTTTCAATCTGTCTCCTGAGTAATGAAAATAAAATCAAAACAAAACACAGGGCTTCCCTGGTGGCGCAGTGGTTGAGTGGTTGAGTGCCAGCCGATGCAGGGGACATGGGTTCGTGCCCCGGTCTGGGAGGATCCCACATGCCGCGGAGTGGCTGGGCCCGTGGGCCATGGCCGCTGGGCCTGCACATCCGGAGCCTGTGCTCCGCAACGGGAGAGGCCACAACAGTGACAGGCCCAAGTACCACAAAAACAAAAAACAAACAAAAAAAATGGGACCTAATAAAACTTAAAACCTTTTGCACAGCAAAGGAAACCATAAGCAAAACAAAAAGACAACCTGCAGAATGGGAGAAAATATTTACAAACAAAGCGACCAACAAGATATTAATTTCCAAAATATAAAAACAGATCATACACCTCAACATCAAGAAAACAAACAACCCAATCAACACATGGGCAGAAGACCTAAATAGACGTTTCTCCACAGAAGACATACAGATGGCCAACAAGCACATGAAAAGATGCTCAACATCAGTAATCATCAGGGAAATGCAAATCAAAACCACAATGAGGTATCACCTCACACCAGTCAGAATGGCATCATTAAAAAGTCTACAAATAATGAATGCTGAAGAAGGTGTGAAAAGGGAACCCTTCTACACTGTTGGTGGGAATGTAAGTTAGTGCAGCCAGTATGGAGAACAGTAAGGAAGCTCCTTAAAAAACTAACAGTAGAGCTACCATATGATCCAGCAATCCCACTCCTGGGCATATATCCACAGAAAACCCTAATTCTAGAAAATACATGCACCCCAATGTTCATAGCAGCACTATTTACAGTAGCCAAGACATGGACACAACCTAAATGTCCACTCACAGATGAATAAAGAAGATGTGGTACATATATACAATGGAGTAGTAGCCATAAAAAATAATGGAAAATTGCCATTTGCAGCAACATGGATGGACCTAGAGATGACCATATTAAGTGAAGTCAGAGAAAGACAAATATCATATGATATAACTTATATGTGGAATCTAAAAAAAAAAAAAAGATACAAATTAACTCATTTACAAAACAGAAACAGACTCACAGACACAGAAAACACTTATGGTTACCAAAGTACATTGGCAGGGGCTGGGAGGCATAAATCAGAAGTTTAGGATTAACAGATACACACTACTAAACATAAAACAGGTAAACAACAAGGATGTGCTGTACAGCACAGGGAACTCTACTCAATATCTTGTAATAACCTATAAAGGAAAACAACCTGAAAAAGAATATGTATGTATGTATAATTGAATCACTTTGCTGTACACTTGAAACACAACACTGTAAATTAACTATACTCCAATTAAAACGAAACAAAACAAAACAAAAACTAGCAAAGTTCCCTACTAGACTGGCAAGCGCAAGCACTGTTGTGATGCAGCACTCAGACGTCTGCATCTAAAACAGAGCAGGACCCTATGGTCCCTGCCCCCCATGTCCTCAGCCTGCCTTTTTGCCTATGGAAAAACTTTAGCCAAAGATAAGTTTAACCAGAGGCGTGAGAAAATGCAGAAGCAAAGAAAAGCAGTCGAACAGGACAAAACAATAATAGTTTAGTCATTAAGCAAAGGCAAGGCACTTTAGCTCCTTCTCAAGGCTGTAGCTAATATCCTGAGCCCTCTCCGGTGGGCTGTCTTGTAAATACTAAAACCCGCATCAGGTGGGAGAAGTGAACTACATTAACTGTAGCCATGACAGAAGCTGCCGCAATTCTAAGAACAGGCCTCAAGAAAATGGGAACAAACCGACTTTGGAACCGAAGATGAACTACTCAGAACAGTCAAGATGACGCTGGCCAGAGGACCGCATGACCAGCTTCAAGATGCCTGTCCGAGCTGCTTGCGCTGCTTCCACGTGGGCCCCTCCCGCCGCCTATAACAGCTCTTGACACACGACTGTCGACGGGGAGGGGAGTCGGCCTTTGGACAGGAGTCGCCCTCCCCGCTCCCGGCACCCAAAAGAAAGCAAACTTTCCTTTCCACCAGCCTGCCTCTTCACTGGCTTTTGAGCAGGAACACCCGGAACTCACTTTCGGTAACACATCTCTTGCCCACGATAAAAAGAAACCTCCCCTGCTTCATTTCAGCTTCATCACTACGATCCTAGAGGTATATTTACTGTCGGCATGACACACAAAAATACAATTCCACCTTAACCTGTTACTTAGTATTGATGCTAAGGCCTTGGTAAAGGGAGCATATACAGCAAAACGCCTAGAAAGGATTATTAGCAGGTGGACTCAGATCTTCCTGATATCAAAATCTGTTTGAAACGAACGGACAGCCTTGAAACCTCCAAAGACTGCCACGTAAACATTCTTTAAAGCAGCAGGGCGGAGGGGATAAATTCTCTACCTCGTGAGGCGGAAAACGTAGACGCAAACAATTCAAAGCCTCCCTCAGGCCTTGAGAAGTAACTGGTCGCTTAGGAAGGTGGCTTACCGGTCTCCCAAAGTACACGTCCTTGAAAGCCACCAACACCCAGCAAAGCTTTCAAACCCGGAGCTCTCTGCAAGACAGCACCTGCCGGCAGGGAGGCCGGCCCTGACCAGCAGGAAGGTGACGCACCGACGCGCTCCTCGCGCAGCTGCGGCCCTGCGCCTCCGCGCAGCAGCTCAGAGTGCAGCCGAGACCACAAGCGGAGGGAGCCCGCGAGAAGCCGCCGCGAAACAACGCTCGCAGGCCCGACACTGACCCAAAGCTCCCCTCGCCGCCCTGCGCCGCTCCCCGCGCGCCCGCCGTCCCTCGTGGACGCAGGGCGACGAACACACCAGCTCCTCCGGTCCTCCCCACCCCCACCCCACCCCCGCCACGAAGTCCCGCTCCGCCGCCCCGGCCTCTCACTCCACTCACGCCAGAGCCCGAGCCGTCGTCGTTGCCGCCGCTACCCTTACAAACCACCCGCCACAGCCTCCGCGGCCAGCCCACTCCGCCCGGGCCCGAGGGCTCCTGGGAAATGTAGTTCCCACCTGTCCCTCTGCGCTTGCGAGAGCGCTCAGCCGGACTCATGCAAACTACCACTCCCGGCGACCCGACGTTTCACGTTACTAGGCGCTCACGGTCTGGAGTCTTCCGCCCGGGCGCGGGCAAGGGGTGGTGGTGGCGGGCGGAGAGGCGGGGGGGAAACAGCTCCCGGAGAGAACTTCCGGGACAGACCGAGCCCCTCCCCTGCCTTTCAAAAGTTCGGCTGGCGCCCACGCGGTTGGGACGGGGGGGGGCGCTTCTGTCTAGTTCCGCGTGTCTTTTGTTTTTTGTTTTTGTCTTCTTTGCCACGAGTGACCAAGTAAAAGAAAAAAGGACATTCGGCCACACTCTCTGATGAGTCAAAGGTAACCTTGTGATGAATTCACTCCTAAAGTAGCTACCGCTCGTCTTTTCTGCCTAATGCGTAGTTGGCTCTGCGCCCGTTAGGTAATAAAGCCTAATTTTATTTTGTTTATTTTTTATTAAAATAAACCTAGTTCTGTTTTGAACACTAAAGTGCAAAACTCGAAAACCGTTTTCGTAATTGCCACTGCAGAGGCAGGCCCTGCAAGTTACCATAGTGTCCACACCGCGGCTTTGTGTCTGCTTAAATAAATATGTAAAGAAATCGAAGTGCTATTTGTAACAATCGGTACAGTGTAAGAAACGAACTACTGTTACCAAGTCCAAGCTTGTATTGCTTGCGCTGGAGGAGAGGCCAATAATCCGAGAGATCGGTACTTGGGGCAAGGACTAACGACTGTATTCGGAAAGCCAGCGGACCGAGAAGATGGTGGGCTCGTGCCCCTAAAGAACCATCTTGCCTGAGTTAGAATTCAGGCTCCTTTTATACTCCAAGGGCAGTCAAGTCAAACATCTCCTGTTCCCATCAGCCTCTGGAGGGGATGGGTTAATTTCTTCCTCCCTCACAGGTGGGCCTGGTCAGGAGGTGTGTGAGCTAAACAGAGGTATTTTAGCTTAATGCTCATTACCTGGCAGGCAGGGTTCCCAGAGATGGGCCATTGTGTATACCTTAAGCTTACAGGCAACATCCCTTTAGTGATTCACTTGTAATAGAATACAGAAGGTTCTTTCCTATTACAGTCCACCACTGTCAATGTCCATTCCACAATCCTGTGGAAAAGAAACGAATACCATTCTGCTGAACAGAGGTGATAAATATTCCTTAGAATCTGTAGTCAGTCCTTTTTACCCACAGCTGTTTGAACCCAATGAAACTTAGCACTTGTTGTCTAATTTGTAACTGAACTTGGGGTTTTGGTTCCACTCCCCAGTACCTATGCTAGATTCCTGTATTTCTCTGGACAAAATTAAACAAATTGATTGCCCCTTCTCCAGTGGAATTCCCATCTACTTCAGTTGGATGGACAGACCTGTTGGAGGTAAACTCATGTCAGCACCCAAAGTTTTAATGGGATTGGCCACTGCTAGCTCTTTAGCATTATAGATTCTCCTGCCTGGGCACACACCTGCAATGGCCTGCCATACAGTATTCTAAAGGGGCTTAATTTAAGCCTGCTTCTGGGAGCCACTGATCAGGAGCAAGACAAGGCTGTTCACTCTCACCACTATTATTCAACTTAGTTTTGGAAGTTTTAGCCACAGCAATCAGAGAAGAAAAAGAAATAAAAAGAATCCAAATTGGAAAAGAAGTAAAGCTGTCACTGTTTGCAGATGACATGATACTATACATAGAGAATCCTAAAGATGCTACCAAAAATTGCTAGAGCTTATCAACGAATTTGGTAAAGTAGCAGGATACAAAATTAATGCACAGAAATCTCTTCCATTCCTATACACTAATAATGAAAAATTTGAAAGAGAAATTAAGGAAGCACTCCCATTTACCACTGCAACAAAAAGAATAAAATACCTAGGAATAAACTTACCTGAGGAGACAAAATTTCTGTTTGCAGAAAACTGTAAGACACTGATGAAAGAAATTAAAGATGGCACAAACAGATGGAGAGATATACCATGTTCTTGGATGGGAAGAATCAACATTGCGAAAATGACTCTACTGCCCAAAGCAGTCTACAGATTCAATGCAATCCCTATCAAACTACCAATGGCATTTTTCCCAGAACTAGAACAAAAATTTCACAATTTGTATGGAAACACAAAAGACCCCAAATAACCAAAGCAATCTTGAGAAAGAAAAACGGAGCTGGAGGAACCAGGCTCCCACACTTCATACTGTACTACAAAGCTACAGTAATCAAGGTAGTATGGTACTGGCACAAAAACAGAAATATAGATCAATGGAACAGGACAGAAAGCCCAGAGATAAATCCACGCACATATGGTCACCTTGTCTTTGATGAAGGAGGCAAGAATATTCAATGGAGAAAAGACAGCCACTTCAATAAGTGGCGCTGGGAAAACTGGACAGCTACATGTAAAAGAATGAAATTAGAACACTCCCTAACACCATACCCAAAAATAAACTCAAAATGGATGAAAGACCTAGATGTAAGGCCAGACACTATAAAACTCTTAGAGGAAAACACAGGCAGAACACTATGACATAAATCACAGAAAGATCCTTTTTGACCCACCTCCCAGAGAAATGGAAATAAAAACAAAAATAAACAAATGGAACCTAGTGAAACTTAAAAGCTTTGCACAGCAGAGGAAACCATAAACAAGACAAAAAGACAACCCTCAGAGTGGGAGAAAATATTTGCAAATGAAGCAACTGACAAAGGATTAATCTCCAAAATTTACAAGCAGCTCATGCAGCTCAATATCAAAAAAACAAACAACCCAATCCAAAAATAGGCAGAAGACCTAATTAGACATTTCTCCAAAGAAGATATACAGATTGCCAACAAACACATAAAAGGATGCTCAACATCACTAATCATTAGAGAAATGCAAATCAAAACTACAATGGAGTATGACCTCACTCCAGTCAGAATGGCCATATCATCAAAAAATCTACAAACAATAAATGCTGGAGAGGGTGTGGAGAAAAGGGAACCCTCTTGCACTGTTGGTGGGAATGTAAATTGATACAGCCACTATGGAGAACAGTATGGAGGTTCCTTAAAAAACTAAAAACAGAACTGGCATAGGACCCAGCCATCCCACTACTGGGCACATACCCTGAGAAAACCATAAAGCAAAGAGTCATGTGCCACAGTGTTCATCGCAGCTCTACAATAGCCAGGACATGGAAGCAACTCAAGTGTCCATCAACAGGTGAATGGATAAAGAAGGTGTGGCACATATATACAATGGAATATTACTCAGCCATAAAAAGAAACAAAATTGAGTTATTTGCAGTTAAGTGGATGGACCTAGAGACTGTCATACAGAGTGAAGTAAGTCAGAAAGAGAAAAATAAATACCATATGCTAACACATATATATGGAATCTAAAAAAAAAAAAAAAGAAAATGGATCTGAAGAACCTAAGAGCAGGACAGGAATAAAGATGCAGACGTAGAGAATGAACCTGAGGACACGGGGAGGGGGAAGGGTAAGCTGGGATGAAGTGAGAGAGTAGCACTGACATATATACACTACCAAATGTAAAATAGACAGCTAGTGGGAAGCAGCCGCATGGCACAGGGAGATCAGCTCGGTGCTCTGTGACCCCCTAGAGGGGTGGGATAGGGAGGGAGAGAGGGAGATGCAAGAGGGAGGAGATACGGGGATGTATGTATGTGTATAGCTGACTCACCTTGTTATAAAGCAGAAACTAACACACCATTGTAAAACAATTATACTCCAATAAAGAGGTTAAAAGAAAAATCTTACTGGTGAAAAAAAATGTTTTCCAAGAGTGCTTAATGATACAATGTTAAAGATAAAATGCTGACATAAAAATGCAAGATAGATATTATGAATATAGTATCGTTTCAATTTTGATAATCCTATATTCCATTACAATACATACATATAGAAAAAAGCCTGGAAGAAAAAGCAAAACAAGAACCCTAGTTTTGAGATTATTTTGTTATTGTTACACAGTTCTGTATTTTCTGAGGTGAACATGAGCTACTTTTCTATTAGAAAATATTTTTTAAACACCAGGTCCGAGGACTTCAGAACTCACCCAGGACAAAGCTGGATCCAGAGGTGGGTCTGAGCAGCCCTGCTGGCTTCAGCCCGCCTTGTCCAGCACAGGCCGGGCACGTGATACAGACTGTTCTGAAAATGGTGAAAGATTCATTACAGTGTTTTGTTTGTTTATTTTTTGTTTTTTAACTGTTGGGCATTGAGAGCAAGATAGATTAACCTACACAGCGTAGTCTAATATCTTTCACAGTATCTATCATTAGTCCCATCTACACCCTGATCATTTTGAATCAATTTGAATGTAAAAGACTATCAATACCTATGAAGTTAATAAATATTAAGGCGAAGCAAAGGCAGAGTCAAATCAAGGGACTTCCATTTAACCAGACCTCATGAGAAAAAAGAAATGTGGAGCCCTCGTTCGTTAATTTGTTGGGCGGATACTGCATCCTGGGTGTGATACACAAGTGTGGGTGGGGTAGGGGGAAGGGTCCCAGGCAGAAGGAACAGCTGTGCGAAGGCCCTGAGGGTTTTGCCCACCTGAAGGAAAAGCCACCTCGGCCAGAATGAGGCTTGGGAGAGGCCAGGCCTTGAACCATGATAGGACATTTGAATTTCATTTGAAACATAATTTTCAAAATAAGAAAAAGTTTGCTCATGCTTCAGTGTGGAGAAGAGGGGAGACAGTCAGGGCTCCGCTGCTGGGCGGAGGGCCGGGGCCAAAGGGATGGGGACAGGGCCTGGCTCCCGGGAGTGGAGGGGTAGTCGAGGGCCGAAGCCCAGGACGGAGCCCCCCGGCAGTGGCTGTCCCGGAGGGGGCTCTGCATGCCGGGGACGCGCTAGGACACAGCGGACCTTCTGCCGTACACCGGGGGTTGTCTACACACAGATGGCATTTAGGGCCTTACATGGGCACTACTGCCCAGCAAGGGCCTAGGGTGGGACTACAGCCAGGGGAACCCGGCAGTCAAGGGTTAAGAGGCCGTGTGGAGAGGGACACCTGCTCGCTGAACCTCCTTAAACCAGTGGGACCCACTGCCCTTCAGGGAACGCCAGCTTCCTGTGGACAAGCTGCTAGAACAGACTCCAGGTTCAAAGACCGACAAAGAGCTACTGTGAATTAAACCCGGTATCTCACCATTCATTAGTTTATTGTTTCTTTTATATATATATAAACATTTATTTATTTATTTATTCATTTATTTTTGGCTGCGTTGGGTCCTCACTGCTGCACGCGGGCTTTCTCTAGTTGTGACGAGCAGGGGCTACTCTTTGTCGCAGTGCACAGGCTTCTCATTGCGGTGGCTTCTCTTGTTGTGGAGCACAGGCTCTAGGAGCATGGGCTTCAGTAGTTGTGGCACGCGGGCTCAGTAGT